>NW_026020817.1:0-381434 GCF_900185275.1 Solanum verrucosum
CTTTAGTTCTTGAATTACACATGCTAGGTCAGATATTTCAGTATTCAGTTTACATGCCTCAGTTTTATGAATGCATCATTATCAGATTTAATTGTTGCATTCTCAGTTTTGCATGTTCAGTTTCGAGCTATTCCAGTATTTACAAAAAATTCAGTCATAACCAGTTAAACTACTTAATTCATTGGGAGTAGCATAATACCGAGTTGGACTAGGGTTTTCAGCGTACCCATATAGTCCCAGAAAACTACGAGCCACGTAGGTGTAAGTCCCCTCTGTGGTGCAACATCAGTTTAGTGATCACGCCAGCATGCTCTATACCTCTGGCAGGGTATATTGGGTCCCTCTCGATGGCGTATACATCGGACTCCACATTTAGCTCATGTGGTTTTATGTCGGGTTATTAGTAGCTCCCACAGTTCAGTCAGACTCTATTGCATTGACCATATTTCAGTACAGTCAGTATTCAGTCTCAGCATGTTATAAATTTGGTCATTGCATCAGTTAGCTCAGTATTCAGTATTTTCAGTATCTATATCATGTTCAGATTATTTCATTGCTTATTGCTTTGTTCAGTTATATGTTCTTTCAGCTTTACTCCATCCTGCATGCTCAGTACCCTTCAAGTACTGACGCATACGTGCGCTAATCTTCTCGTGATGTAGGTTCAGGTTCTCAGCATCCAGATCACGCTTAGATCGGTTCCCGATCTCCAGTTCAGCAGAATCAGTGGTGAGTCCTCATTCTCCGAGGACAATAGTCATGAGTTTCATTTCAGTATTTAGTCCCTTTAGTTTCAGTTTTTGCTAGATCTAGTTGGGCAATGTCCCAACATTTCTAGTCAGTTTAGAGGCTTATTTCAGACATAGTTAGATTCAGCTTAGTGTTTTTGAGTTTGATATTTCTTTTGTATTAAACTCTCAGATTTCATAATTCAGTTACAGTATATGGGATTCCCCATCTTTTCAGATGTATTTATGAATTAGCTTCCGCATCAGTTTATTATCTTTAGTATGCTCATGATCATGCCAGCAGGGTTAGCTTGGGATCACTTGTGGTCCTAGGTCCCGTGTCCGCGTCTTGGGGTAGCTTGGGGTTAAGGATTCTAGTTCTGAAACCCCAACTCTTGAGTCAGTTCCTGTAGTCAGTGAGTTTCCAGAAGTGTTCCCAGAAGATCTTCCTGGAGTTCCTCCCGAAAGGGAAATAGACTTTGGAATTGATCTCCTTCCAGATACCCAGCCTATCTCTATCCCTCCTTACAGAATGGCTCCAGCTGAGCTTAAGGAATTGAAAGAGCAGTTGAAAGACCTTCTAGATAAGGGCTTCATCAGACCCAGTATTTCGCCATGGGGTGCACCAGTGTTGTTCGTAAGAAGAAAGATGGTTCTCTCAGAATGTGCATTGACTATAGGCAGTTGAACAAGTCACAATCAAGAATAAGTATCCATCCCCAGGATTGATGACTTGTTTGACCAACTTCAGGGTGCTAGTCATTTCTCAAAGATAGACCTCAGATCAGGTTATCATCAGCTTAGAGTCAGAGATAGTGACATTCCGAAGACAGCCTTCAGAACTCGGTATGGTCATTACGAATTTGTAGTTATGTCATTTGGACTAACCAATGCTCCTGCAGCTTTCATGGATTTGATGAACAGAGTGTTCAAGCAGTACTTGGACTTGTTCGTTATCGTCTTTATTGATGATATCCTCATTTACTCTAGGAATGAGGAAGAACATGCGAGTCATTTGAGAGTTGTTCTGCAAACTCTCAAAGATCGCAGTTTGCAAAATTTAGTAAGTGTGAGTTTTGGTTACAATCAGTTGCCTTCCTTGGGCATATTGTGTCTAGTGAAGGAATTCGAGTAGATTCCCAGAAGATAGAAGCAGTGAAACAATGGCCCAGACCTACCTCTGCTACAGATATCAGAAGTTTCTTGGGTCTAGCAGGCTATTACAGAAGGTTTGTGGAAGGATTTTCATCCATAGCCTCTCCATTGACTAAGTTAACTCAGAAAAAGGTTAAGTTCCAATGGTCAGATGATTGTGAGAAAAGCTTTGCAGAACTGAAAACTAGGTTGACTACAGCTCCTGTCTTGACTCTACCAGAGGGTTCAGATGGTTATGTGATCTATTGTGATGCATCCAGAGTCGGCCTAGGTTGTGTGTTGATGCAGCGAGGTAAGGTTATAGCTTATGCTTCTAGACAACTTAAGGTACATGAGAAGAATTATCCAACTCATGACCTCGAGCTAGCAGCAGTGGTGTTTGCACTTAAGATTTGGAGACATACTTGTATGGTGTTCATGTAGATGTGTTCACAGACCATAAGAGCCTCCAGTATGTATTCACCCAGAAAGAGTTGAATCTTCGCCAGAGAAGATGGCTAGAGTTCCTCAAAGATTATGATATGAGTGTGCATTACCATCCTGGTAAGGCAAATGTAGTAGCAGATGCCCTTAGCAGACTATCTATGGGTAGTGTAGCACATGTTGAGGAAGAAAGAAAAGAGCTAGCAAAGGATGTTCACAGACTTGCTCGCCTAGGAGTTCGTCTTATGAGCATATCAGATGGTGGTGTAACGGTTCAGAATGGGGCAGAATCTTCTTTGGTAGTAGAGGTTAAGGAAAAGCAAGATAGTGATCCAATCTTGCTTGAACTTAAGGGTGCAGTCCACAATCAGAGAGTGGAGGTTTTCTCCCAAGGGGGAGATGGTGTACTTCGCTATCAAGGTAGATTGTGTGTTCCTGATGTGGGTGAATTGAGACAGCATATTCTCGCAGAAGCCCACAATTCCAGATATTCTATTCATCCAGGCGCCACTAAGATGTACCTGATCTGCGGGAAGTCTATTGGTGGAATGGTATGAAAAGAGATATAGCAGATTTTGGCTAAGTGCCCCAATTGCCAGCAAGTAAGGTAGAACATCAGAAACCAGGAGGTATGACTCAAGAGATTGACATTCCTACTTGGAAGTGGGAAGTGATCAACATGGACTTCATCACAGGTTTACCTCGTACTCGCAGACAACATGACTCCATTTGGGTGATTGTTGATAGGGTTACTAAGTCTTCTCGCTTTTTGGCGGTCAAGACTACAGATTCGGCGGAGGATTAGCCAAGCTTTACATTAATGAGATTGTGAGGTTGCATGGAGTTCCTTTGTCTATCATCTCAGATAGAGGTCCTCAGTTTACATCTCATTTCTGGAAGTCATTTCAGAAAGGTCTGGTACTCAGGTTAATCTTAGCACAGCATTTCATCCGCAGACGGATGGTCAGGCAGAGCGTACCATTCATACCTTAGAGGACATGTTGAGAGCTTGTGTGATCGACTTCAAGGTAGTTGGGATGATCACCTTCCTCTTATTGAGTTCGCCTACAACAATAGTTACCATTCCAGCATTCAGATGGCCCTTATGAGGCATTATTGGGCGTAGATGTAGATCTCCAGTTGGTTGGTTTGAAGTAGGTGAAGCAGCCTTGATAGACCAGATTCGGTCCTTGATGCTATGGAGAAAGTGCAACTCATTAGAGATAGACTTAAACTGCTCAGAGTCGCCTGAAGTCTTATGCAGATGTGAGAAGAAGGGAACTAGAGTTCCAAGTTGATGATTGGGTTTTCTTGAAAGTGTCACCTATGAAGGGGTGATGAGATTTGGCAAGAAAGGAAAGCTCAGTCCCAGATATGTAGGCCCTTACCGGATCTTGAAAAGGATTGGTAAAGTGGCTTATCAGTTAGAGTTGCCAGCAGACTTAGCAGCAGTGCATCTAGTCTTTCATATTTCTCTATTGAAGAAGTGTGTGGGTGATCCAGCATCCATAATGCCATTAGAGAGTGTGGCCATGAAAGATAGTCTTTCTTATGAGGATGTACCAGTTGAGATTCTCGATCGTCAGGTTAGAAGGTTGAGAAATAAAGAAGTCGCTTCAGTCAAGGTTTTGTGGAGGAGTCAGTCAGTAGAAGGAGCTACTTGGGAAGCAGAAGCAGCCATGAAGTCCAAGTATCCTCACCTCTTTCCTTCTGATTCCATTCCAGCTTGAGGTAATAGTTCCTCTTCATTTTTTCAGTCATTCATGCGAAAATTCAGTCTTAGAATCACGTTCCTTCAGTTTGTACTTGCATTTTCAGCGTATTTGCATGTTCTTGGAACTCAGTTCAGTCAGAAATTCAGTTCTCAGTGTTTAGTGGTAGGGATTGCAGCCCTCTCCCTCTATTTCAGCTAGATTAGTCTTCATTCGAGGACGAATGGTCCCAAGGGGGAGATAATGTAACACCCCGTATTCGAAACAGACGAAAAATGCAGATTTTGAGAAGTTGCAGGTGCAACTTACGGTCACCATCCACGGACCATAGGTCAGACCACGGCCCGTGCTGGTGGACCGTGGTTCGCCACTGCAACCCCTCCCCAGCCAGCTCAGAAAATTGGTTAAGTCTCGACTCACGGACAGACCCACGGTCCGTAGATCAGACCACGATCCGTGGTCTGTGTCCGTGGATCAAGACCTCCTTTACCCAGCCTCTAACAGGAACTACGGTTGACCAGCACGGACCGTCGTTCGATCCACGGTCCGTAGGTCTGACCGTAGATCGAAGGTTAGCAGCCAGTTAGCTGGAAATTCTGATGGGTCAACTTCAGATGGTCATAACTTTTAGTACAAAATGAATTATGTGTCCCATGACCTATGGTTAGATAGATAATTGAATTATCTTTCCAACTCCACCGAGTTTGCTAAATTCCGACCTCCGAGTAAAAAGTTATGCTTGTTTTAGTGAAGTCCTGTCGGGCAGACTCGAACTACGGACCCAATCTACGGACCGTAGATTGACCTACGGCCCGTAGGTCCATTCCGTAGATCACTCCGACAGCAGTTAATTCAGGGGTCCTTTGGTCTTTTCCTATTTCGTTTAACCCCTAAGATACGTCGTTTAGACCCTAAATCATGAGGTTTTAATTAGTTTAAGCCTAGAAACATAACTAGAACTTACCGAAGTCAAATCATTAATCAAACTTAGAAGAATTAGAAGCAAGAGAGGAGAAAAAGGTCAAGAACCCTAGTTCAAGAACGCAGCGAGGTTTCTTCAGTTCCAGCCCCGAAATCGAAAGATTTCTCCGTGGAATTCGTCACCAGGTATGTGGGATTTCACTAGTGGGTTCCTTTCGCCCATTAGGTCCCTAGAATTCAGTCAGATTCTTGATTCCCTTATTATGAACAGACCTAGGGTTTCTAGAATTATAGCAGATCATCATGAATTAGTTATTTAAATGTTCCAAATCAGATTATCATGTTATTGCTTAGTTTATCGCATGAATTTCAGAACCCTAGCTATGTATTTCTTTAGTTCTTGAATTACACATGCTAGGTCAGATATTTCAGTATTCAGTTTTACATGCCTCAGTTTATGAATGCATCATTATCAGATTAATTGTTGCATTCTCAGTTTGCATGTTCAGTTTCGAGCTATCCAGTATTTACAAAAATTCAGTCATAACCAGTTAACTACTTAATTCATTGGGAGTAGCATAATACCGAGTTGGACTAGGGTTTCAGCGTACCCATATAGTCCCAGAACTACGAGCCACGTAGGTGTAAGTCCCCTCTGTGGGCAACATCAGTTTAGTGATCACGCCAGCATGCCTCTATACCTCTGGCAGGGTATATTGGGTCCTCTCGATGGGGCGTATACATCGGACTCCACATTTAGCTCATGTGGTTTTATGTCGGTTATTAGTAGCTCCCACAGTTCAGTCAGACTCTATTGCATTGACCATATTTCAGTACAGTCAGTATTCAGTCTCAGCATGTTATAAATTTGGTCATTGCATCAGTTAGCTCAGTATTCAGTATTTTCAGTATCTATATCATGTTCAGATTATTTCATTGCTTTATTGCTTTGTTCAGTTATATGTTCTTTCAGCTTTACTCCATCCTGCATGCTCAGTACCCTTCAAGTACTGACGCATACGTGCGCTACATCTTCTCGTGATGTAGGTTCAGGTTCTCAGCATCCAGATCACGCTTAGATCGGTTCCCGATCTCCAGTTCAGCAGAATCAGTGGTGAGTCCTCATTCTCCGAGGACAATAGTCATGAGTTTCATTTCAGTATTTAGTCCTTTAGTTTCAGTTTTTGCTAGATCTAGTTGGGGCATGTCCCAACATTTCTAGTCAGTTTAGAGGCTTATTTCAGACATAGTTAGATTCAGCTTAGTGTTTTGAGTTTGATATTTCTTTTGTATTAAACTCTCAGATTTCATATATTCAGTTACAGTATATGGGTATTCCCCATCTTTTCAGATGTATTTATGAATTAGCTTCCGCATCAGTTTATTATCTTTAGTATGCTCATGATCATGCCAGCAGGGTTAGCTTGGGATCACTTGTGGTCCTAGGTCCCGTGTCCGCGTCTTGGGGGTAGCTTGGGGGTTAAGGATTCCAGTTCTGAAACCCCAACTCTTGAGTCAGTTCCTGTAGTCAGTGAGTTTCCAGAAGTGTTCCCAGAAGATCTTCCTGGAGTTCCTCCCGAAAGGGAAATAGACTTTGGAATTGATCTCCTTCCAGATACCCAGCCTATCTCTATCCCTCCTTACAGAATGGCTCCAGCTAAGCTTAAGGAATTGAAAGAGCAGTTGAAAGACCTTCTAGATAAGGGCTTCATCAGACCCAGTATTTCGCCATGGGGTGCACCAGTATTGTTCGTAAAGAAGAAAGATGGTTCTCTCAGAATGTGCATTGACTATAGGCAGTTGAACAAGGTCACAATCAAGAATAAGTATTCCATCCCCAGGATTGATGACTTGTTTGACCAACTTCAGGGTGCTAGTCATTTCTCAAAGATAGACCTCAGATCAGGTTATCATCAGCTTAGAGTCAGAGATAGTGACATTCCGAAGATAGCCTTCAGAACTCGGTATGGTCATTACGAATTTGTAGTTATGTCATTTGGACTAACCAATGCTCCTGCAGCTTTCATGGATTTGATGAACAGAGTGTTCAAGCAGTACTTAGACTTGTTCGTTATCGTCTTTATTGATGATATCCTCATTTACTCTAAGAATGAGGAAGAACATGCGAGTCATTCGAGAGTTGTTCTGCAAACTCTCAAAGATCGTCAGTTGTTTGCAAAATTTAGTAAGTGTGAGTTTTGGTTACAATCAGTTGCTTTCCTTGGGCATATTGTGTCTAGTGAAGGAATTCAAGTAGATTCCCAGAAGATAGAAGCAGTGAAACAATGGCCCAAACCTACCTCTGCTACAGATATCAGAAGTTTCTTGGGTCTAGCAGGTTATTACAGAAGGTTTGTGGAAGGATTTTCATCCATAGCCTCTCCATTGACTAAGTTAACTCAGAAAAAGGTTAAGTTTCAGTGGTCAGATGATTGTGAGAAAAGCTTTGCAGAATTAAAAACTAGGTTGACTACAGCTCCTGTCTTGACTCTACCAGAGGGTTCAGATAGTTATGTGATCTATTGTGATGCATCCAGAGTCGGCCTAGGTTATGTATTAATGCAGCGAGGTAAGGTTATAGCTTATGCTTCTAGACAACTTAAGGTTCATGAGAAGAATTATCCAACTCATGACCTCGAGCTAGCAGCAGTGGTGTTTGCACTTAAGATTTGGAGACACTACTTGTATGGTGTTCACGTAGATGTGTTCACAGACCATAAGAGCCTCCAGTATGTATTCACCCAGAAAGAACTGAATCTTCGCCAGAGAAGATGGCTAGAGTTCCTCAAAGATTATGATATGAGTGTGCATTACCATCCTGGTAAGGCAAATGTAGTAGCAGATGCCCTTAGTAGACTATCTATGGGTAGTGTAGCACATGTTGAGGAAGAAAGAAAAGAGCTAGCAAAGGATGTTCACAGACTTGCTCGCCTAGGAGTTCGTCTTATGAGCATATCAGATAGTGGTGTAACGGTTCAGAATGGGGCAGAATCTTCTTTGGTAGTAGAGGTTAAGGAAAAGCAAGATAGTGATCCAATCTTACTTGAACTTAAGGGTGCAGTCCACAATCAGAGAGTGGAGGTTTTCTCCCATGGGGGAGATGGTGTACTTCGCTATCAAGGTAGATTGTGTGTTCCTGATGTGGGTGAATTGAGACAGCATATTCTCGCAGAAGCCCACAATTCCAGATATTCTATTCATCCAGGCGCCACTAAGATGTATCGCGATCTGCGGGAAGTCTATTGGTGGAATGGTATGAAAAGAGATATAGCAGACTTTGTGGCTAAGTGCCCCAATTGCCAGCAAGTAAAGGTAGAACATCAGAAACCAGGAGGTATGACTCAAGAGATTGACATTCCTACTTGGAAGTGGGAAGTGATCAACATGGACTTCATCACAGGTTTACCTCGTACTCGCAGACAACATGACTCCATTTGGGTGATTGTTGATAGGGTTACTAAGTCTTCTCGCTTTTTGGCGGTCAAGACTACAGATTCGGCGGAGGATTACGCCAAGCTTTACATTAATGAGATTGTGAGGTTGCATGGAGTTCCTTTGTCTATCATCTCAGATAGAGGTCCTCAGTTTACATCTCATTTCTGGAAGTCATTTCAGAAAGGTCTTGGTACTCAGGTTAATCTTAGCACAGCATTTCATCCGCAGACGGATGGTCAGGCAGAGCGTACCATTCATACCTTAGAGGACATGTTGAGAGCTTGTGTGATCGACTTCAAGGGTAGTTGGGATGATCACCTTCCTCTTATTGAGTTCGCCTACAACAATAGTTACCATTCCAGCATTCAGATGGCCCCTTATGAGGCATTATATGGGCGTAGATGTAGATCTCCAGTTGGTTGGTTTGAAGTAGGTGAAGCAGCCTTGATAGGACCAGATTCGGTCCTTGATGCTATGGAGAAAGTGCAACTCATTAGAGATAGACTTAAAACTGCTCAGAGTCGCCTGAAGTCTTATGCAGATGTGAGAAGAAGGGAACTAGAGTTCCAAGTTGATGATTGGGTTTTCTTGAAAGTGTCACCTATGAAAGGGGTGATGAGATTTGGCAAGAAAGGAAAGCTCAGTCCCAGATATGTAGGCCCTTACCGGATCTTGAAAAGGATTGGTAAAGTGGCTTATCAGTTAGAGTTGCCAGCAGACTTAGCAGCAGTGCATCTAGTCTTTCATATTTCTCTATTGAAGAAGTGTGTGGGTGATCCAGCATCCATAATGCCATTAGAGAGTGTGGCCATGAAAGATAGTCTTTCTTATGAGGATGTACCAGTTGAGATTCTCGATCGTCAGGTTAGAAGGTTGAGAAATAAAGAAGTCGCTTCAGTCAAGGTTTTGTGGAGGAGTCAGTCAGTAGAAGGAGCTACTTGGGAAGCAGAAGCAGCCATGAAGTCCAAGTATCCTCACCTCTTTCCTTCTGATTCCATTCCAGCTTGAGGTAATAGTTCCTCTTCATTTTTTCAGTCATTCATGCGAAAATTCAGTCTTAGAATCACGTTCCTTCAGTTTGTACTTGCATTTTCAGCGTATTTGCATGTTCTTGGAACTCAGTTCAGTCAGAAATTCAGTTCTCAGTGTTTAGTGGTAGGGATTGCAGCCCTCTCCCTCTATTTCAGCTAGATTAGTCTTCATTCGAGGACGAATGGTCCCAAGGGGGAGATAATGTAACACCCCGTATTCGAAACAGACGAAAAATGCAGATTTTGAGAAGTTGCAGGTGCAACTTACGGTCACCATCCACGGACCATAGGTCAGACCACGGCCCGTGCTGGTGGACCGTGGTTCGCCACTGCAACCCCTCCCCAGCCAGCTCAGAAAATTGGTTAAGTCTCGACTCACGGACAGACCCACGGTCCGTAGATCAGACCACGATCCGTGGTCTGTGTCCGTGGATCAAGACCTCCTTTACCCAGCCTCTAACAGGAACTACGGTTGACCAGCACGGACCGTCGTTCGATCCACGGTCCGTAGGTCTGACCGTAGATCGAAGGTTAGCAGCCAGTTAGCTGGAAATTCTGATGGGTCAACTTCAGATGGTCATAACTTTTAGTACAAAATGAATTATGTGTCCCATGACCTATGGTTAGATAGATAATTGAATTATCTTTCCAACTCCACCGAGTTTGCTAAATTCCGACCTCCGAGTAAAAAGTTATGCTTGTTTTAGTGAAGTCCTGTCGGGCAGACTCGAACTACGGACCCAATCTACGGACCGTAGATTGACCTACGGCCCGTAGGTCCATTCCGTAGATCACTCCGACAGCAGTTAATTCAGGGGTCCTTTGGTCTTTTCCTATTTCGTTTAACCCCTAAGATACGTCGTTTAGACCCTAAATCATGAGGTTTTAATTAGTTTAAGCCTAGAAACATAACTAGAACTTACCGAAGTCAAATCATTAATCAAACTTAGAAGAATTAGAAGCAAGAGAGGAGAAAAAGGTCAAGAACCCTAGTTCAAGAACGCAGCGAGGTTTCTTCAGTTCCAGCCCCGAAATCGAAAGATTTCTCCGTGGAATTCGTCACCAGGTATGTGGGATTTCACTAGTGGGTTCCTTTCGCCCATTAGGTCCCTAGAATTCAGTCAGATTCTTGATTCCCTTATTATGAACAGACCTAGGGTTTCTAGAATTATAGCAGATCATCATGAATTAGTTATTTAAATGTTCCAAATCAGATTATCATGTTATTGCTTAGTTTATCGCATGAATTTCAGAACCCTAGCTATGTATTTCTTTAGTTCTTGAATTACACATGCTAGGTCAGATATTTCAGTATTCAGTTTTACATGCCTCAGTTTATGAATGCATCATTATCAGATTAATTGTTGCATTCTCAGTTTGCATGTTCAGTTTCGAGCTATCCAGTATTTACAAAAATTCAGTCATAACCAGTTAACTACTTAATTCATTGGGAGTAGCATAATACCGAGTTGGACTAGGGTTTCAGCGTACCCATATAGTCCCAGAACTACGAGCCACGTAGGTGTAAGTCCCCTCTGTGGGCAACATCAGTTTAGTGATCACGCCAGCATGCCTCTATACCTCTGGCAGGGTATATTGGGTCCTCTCGATGGGGCGTATACATCGGACTCCACATTTAGCTCATGTGGTTTTATGTCGGTTATTAGTAGCTCCCACAGTTCAGTCAGACTCTATTGCATTGACCATATTTCAGTACAGTCAGTATTCAGTCTCAGCATGTTATAAATTTGGTCATTGCATCAGTTAGCTCAGTATTCAGTATTTTCAGTATCTATATCATGTTCAGATTATTTCATTGCTTTATTGCTTTGTTCAGTTATATGTTCTTTCAGCTTTACTCCATCCTGCATGCTCAGTACCCTTCAAGTACTGACGCATACGTGCGCTACATCTTCTCGTGATGTAGGTTCAGGTTCTCAGCATCCAGATCACGCTTAGATCGGTTCCCGATCTCCAGTTCAGCAGAATCAGTGGTGAGTCCTCATTCTCCGAGGACAATAGTCATGAGTTTCATTTCAGTATTTAGTCCTTTAGTTTCAGTTTTTGCTAGATCTAGTTGGGGCATGTCCCAACATTTCTAGTCAGTTTAGAGGCTTATTTCAGACATAGTTAGATTCAGCTTAGTGTTTTGAGTTTGATATTTCTTTTGTATTAAACTCTCAGATTTCATATATTCAGTTACAGTATATGGGTATTCCCCATCTTTTCAGATGTATTTATGAATTAGCTTCCGCATCAGTTTATTATCTTTAGTATGCTCATGATCATGCCAGCAGGGTTAGCTTGGGATCACTTGTGGTCCTAGGTCCCGTGTCCGCGTCTTGGGGGTAGCTTGGGGGTTAAGGATTCCAGTTCTGAAACCCCAACTCTTGAGTCAGTTCCTGTAGTCAGTGAGTTTCCAGAAGTGTTCCCAGAAGATCTTCCTGGAGTTCCTCCCGAAAGGGAAATAGACTTTGGAATTGATCTCCTTCCAGATACCCAGCCTATCTCTATCCCTCCTTACAGAATGGCTCCAGCTAAGCTTAAGGAATTGAAAGAGCAGTTGAAAGACCTTCTAGATAAGGGCTTCATCAGACCCAGTATTTCGCCATGGGGTGCACCAGTATTGTTCGTAAAGAAGAAAGATGGTTCTCTCAGAATGTGCATTGACTATAGGCAGTTGAACAAGGTCACAATCAAGAATAAGTATTCCATCCCCAGGATTGATGACTTGTTTGACCAACTTCAGGGTGCTAGTCATTTCTCAAAGATAGACCTCAGATCAGGTTATCATCAGCTTAGAGTCAGAGATAGTGACATTCCGAAGATAGCCTTCAGAACTCGGTATGGTCATTACGAATTTGTAGTTATGTCATTTGGACTAACCAATGCTCCTGCAGCTTTCATGGATTTGATGAACAGAGTGTTCAAGCAGTACTTAGACTTGTTCGTTATCGTCTTTATTGATGATATCCTCATTTACTCTAAGAATGAGGAAGAACATGCGAGTCATTCGAGAGTTGTTCTGCAAACTCTCAAAGATCGTCAGTTGTTTGCAAAATTTAGTAAGTGTGAGTTTTGGTTACAATCAGTTGCTTTCCTTGGGCATATTGTGTCTAGTGAAGGAATTCAAGTAGATTCCCAGAAGATAGAAGCAGTGAAACAATGGCCCAAACCTACCTCTGCTACAGATATCAGAAGTTTCTTGGGTCTAGCAGGTTATTACAGAAGGTTTGTGGAAGGATTTTCATCCATAGCCTCTCCATTGACTAAGTTAACTCAGAAAAAGGTTAAGTTTCAGTGGTCAGATGATTGTGAGAAAAGCTTTGCAGAATTAAAAACTAGGTTGACTACAGCTCCTGTCTTGACTCTACCAGAGGGTTCAGATAGTTATGTGATCTATTGTGATGCATCCAGAGTCGGCCTAGGTTATGTATTAATGCAGCGAGGTAAGGTTATAGCTTATGCTTCTAGACAACTTAAGGTTCATGAGAAGAATTATCCAACTCATGACCTCGAGCTAGCAGCAGTGGTGTTTGCACTTAAGATTTGGAGACACTACTTGTATGGTGTTCACGTAGATGTGTTCACAGACCATAAGAGCCTCCAGTATGTATTCACCCAGAAAGAACTGAATCTTCGCCAGAGAAGATGGCTAGAGTTCCTCAAAGATTATGATATGAGTGTGCATTACCATCCTGGTAAGGCAAATGTAGTAGCAGATGCCCTTAGTAGACTATCTATGGGTAGTGTAGCACATGTTGAGGAAGAAAGAAAAGAGCTAGCAAAGGATGTTCACAGACTTGCTCGCCTAGGAGTTCGTCTTATGAGCATATCAGATAGTGGTGTAACGGTTCAGAATGGGGCAGAATCTTCTTTGGTAGTAGAGGTTAAGGAAAAGCAAGATAGTGATCCAATCTTACTTGAACTTAAGGGTGCAGTCCACAATCAGAGAGTGGAGGTTTTCTCCCATGGGGGAGATGGTGTACTTCGCTATCAAGGTAGATTGTGTGTTCCTGATGTGGGTGAATTGAGACAGCATATTCTCGCAGAAGCCCACAATTCCAGATATTCTATTCATCCAGGCGCCACTAAGATGTATCGCGATCTGCGGGAAGTCTATTGGTGGAATGGTATGAAAAGAGATATAGCAGACTTTGTGGCTAAGTGCCCCAATTGCCAGCAAGTAAAGGTAGAACATCAGAAACCAGGAGGTATGACTCAAGAGATTGACATTCCTACTTGGAAGTGGGAAGTGATCAACATGGACTTCATCACAGGTTTACCTCGTACTCGCAGACAACATGACTCCATTTGGGTGATTGTTGATAGGGTTACTAAGTCTTCTCGCTTTTTGGCGGTCAAGACTACAGATTCGGCGGAGGATTACGCCAAGCTTTACATTAATGAGATTGTGAGGTTGCATGGAGTTCCTTTGTCTATCATCTCAGATAGAGGTCCTCAGTTTACATCTCATTTCTGGAAGTCATTTCAGAAAGGTCTTGGTACTCAGGTTAATCTTAGCACAGCATTTCATCCGCAGACGGATGGTCAGGCAGAGCGTACCATTCATACCTTAGAGGACATGTTGAGAGCTTGTGTGATCGACTTCAAGGGTAGTTGGGATGATCACCTTCCTCTTATTGAGTTCGCCTACAACAATAGTTACCATTCCAGCATTCAGATGGCCCCTTATGAGGCATTATATGGGCGTAGATGTAGATCTCCAGTTGGTTGGTTTGAAGTAGGTGAAGCACCTTGATAGGACCAGATTCGGTCCTTGATGCTATGGAGAAAGTGCAACTCATTAGAGATAGACTTAAAACTGCTCAGAGTCGCCTGAAGTCTTATGCAGATGTGAGAAGAAGGGAACTAGAGTTCCAAGTTGATGATTGGGTTTTCTTGAAAGTGTCACCTATGAAAGGGGTGATGAGATTTGGCAAGAAAGGAAAGCTCAGTCCCAGATATGTAGGCCCTTACCGGATCTTGAAAAGGATTGGTAAAGTGGCTTATCAGTTAGAGTTGCCAGCAGACTTAGCAGCAGTGCATCTAGTCTTTCATATTTCTCTATTGAAGAAGTGTGTGGGTGATCCAGCATCCATAATGCCATTAGAGAGTGTGGCCATGAAAGATAGTCTTTCTTATGAGGATGTACCAGTTGAGATTCTCGATCGTCAGGTTAGAAGGTTGAGAAATAAAGAAGTCGCTTCAGTCAAGGTTTTGTGGAGGAGTCAGTCAGTAGAAGGAGCTACTTGGGAAGCAGAAGCAGCCATGAAGTCCAAGTATCCTCACCTCTTTCCTTCTGATTCCATTCCAGCTTGAGGTAATAGTTCCTCTTCATTTTTTCAGTCATTCATGCGAAAATTCAGTCTTAGAATCACGTTCCTTCAGTTTGTACTTGCATTTTCAGCGTATTTGCATGTTCTTGGAACTCAGTTCAGTCAGAAATTCAGTTCTCAGTGTTTAGTGGTAGGGATTGCAGCCCTCTCCCTCTATTTCAGCTAGATTAGTCTTCATTCGAGGACGAATGGTCCCAAGGGGGAGATAATGTAACACCCCGTATTCGAAACAGACGAAAAATGCAGATTTTGAGAAGTTGCAGGTGCAACTTACGGTCACCATCCACGGACCATAGGTCAGACCACGGCCCGTGCTGGTGGACCGTGGTTCGCCACTGCAACCCCTCCCCAGCCAGCTCAGAAAATTGGTTAAGTCTCGACTCACGGACAGACCCACGGTCCGTAGATCAGACCACGATCCGTGGTCTGTGTCCGTGGATCAAGACCTCCTTTACCCAGCCTCTAACAGGAACTACGGTTGACCAGCACGGACCGTCGTTCGATCCACGGTCCGTAGGTCTGACCGTAGATCGAAGGTTAGCAGCCAGTTAGCTGGAAATTCTGATGGGTCAACTTCAGATGGTCATAACTTTTAGTACAAAATGAATTATGTGTCCCATGACCTATGGTTAGATAGATAATTGAATTATCTTTCCAACTCCACCGAGTTTGCTAAATTCCGACCTCCGAGTAAAAAGTTATGCTTGTTTTAGTGAAGTCCTGTCGGGCAGACTCGAACTACGGACCCAATCTACGGACCGTAGATTGACCTACGGCCCGTAGGTCCATTCCGTAGATCACTCCGACAGCAGTTAATTCAGGGGTCCTTTGGTCTTTTCCTATTTCGTTTAACCCCTAAGATACGTCGTTTAGACCCTAAATCATGAGGTTTTAATTAGTTTAAGCCTAGAAACATAACTAGAACTTACCGAAGTCAAATCATTAATCAAACTTAGAAGAATTAGAAGCAAGAGAGGAGAAAAAGGTCAAGAACCCTAGTTCAAGAACGCAGCGAGGTTTCTTCAGTTCCAGCCCCGAAATCGAAAGATTTCTCCGTGGAATTCGTCACCAGGTATGTGGGATTTCACTAGTGGGTTCCTTTCGCCCATTAGGTCCCTAGAATTCAGTCAGATTCTTGATTCCCTTATTATGAACAGACCTAGGGTTTCTAGAATTATAGCAGATCATCATGAATTAGTTATTTAAATGTTCCAAATCAGATTATCATGTTATTGCTTAGTTTATCGCATGAATTTCAGAACCCTAGCTATGTATTTCTTTAGTTCTTGAATTACACATGCTAGGTCAGATATTTCAGTATTCAGTTTTACATGCCTCAGTTTATGAATGCATCATTATCAGATTAATTGTTGCATTCTCAGTTTGCATGTTCAGTTTCGAGCTATCCAGTATTTACAAAAATTCAGTCATAACCAGTTAACTACTTAATTCATTGGGAGTAGCATAATACCGAGTTGGACTAGGGTTTCAGCGTACCCATATAGTCCCAGAACTACGAGCCACGTAGGTGTAAGTCCCCTCTGTGGGCAACATCAGTTTAGTGATCACGCCAGCATGCCTCTATACCTCTGGCAGGGTATATTGGGTCCTCTCGATGGGGCGTATACATCGGACTCCACATTTAGCTCATGTGGTTTTATGTCGGTTATTAGTAGCTCCCACAGCTCAGTCAGACTCTATTGCATTGACCATATTTCAGTACAGTCAGTATTCAGTCTCAGCATGTTATAAATTTGGTCATTGCATCAGTTAGCTCAGTATTCAGTATTTTCAGTATCTATATCATGTTCAGATTATTTCATTGCTTTATTGCTTTGTTCAGTTATATGTTCTTTCAGCTTTACTCCATCCTGCATGCTCAGTACCCTTCAAGTACTGACGCATACGTGCGCTACATCTTCTCGTGATGTAGGTTCAGGTTCTCAGCATCCAGATCACGCTTAGATCGGTTCCCGATCTCCAGTTCAGCAGAATCAGTGGTGAGTCCTCATTCTCCGAGGACAATAGTCATGAGTTTCATTTCAGTATTTAGTCCTTTAGTTTCAGTTTTTGCTAGATCTAGTTGGGGCATGTCCCAACATTTCTAGTCAGTTTAGAGGCTTATTTCAGACATAGTTAGATTCAGCTTAGTGTTTTGAGTTTGATATTTCTTTTGTATTAAACTCTCAGATTTCATATATTCAGTTACAGTATATGGGTATTCCCCATCTTTTCAGATGTATTTATGAATTAGCTTCCGCATCAGTTTATTATCTTTAGTATGCTCATGATCATGCCAGCAGGGTTAGCTTGGGATCACTTGTGGTCCTAGGTCCCGTGTCCGCGTCTTGGGGGTAGCTTGGGGCGTGACAGTACAACTCCTACATTCTAATGGGCAATACACGGTTCTCCCCCACGAGGATCCTCGAATTCACCTTAGGAACTTTATAGATATTACTAAAACACACATCCTAAATGGAGTCTCATCGAACTATGTGAGGCTGACGTTGTTCGCATACTCATTGTTTGGAGCCGCAAGGTGTTCGTTAGATTCTGAGCCACCAAACTCCAACACTACTTGGGATTATCTAGCAAAGAAGTTCTTGATTCTTCCCATCTAAGAAAATTGCTAAGCTGAGGAGTGAGATAATAAGCTTAGGGATAGGACATGTATCAAGCATGGGCTCGTTTCAAACAAATGTTTAATGTTTGCCCATACCACATGCAAACTAATGAAGTACTTGCTCACATTTTCTTTGATGGTCTAGATTTAATGCTCTTTCACTTCTTAATAGTGCAGCAGGTGGATAGGCCCTAGCTAAAACATGTAAAGAGTTGTTCGACTTACTCGATAAAATCTTCGAAGGAAACCAAGGGTATGAGGGGAAAATGTCGAGAACCACAACCCAAAAGGCTGTGGGGATCCTAGGTATAGACCAAGCTACTGCTATAAATGCCAAGTTGGATGCACTACAACATAACATGACTTTATATTTTAAACAGATGGCTCTAAACCAGGCACTGGTTAACATGGTACAACAGGCATCAAATTGGTGTGGGGTATGTGGTAGTGGAACTCATGAAACTGAGCAATGTGAGGCAAACCTGGATTCCGTAAACTATGTGGGTAATGCGCAAAGGGGTGGAGTTCGCAAAATTATGGTCAAACTTACAACCCTAGTTGGAGGAACCATCCTAACTTCTCATGGGGTGGGAACCAAAACCAAAATCAAGCGAAAGGGGCTAACCAATATCGTTCTCAAGGGGCTAGGCAACAATACAAAAATCCTAACCAAGGCGTGAATCCTAATGCACCAAAGGGGGGGGATGACCAATGAAGAGCTACTCCAAAAGCCCATGACTGAAATAGGGACCAAATTAAATGCTAGTATAGATAAGAAGGATGAGAACATCAGAAACATCCAAATGTCCCAAATGAGTTTAGAGAAACAAGTTGAGCAGGTAGCTAATTCTCTGAACTTGCATCCCGAAGGTGGGCAGCCTAGTGATACTGAGCCCAACCCAAAGCAATTGCTTGCGGTAAGTACTAGAAGTGGGTTAGAACTACAGGAACTAGCTCCAAAGAAGAGAGATACTGAGGTAAGTACCAAAGAAAAGAAGGTGGAAGAGGTAGTAAAAAGCTCCAATGTTGAGGTACTCGTTCCTCAAAAGAAATTACCACCTCTTTTTCCACAAAGGCTCAAAAAGCAAAATGAAGATGAATGCTTCAGTAAGTTTCTCTCTCTCCTTAAATAGGTTCACATTAATCTGCCTTTGGTTGACATTTTGCAGGGTATCCCGAAGTATGCTAAATACGTGAAGGACATTGTGGCTAGCAAGAGGAGGCTCACGGAGTATGAAACTATAGCACTTACTGGAAGTGAAGCTCTAGGATCCAAAACAGACTGCCCAAAAATTTAAAAGATCCGGGTAGTTTTACTGTGCAGATTACAATTGGGCAAAGTGTTCATGCTTGCAGATTGTGTGATTTAGGGGAGAGTATAAATTTGATGCCCTTATCATTGTATCTAAAGCTTGGGTTGAGTAGTCCAAAAAGAACCACTGTTATTCTCCAACTCGCTGATAGATCCATTGTTAGGCCTGAGGGGGTGGTAGAAGATGTGTTAGTTCAAGTAGGTTCATTGATTTTTCTTGTAGATTTTGTGGTGTTAGATTTTGAACCTAATTTTGAAGTTCCATTCATTTTGGGACGTCCATTCTTGGCCACGGGTAGGGCATCGATTGATGTAGCAGCTGGTCAACTAACTATGAGGGCGCATGACAAGGTTGAGGTATTCGATGTTTATCGCACGTTAAAATTGCCTTCTATCTATGAAGAGTTATATGTTATTACTGTGGTTGATCAAATAGTAGAATCACAAGTAGTTGTGCTTGAAGATCCCTTAGAGAGAGTGTTAACATGTCATGAGGTAGATGGAGATACTGAGGCCCAAGAGATAGAAACATGTCTGATTCTAGCACTTGTGGGGACTCGTAAGCGGAGAGTCGAGTCATTAGATCGTGAGTTAGGACCTACACCAACGCCTTCAATTGAAGAAGCTCCCAAGATGGAGTTAAATACTTTGTTTGCTCACCTAAGGTATGCATTTTTGGGTACTAATGAAACTTTACATGTTATACTTTCTGCAGAGTTGTCTAAAATACAGGTTGATGCGGCATTGAGGATTCTTAAGAGAAGAAAGAAGGCGATTGGATGGCAGATGGCTGGTATACATGGGATTAGTCCGGCGTTATGTATGCACAGAATCTACATGGAAGAGGATCACAAACCGAGTGCACAACATCAAAGTCGGATAAATCCTTTGATGAAAGAAGTGGTGAGAAAGGAGGTGATAAAGTGGCTAGATGCTGGAATTGTGTACCAGATCTCTGATAGTAAGTGGAGAATATCCTCCAGGTGCACCCACCCAACAAAAGAAAAAGCTCAATCATGATGCTAAGTTCTATATCTGGGTTGAACCGTTCTTGTTCAAACAAGGTGTGGACCGGGTAGTGAGAAGATGCATTCCGGAGTATGAGGTTCAAAAGTGCTCGAAAGTTGTCATGCTAGCCCATATGGAGGTCACCACGGAGGAGAGCGCACGGCGCATAAGATACTTCAATCCGGTTTCTTTAGGCCCTCATTATTTAAATATTCTATTGATTTTGTGAAGGCATGTGATAAATGCCAAAGGTTGGGTATTATCTCAAGAAGACATGAGATGCCGCTAAGTAACATTTTGGAGGTGGAAATCTTTGATGTGTGGGGTATTGACTTCATGGACCCCTTCCCGCCATCTAGTGGAAACCAAAACATTCTTGTGGCTGTAGATTATGTGAGTAAATAGGTTGAGGTTGTAGCTCTTCCTTCGAATGATTCAAAAGTGGTGATAAAGTTCATCAAGAAGCACATCTTCACTCGCTTTGGCAGTCCAAAAGCAATCATAAGCGATGGAGGTAAGCATTTCATTAACCATCTTGTTAAAAACCTTCTTGCTAAGTATGGTATTCGTCATAAAGTTGCTACAGCTTACCATCCTTAAACAAGTGGCCAAGTGGAGGTTTCAAATAGAGAGGTGAAGCAAATTTTGCAGAAAACCGTGAATGCGCAAAGGAAAGAATGGTCCGAGAAGTTAGATGATGCGTTGTGGGCATATAGGACTACTTATAAGACACCCATAGGGATGTCTCCCTATCACATAGTGTTCGGTAAAGTATGTCATCTTCCAGCGGAATTGGAACACCAAGCTTATTGGGCAATTAAGAGGTTGAACTTGGACCCCGAGTTGGCCGATAGAAAGAGAGTATATCAACTGCATGAACTTGAGAAGTTTAGGCTCGATGCATATGAGAATGCCAAGCTTTACAAAGAAAAGATGAAAAAATGGCATAACAAGCACATAGTTACTCATACTTTCATTCTGGGAGAAAAGGTACTACTTTTTAACTCTAGATTGTGATTATTCCCTGAAAAACTTAATTTTAAATGGACTGGTCCTTTCGAAGTGGTAAGAAATGACACAACATGGGGTTGTTGAACTTAAAGATGAGATTGGCCCAACGTTCTTGGTAAATGGGCAAAGGGTAAAACACTACTTTGGTGTAGATTCGGATCGTGATCGAGAGGCTCTTGAGCTAAATGATAAATGATCTAAGTTGCGTCATGCCGCGACGTTAAATCAAGCTCTACATGGGAGGTAACCCATGAAAAATATGTAATAGATAGGTAGTCATTTTTGAATTTTAAATTTTTGTTTTAGCGTAGTTTAAATTCTTAGAATCTAGGAATTACTTTTAACTATTAGTTTTAGCTAGATAGGATTTTTCATTATTTATAACGTAGCTTGTGATAGTGAAAAACGAAAAAAAAAACTGAAGCCAGGTGCACTGACAGGCACGTTGCACTTGGCATAAAGATTTAGCAAGGACTTTGGGGCGCTACGCTGGCACGTTGCCCCTCCATGTGCCTCAACCCAGAAAAATCACTGAAGTCAGGCGCACTGGCAGGCGCGCCACACTTGGCATAAAGATTCAGCGAGGCTGTTGGGGCGCTACGCTGGCGCGTCGCCCCTCCATCGCGCCTCAACCCAAATTTTTAAAATCTGGTTTTTTACCCGAATCCAACCCGACCACTCCCCTTAAATCCCAAAAACTTCCATTCAACCCCTATTCTCACCTAATTCAATCGACCCACCCTCCCCCTAAATTCTCTCCAACTCTTCTTCTTCTTCTCACTTTTCATCTTCAAAAACCTCCACTAACACCGCCAACCTTTCTTCTTCCCCACCACCCACTATAAAACCTCAACACCCACAACTCCAACACTACTTTTCCCCACTTCTCTTCCTCCCAACTTTTGTTTCTCCATTTTTGTTCTTCTTCACAGGTTGCAATGGCTCTAAAAGCAAAGAATGTGGTTGGTTCTAAGCGGAGTAGGAAGGGGGAAGCATCCAAGTCCAAAAATTTAGGGAAAAGGCGGTGGAGAGGTATGGTTGGGAATGGTTTGAGTGCCAGCGCGAACCGAAGTATATGGGCGACGAGTACGTCTATGAGGTAAAGTTGCATTCTCAATTTCCTATTATCTATCGGACTGTGCTTGAGTTGGGGTTGAGATTTATTTTTGATCATCCGGGAGATTGTAATTTTTCTTTAGTTCGTAAGTTTTATGCAAATTGGCTCATTCAAACTAAGTATAAAATTGTTCCTATTAGAGGTAAGGATGTGAAGTTCAATGCTATGATACTAAATGAATTTTTAGGGACCCCGAATTGTGATTCTGATGACTTTAATGCATTGAAGGATAAACCTCTTTATAGGGATATCCGACATACTTTATGTGGGGTAGAGTCCACGGCTAGGTGGGAGTGTAGCAAGGATACTGGGAGGCATAATACCCTCTATTTTGCTAATTTCAATCAAGTTGCTAGGGTGTGGTTAAAGATAGTGTGTAGTGTGCTACTACCCACGAAACATCTAACAGAGGTAACAAGGGATAGGGTGGTGTTGGTTTATATGCTGACAAAGGGGATGCCCATTAATGTAGGGGCGATTCTCAGACAGAACATGATGAAATTTTAGAATAATATGAGGTGGCGTTTTTGCTATAGGGGTTTGATCACCCGATTTCTGAGGGCCCCGGATATTGAGGAAGAGGTTATGGACCTGACTATTGCTTTTCAGCCGGATCTGACGGGTAAGTTAGTTGATATGACTCAAACAAAGGCACTAGACACGTCTCATGGACCTGTCTTGTCTGCCTAAGAGAGGCAAGCCCGTGATGACAGTGTCATGGAAAGAATGTTCGGTATGGCAGAGCTGCAGCTGCGGATAGGAGGACGCTCGGTTACATATGAGGAGATGGAAAACCTGGCAGATCGCTACCCTTTTACCGAGAGTGCACCGTCCTTACGCAGGACTGGTCCCGCATTTCTGGAGCCTCTGGATGATGATAAGGCTACTGCTTATGAGGTGATAGATGATGAGGAAGATGATGATGAGGAAGATGATGATGAGGAGGAGGAGGTAAATGCCTTGATGGTGTTCGATGGCGGTGACAACGAGGCCTAGAGGCCTGAGGGAGTATTCCAAACTCTATACTTTGCTTTAAACTGTGCGCACTGAGGACAATGCTTATTTTTAAGTGTGGGGTGGGGTAATATGTCTCTGTGTATATAGTTGTTTATTGTTCTATCGAGTCTAGTGTTAGTTTTAGTTAAATTTTTATGATTTAATTTTGGGTTCCTCAACATTTTTTTTTGGTACTTTTACTGAGGATTGTCCCTTTGAACCGACTAGGACTAGTTTATTGCTTTATTGAGTCTTAGAGTCTTCATAGGAGTGACAGTTCCCAATGATGGATGGATGACGACCGTCTAAAGGGAAAATTAGTCACATAGCAGAGTAGGATTGAGAAACCAACCTTGGCCTTTTGGAATTATGTCCGAAAAAGTTAGCCAAAAGTCATGGGTAGTCACAATTGGAAAAGTGAAATCGAATGTTAACCTTGTAATAAGCATGTGTTCTTAGTTTGACTCAAAATAAAATAAAATAAATGGGCTTAATTGTGTAGTGATACCGTAATGTAAGTTGTATAAGCATGTTAGTTGGTATGTCTGTATATGTGTCATGATGCCATGTGTGGTGAGAGTTGATTGGTTCTTGCTTAACTTGATATCTAGAACTTGCCTTCTATGTGATTGAATTAGTAGCTTGTATGACTTAGGGAATGTGATGGAGGCGTTTCTTTGAATTAACCAATTCTTGACTCTACTTGTATGCCTACCATTGAAATTATCCCTAGTGAAGCCCTATTGAGCCTTTAGCCTTGTTTATTGATAAGCCACATGATAAGCCGAAACCTGTTTGTTTGATACCAAGTCTTTTGATCCTAATAAAATCCTTAATGCACTATGTTAAGAAGAAGGGTTGAAAATTGCTGGTTGATATAATAAAGGGTGAAATGCTACATTGTGTGGAAAAGAAAAAGATAGTTAAAAATTTTGTTTTGGCCCTGGTCCTTAGTGACAATGTGCACCTCAGCTCAATTGAGGGTGGCTATTTCAAAACTATGCTCAAAACATTGGCCCTGGTCCTATCAAGGATAATGTGTACCTTACTCGGACCTTAAAATCTAAAGTGATGGTGGCTAGTGCAAATGCATGAAAAAAAAAGAATGAAAAAATAATAATAATAATAATAAATAAGATAGAGGGCAAAGATGGAGCAACAAAGAGGGGTAAATATTCATGACGTGTGTACTAGGAGGAAAGAAAAACTATGAAGGAGATTGTTGAACATGTGCATTAGGGAGGTGTAGTCACTAAAATGGTTCCTAAATATTCCCTCCCTTACCTTAAGCCGACGTTACAACCAAATGAAAGTCCTCTTGATTTCTTGAGAAATATAATGCGGAAGTAAGAATACACTATTGGCAAGCTTATGGTATTGAGAAAAGTAAGAACTTCTTTTGTGAGAGTGAGTTGATTGTTTGAAAAAAAAAATAGGATATTGTGATTGCTTGAGTGAAAGGCCTTACTAAACAAAAATAAGTGAGGGCATTCATGGCATGTGTAGGATTATCTAATTGGTGTGTTTGTATGAATTTGCATTAGTTCGAAAAAATATTAAAAGAGTCATTCTTTGAGCATGTGTTGTAACTTGGTGTAAATGTTGTGAAATGTTGCGTCCATTGTGAACTACAAGATCATGATTTAAAATGTTTTTGTTGATTTTAAGGTGGGTTGATAAGTCCAAGGGTTTTGAAAAAGAGTTGATAGTCTAAAGATTGTTTGAGGACAAACAAAAGTATCAGTGTGGGGTGGTGATCTTAGGCGTATTTATATGCCTAAGTTTCTCAATATCTACCCATGAATTGATTGAAGTAACGAATGATCTTGAGTCTATTAGCTTGATTTCGTTATACTTGCGATATTATGCACTAAAACATGTGATTAGAGGTTTCAGGAACTCTCAAGGAGATTGGAGTCAAATTGAAAGAAAGGATGCAAGGATATGCTGAAAAGAAGCTAAGGCTGAAGGCCCCAGGGCCAGGCGCACTGCTAGGCGCAAGGCGCCAAGGCCCAACATTCTGGGGACTTTCTCAAGCACGATGTGCCAGGGTGGAAACCTCAGAGGTTAAGTTTAGGCGCGATGCTATGGGAGACCCGCCAGTGGGATCCTGACTTTTCCAGCTTAAAAGTGTTAAAAAAGGATTCCTAATTGTAATAGACTTTGGCTCTAATTTTCCTACCATTATAAATAGACCCTTAGGGCTCCATAATAAGGATTCGACTTTTATTGGGTGTGCAAGAGCAAGTATTCACATTTGTATTAGGTTTTGATCTTTTAACTCTTCTATTTTCCGAAAATCGCATGAACAATTGTATTTTGTGGTTTTCTAATAGCATGAGTGGCTAAACGTCTTAGTTCTGGGGTTGTAGCTACGAATGGATTGTTGATTATTAAAGGCTTGTTGAATTAATTCTTGGTTGTCATTATAAGTTACTTCTATATTCTTGTTTTAGTATTTTATGATTAATCACCATAAGATAAATATATTATCTAAACTTGAGTCGGGAGAGGAGAGGTTAGATAGACCAGAGAATATAGAGAGCTTGATCGACCCATTAAGGTGAGGTGATTTGTGTTCAGGAGTGACGCCTGGACGAACAACTCGCTTGGTTACGAAACAAGATGAAATATAAATGTTCGCCAGTTAGTCTATTTATCCCCACTCAACAATGTAGTTAGATAGCTAATTGGGGTAGGAGACTAGAGGTATGAACCCGACTCACACAATTAACCCTGTAAATCAGTAACTTGACAACTAAAAATTAGTTCTAATCTAATAATATGATACATGATTCATTGCATGTTGCAGCCCTGGAATTGTCTTTTACTTGCTTGAAACATCATCTTAAAGTCGTTCACATTTAGTTACGTTTATTTAGTTCATAATTAGTAGTAGTTAACAATCATCACCATCTCTAAACGGTTAGTTCTATTTTATTTGTGGAGTTAAGTGTTGGATATAAGTTAATCATAAGTCCCTTGGGAACGATAACTCGTTTCTTTAAGAATCTATATTACTTGAGCAACCACGTACACTTGCGTGTATATTGGGGAGCAACAAGTGAACCACTCAACAATAAAAAAAAATACACTAGAATTTGTTTGTGAAGAATAAGAAGAATTTCTGAAAATCTGTTGTTGAAAAATAACAGGAAATCATATATTTATAGACAACAAAGAATACCATAAACACGTGCTTATTCTGCCTTATCGGAAAAGTCACAATCCTTCGCAATAGTCACAACCTTTCCAAAAGTGCAATTCTTCAAAGTTTCCTAAACTAAATTTTAACTTCATCAAAATGATATTTCGGCAGTAAAAAGTGACTAAAGAAATTACTTGGCCAGACAAACAAACAAGCAATATTTGAATTACTGTCATATCCCAATCTTATGTGTTTGTATAAGCACAAGAGAGTTTCAAACACCACTATAGAAAACATTCTAACTAACTTTTCCTAAGTAAATAACTGCACTAATAGAAGTTGTTGGAAAAGCTAACAAATACTTCATCATATGATGTATTAGTAGAACAACGGTTGCATTCCTTATGCTCTAGCACTATAACCAGTTTCTCCAGATTTATTGCATGCTCAAGTAAGAACTTCAAGAATTGTTGGAAGACAAGTACCTTTTTTTGAGGACGAAGAGATAGATTTGTTGGAAGACAAGTACCTCTCCTTTGAAGAAAACATATTCAAAGTTTCCTTACAGAATTTGAAGAATGTCAAGGTTATGCCATTTTGTAGTCGTACGCGTAGATCAAACGAATCATGTTAGGTGGTAATATTAACAACTATATTAATGAAATTGAAGTTATTGAGGCTGTAGGGGATCAATATACATTTGATATAAAGATATCGTGAATTGAAAACATACAGGCGTATCAGGAAATATCATCAAATTTTCCAAATTATGAGTCGACCTTAAGAGGTTGTCTACTAGGGGAACGAAAGTTTTGAAATACAAAAAGTTATTGTCAACCATCTGCATTCCAGCAACGGTAAGGAGACATCTTCCCCTTCCAACATCAAATTGGAAATTACCTCAACAGAAGAATGATGCAGAATATAAAACATGAGCTCTATTCACAATCAACATAAAAAGACTGTAGACATTTTGGACTGATAACTAACCTTGATAAACCAGGATGAGAGTATCAGCTCATTAGCACAAGGAACGCTTACCAAAAGATCTTTCACTATGTATTCATCCATTTCATTAAATTCATCACAAACGAGATCAAGATTGGCATGTTTCAAAGATGACAAGTCCCCGAGCTTAATTTTTGTATGATTAAAAACCCCAGAAATCGTTAAATGTTCAATATGTGGAGCAACAATTTTGAAGCAACATATATCACCTTCGAATGAGTACCAATCCCCACAAGGATGACTGTGATGGATCAAATGCAGTCTCCTACATTTTGGAGAAGTCATGTGCAAACGATTAAAACCACAAAATTCTTGTAGCTTCAAAGATTTCAATTGAGGACAATTTGACATTATTTGTTTAATGTGTTCATCATGTAGAAACAAATTTTCCAGCGTTGAACTCTTCAGAGATGTCCAATTTAGTACACAATCTTCTAATATTCTGCAATTCTCACAGTTGAGTTTTAGAATCGATGAACTATTACAGAGAACTTCTTGCCAGCTATAGGGTTTGTCATGCTCAGTCGGATCAACAATATAACGTATATTCAGGAGTAGATCCTCCACTTTCTTATTCACAGCAAATTCAAGCCACTTGTCAATTTTGGGAAAATAAGACACACTATCATCGTATCTGAACACAAAGTTTAGACTGAACTTTTTAATAGTAGAGCAGCTAAGGAAAGGTAGTACATTAACCGTTAAGGAAATGAATTTGTGCACTGTCGAGCTATTTGAACGACCATAATCCTCTTCATAAACAATGTTGTCGATACAAGTCCAGAAGTATTGTCAATATTTAGAGAGAATAGGTGTTCTGAACGCATCTATTATGGACAATCGAGATAGAATTTGAACAATAAGAGCTTCAGGTAGTTGATTGATCCTACCAATGTTGTCAATATCTTCACATTCTATCTCAATCTTCGATTTTTTCAGAGGTGAGTTTTCAATAAGCAGACTTTCGGAGTTTCCATTATCACCACAACTGCCAGAGAATTGGTCTTGGTTGCTCATAGTTTTAAGAGTAAGTTTACTTGTAATTAGAATCTCTATAGACTTATTTTTAGTTTACTCCTATTTTACTACTGTAAATTTGCAACTACTTAACCAAACTAATGCATATCGTTCTAATTTCATTTATACTATTGATGAGATCTTTTAAGATACTTCTATTTCAATAGGAAAAAATGTGTAGAACAATACATCAGTACTTCCAAAAAAATGATAATTTTATTATTAGCAGCAGCCCTTGTAAACATAAAGGTTGTTTCAATTTTAAAGATTCATTTTTATGCGTCAGCGGAAAAATAAAATGCATTTTTTTAAAAAAATCATATTTTTGTATCAAATTCAATAAAAAATAAAAAGAGAATTAAAAATTACGAGGGGTGGATTTATACGAGGCGGGGTGGACAGGATGAATTAAAAAATGATTTTTTTGTGCTATGCGGAGTGAGGTGGGACAAGTTAAAGTGTTCGCAGATTCATGCAAATTTTCCTCGCAAGTGCTCCTCTCCGCCCCGATTGCCATCCCTAATAACAAAGTTAAAATCTTAACAAAAATCAGTTACCACAAGTAGGGGTGTTCATGGGTCAATTATTGGTCAAAATCAAAACAAAACCAACATAATTGGTTTTTAAATTTTCAAAATCAAACCAAATCAAATATAATATACACTTATCGGTTTGGTTGTTATCTGTTTCTATTTGATACACAAAAATATAAGAAATGATTCATTCAAAATGAAAAAGAGGTGACAACAATCCATCCAAAACGAAAAACAGTTAGAACGTCTAACGTTGCCAAACTTTTGATTACTAAAATTAATGTGAATAAAGCTTCAAAATTCACCATTTTGTCCTAGAAGGAAGAGGCAATGACCTTTTTAGTCTCACCAAGAATTGTCATAGACACTCATATACATGAAACCAATGAGATAAATGTTCTCGTCTTGAACATTTTGGCTTTCATAAAGAAAATAAAAATAAATTTTGATGAAAACATATATAAGATCTTTAAAATTGTTTATAAAAGTAATATATTATGTATGTATAATGATAAAATACATGTATATATATATAATTTGTCGGTTTTGTTCGATTTTTTCTAACAAAACCAAATACTATTAGTTTTTACAAATCTAAAATCAAACGAAACCAAACCCAAATAAAATCTATTTATTTAATCGATTTGATTTGATTTTTTAATCTAGATTGATTTTTATCCAAACTGTGAACATCCCTAACCACAAGTATACAGAGGATAAGCCCACCAATAAAAGTTGATTTATTCTTGAAAAGGAATTTCCTGAAAAGGGGGGGGGGGGCAAAAATAGAAGAAGAACCATAAAAATTCAACAAAAGAAGAAGAACAATGATCATACATTGGAAAAATAAAGAGAAAATGGGATAGATAGAACTAACCTTATTACTGAACATAAATGAAGCGGCAAGAGCAAGAGAGAAGCCGAAGAGATGAATAAAGTGGGAAGAGTAGGTAGGTTTTATAAGAATGTGACAACGCCGAGAATGTAAGGATAACACATGTAAATGTTGCAACCCTCTTAAGTAGGTCAAATTCAATGAAAAACGCCAAAATCCCCTTATCGCATCAATCAATCTTACCACGGGCATGCCAACGACCAATATTGGTTCTTTACCCTGGGACAACTAATACACCCCTTCTCAAAGATATTGTCTTTAAGACTCTATTAAGTGGGGAAAAAAGGCTTTCGTTAAAGATAATTTGCACATACAATAGAATTAGGAAAGTAATTAACGGCATACTATTTTTGGACTCTTTTCGAGATCTTTTTTCCTTTGTGAAGATACAAGAAAGAAACTATCAATCTATTGATATTGGAAAATCTAACGAATTATTTCAATGTATCATTCTAAATCTAATTAAATTCATAGGTATACGGAAAGAAGCCTATTAAATAGAAATTATTTTTTAATCATATTTCAATAGTTAATATGATAAATAAGAAGCACTACTAGAAAGAATATTATTATACCCTTGATCGTGAAATATTAATTGCTAGCTATTGAACCGCGAATTGCGTGAAGTAGAATATATCAAATTAGGGGGGGGGGGGGGGGTCAAAGAACTTTAGTAAACATTCTTGATATGTTATTTCATCATCTATTTTGGTCGAACTAACATATTCTATTGAAAATTACAGGGCCTCGCTATTACAAACTACCTCTCCATCCTCAATTTCAACCAAAACTTCTGCTTTTGCTCTCCTCTTTGATCATCTTCAAGATCTCTGTGGGTCTGATTATTACTTAGAGATGGCAATGGGCGGGGGCGGGGCAGGTTGAGTTTAAAACGCAAAATTTAAATCGCCCCGCCCTGCATAAGATTTTTCATTTTCAACCGTCCCGCATAGACACGCTCCGCATGAAACCCGTCCCACATAATATTTTTAATATTTTCTTTTTCTAGTTAAGTTTGATACTAAAAATAAATTTATTTTTTCATTAAGTTGTATTAATTTAATAGGGTAGTGACTTAAAATTTTATTTTTTAGAGGTCAATTGGAAAACATGTAAGAAATTGAATTATTTTTTATTGAATCATTTTCATTTACTATCTTGAATATTTTTGTAGCTTTAAAGAATTTATCTTAACAAATAATGCTCTATCACTTTTATAACATGTAAAAATTTATAATTATGTTTAAACCCACATAAAATCACATATACACGCAGTCCCGCTCCGCCCCGCATTAGTTTTAAAAAAACTCACTTTAACCAGTTCCGCATAGCCTTAGCCCTTAAACCCACTTCACCCCGCATCCGTCCCGCCCCATTGCCATTAATTTGTTCCACAAGGTCTTGAGAAAATTATTATTTTTGTTTTAAGAAGCAGAATTTTTTAGCCCCAACAACATAATAACTTGTTTCTGCGTCCATTTAAAAGCACTTTTACTAATTTGCCGAACACTTAATTTTGCAATAAAAGCATTTCTTTAAAAAAAATAAGTGTCTAACCTCGCAATGACAATGTTAAACAGACTCTTAGGCAGTGGGCGCACTTTTACCACTGAGCTACGGCTCATTAATATTGTTGAGGGTGTCCAAAATACTTAATATATCAATATAAAGTAAGTTTGGCCTATATATATAACTGAATTTTCCGACGAAGGGTATCCAATTGGACACCCAGGAGTAGGGGTGTACATGACCGGGGTTCGGGTTTTTCAAATATTAAACCAAACCATCTGTGTAAAAAAATTAAATTTATAAACCAAACCAAACTAATAAAAATCGGGTTTTTTTCGAGTTTTACAACCTCGGATTGATTCGGGTTTTTCAAATACCAAACCAAACCATTTGTGTCGAAATTTTTAATTTTTAAATCAAACCAAACTAATAAACCTCAAGTTATTTTAGGATTTTGAATTTTTCCGGTAAAGTATTCATACAAATATATAATTAATTTGTACTCCAAATATTTCTTTATAGATCCAATCAAAATACAACTATCTAAGTTGCTTCTTAAAAAAATAACACAAAATATGAGTTGAGTGATGACACTAAAATATTCAATAAAAATAATAATGAAATCATATAAAATAAATATTGCAAATTGATAAGTCATAATGAAAATGATCATAATTTAAAAGTACTAAATCATGCTATAATAAGTCTAATAAGTATTAATTATATGATGAAACATTAAAGAAAAATTAAAATTAGATTATGTATTTCAAATGTCTAAACCAATGTAAAACTAAAGAATAAATATTCAACATCGTTGTCATTTTTAGTGTTGAATTAATTTATTTTGTTAGCATTAGTATTGATTTAATTTCAAATTGAGCTTTACCAGAGTTACTAATATCTATGGACTATAATCTTTATTGGACCATTCAAAATCTAAGTCTCAAAAAACTTGAAAAAATATGTTAAAAGACAAAAATTCTGAAAACGTATAAATATTTAGAAATTACATCAAAGTAAATACTTTTATATATAAAATACATTTTAAAAATTATATATATAATGTCGGGTTGGTTTGGTCTCGGGTTGACTTTTTTTAGTTAAAACCAACCCAAGTATAGTCGGGTTTTTTTTCTAATACCAAACCACAAGTCGGGTTTTTTTTCCGATTTGACTCAGTTTTCGATTCGGTTTTATACACCCTTACTTTAGTCTTTACCTCCCCTACCTCACATAAGATAGTCACACTTTCTGTTAATTGAATCACTTTGTTCGTGTAATAATAACTCTAGTATTGCTTAATTCCTTAATTGAACCGACAATAAATTTCTAGTGCATTGTTCATGTATTAGGTGTTTGTGTCTATCGAGATACATATGTTCTCAAAAAAATTTATTACTTTTGAACCGAAAAAATCAGAAAAACTTCAGCAAACCGAACCAAACCAACAATTATTTTTTTTCATTTGGTTTGATTTTAAAAATTTTAAAAACCGACTAAATTGATTTGTTTTTAGTTTTAACCAATAACCAATTAAAACCGAACGACAAACACCCCTACCTCTACCCGTGGTCCAAAAATATAACAAGCTTGTGTAGATGAGTAAATTTGACCCTTTTACCCTCACAAATAGGAGGCTTCTAGTAAATAAATACTAGGTCAAGTTATGGTGTTTTACACTGTTTTGTGATACAGAAATGGAATAGAGATAGCAATGTGAGGAAGAAGCAAGTGAAGGATGAAGAGCAAGGTGGCATGGCAACTGTTGAGACGCACTCTCTCTACACCAAATCCCCCACTCCATTCAATTCTTCCCCTTACCCGCATCCTCCTCCGTTACCAAATGCTTCCACAAATACACACACTTCACTCTTTCCTCCTTTCTCTCTCCCCTCATCATATATCTCTTCCTTCTCAATACACCATTGTCAAGCTCCTAGCTTCTCATGGCTACATTCATGACGCCATTACTCTTTTTCGTTCTACTCGCTCACATCACCCACCACCCAAACTCTCACTCTACAATTTTCTTATACATAAATCTTTCAAATTTAATTTCCCCAATTTTATCTTCTGGTTGTATCAAGATATGATTTCTGCTTCCGTTTCCCCTGTTACTTATACCTTTAATCTTCTCATTCATGGGCTGTGTCATTCCGATCGTTTGGGAGATGCCCGCCAACTGTTTGATGTTATGCCTCACAAAGGGTGTCATCCCAATGAGTTCACTTTTGGGATTTTGATTCGTGGTTATTGCAAATTTGGACTTTGTTTACAAGGTTTAAAACTTCTGGATACAATGAAGATGATGAATGTTTGTCCTAATGTCATAATCTACAATACTCTCATAGCAAGTTTCTGCAGGAAAGGCGATGTTGATGAGGCTGAGAGGTTGGTTGAGAGGATGAGGGAGGACGGGCTACTTCCTGATGTTGTTACCTTCAATTCTAGGATCTCAGCTCTTTGCAACTCCGGGAAAATTCTTGAAGCTTCGAGAATTTTCAGAGATATGCAAATAGATGAGGTATTCGGATTGCCAAGGCCTAATGTCGTAACTTTCAATTTGATGTTGCAGGGATTTTGTCAGAAAGGGATGCTGGAAGAAGCAAGGACACTGACAGAATCTATGAAGAAAGATGATATTTTCTTCAATGTGCAGAGCTACAATATCTGGTTATGTGGACTGGTTAGGAATGGAAAGCTCTTGGAGGCTCAAACAGTTCTGAAAGAATTACCCCAAAATGGAGTAGATCCCACGATATATTCATATAACATCTTGATTGATGGCCTCTGCAAGAATGGGATGCTTGGTGATGCGAAAATGTTGATGTGCTTAATGATAAATGATGGTATATTCCCAGATACAGTTACCTATAGCACTCTACTCCATGGCTACTGCACAAAAAGTAAAGTGACTGAGGCAAAGAATATTCTGCGTGAGATGATGAAGAGAGGATGCATTCCAAATAAATACACTTGTAATACTCTACTTCATAGCATGTGGAAAGAAGGGAAAGTATCAGAGGCACAACAGTTACTGCAGAAGATGAATGAGAGAGGTTATGGCCTGGATACTGTCAGCTGCAACATCGTGATTCATGGTCTTTGCCAAACTGGAGAGGTGGACAAAGCTGTTGAAATTGTGAGTGAAATGTGGAGTCATGGAAGTGTTGCCCTTGGTGATCTTGGAAATTCGTTTATGAGTTTGGTGAACGAAGATGATAATGGGAGGAAATGTCTGCCTGACTTGATCTCCTATTCAACCATTATTAACAGTTTATTCAGAGAAGGGAACCTTGATGAAGCTAAGAAGAAGTTTGTTGAGATGATGAGAAAGAAGTTGTACCCTGATTCAATTATTTACAATACTATTTTACATCATTTGTGTAAAAGAGGAAAGGTATCATCTGCATTTCAAGTTTTAAAGGACATGGAGACAAAAGATTGTAAAAAGAGCTTACGGACTTATAATTCTTTGATACTCGGATTGGGGAATAAAAATCAAATATTCGAAATGTGTGGCCTGATGGATGAAATGAGAGAAAAAGGAATTTCTCCAAATGTTTACACTTACAATATCATGATAGGCTGTTTATGCAAATCTGGGAGAACTGAAGAAGCGATTCCTCTTTTGAATGAAATGTTACAGAAAGGAATAATTCCTAATATGCATACCTTTGAGTTGCTTATTAAATCATATTGCAGGACTGGTGAGTTCAGACCAGCTCAAGAGGTATTTGATATAGCTTCCAGTATATGTGGTCACAGCGAAGCACTCTACGCACTGATGTTCAATGAATTTCTTGCTGGAGGTGAAATCGTGGAAGCTAAGCAATTTCTGGAAACTGCAATAGATAAACACTTTGATCTAGGAAGTTTCCTTTACAAAGATCTTATAGACAAGCTGTGTAAGGTGGAGAATTTAGAAGGTGCTCATGATATTCTCATCAAGATGATGCACATAGGATATGGGTTTGATCCTGCATCCTTCATGCCAGTTATTGATGGCTTAAATAAATTGGGACAAAAGCATGTGGCAGATGAACTAACGGAGAGGATGCTAGAGATGGTTTCAGAAAGTAAGGTGGATAACAAAGCTTATCAAAACTATAGGGAGTTAAATCACATGAAGCGAAGTAAATATGGCGGAGATGGCTGGCAGGCAATTGTTCACAGGTTAGGAGTTTAAGTTCATCTTCTTTATCATACTTTTCCGTTTGATTTGGTGGTCCTCTATTATTTAGAAACTTAGTTGTTTGTACCTCAAAAAGTGAATACATTGAGTTTACTAGGTTGCTGCTTTTACCTGTGATAATCTCAGAGTAATCAAAAGCGAATAGGGAAGAAAGCACCAAAGTCTATTGGAGCTTTAAGCGCAAAGCAGAACTAAACTGGGCATTGATGAAAAACTGCTAATGGAAAAAAGTTAAAAAATATATATATGTAATTAGTTTAGGTGCGTGTAAGTCGGCCTGGAAACCTTGGTTATTAAAAACAAATAATCTTATTCATAATCACTAAATTACATTTGTAACACTCTTTAACAGATGATGTAGCAACTTACTAACTAGATTTATTGTCTATTATTTGCCCTCGTAAAGATATAACCAACAGGAGATGAGTCACTTGCCTTAGTATCTACGGTAAAACACTACTTAAGCAACAATTTTCGTACCGTAGCTTTAACTGGATCTCAGAGCTTAAGAGAGCTATAAATGACCTTTAGCAACATTGTTTAAAGTGATTAGGTTGTAGAACTTTTGGATCTATGAGAAATCATGTCATATGTCAATTTATTTAAAGGAAAAAAATATAAATCTTGTGGAAGAAGAATATGAAAAGGAAAAAGTGTCGCACTTCTGGTTAATAGGATCGTCATGAGTATGAGTCATCCTTACCTTTTTAGCCTAAACTTGGTAGGGTAAAGCCAACGTAGTTTGGAATATGGATTCTGTCATTCTCATTGCTCATTTCTTGCCTTCTTTCTTCTGTCCTTTTCCATTACTTTCCCGTTGAAGTGATAATTTACTGATTATGGAGAACTCTGGTATACAAGTGGTATACATACGGTGAAAAGCATACAAAAGATGTGGTGCTCTATGAATCTTATGATTTCCATTATGTGATACCTTGACTAAACTGCCTCTTGATAGAATATTCTTTTAATTGTTTCGTGAAATTTCTTCATAGTGTTTCATGATATCCCCTGAACTGTCTATCCTGTTTTGACAGAGATGATGGAAGTGCAGCAGCCTTGAAAAATTTGAAGCGGGTGCAGAAAGGGTGGGGTCAAGGAAGTATATAGTCTCTTCAAACTCCCAAATATGGTATTCTGGATGACTAAGAAACTATTAATTGGATGTTTCTTTCTTTGCGATCGTGGATTGTGAGTTCAGGGAATTGGTAGCAAAATATGATCCTCTTGAAAGCTAAACAATGCGTCCAGTTAAAGGAAGCTTATCTAGTTTCTAGACATAAATGATTATTGGGGCTGACATTGATACAAGCAAATGGAGATCTGTGCCAATACAGGACAATGAATCACTGTTTGCAGTTTATAAAGGTTGTCATTGTCACTTTTTTTGCTACTGCTTCATTCCTGGTCTGGCCTTAATTTAATATTTTGGACCTACTTCAGTTTGATTCTTCCTTTTCCTTTCTTCCTTTTTCAACTAAAAACCCAGAGATTGATTTGATAGAGAAGATGCATACATGAAAATTGAACTATTTGAGTTTTTTTACTAGCTAGCTAATATTTTTAGCTACCTGGTGAAAGAACTCAAATGTTAGCTAATCTTCATCAGGTAGCTAATTTTGATATATGGGTTCTTCAATTTTGACCGGTCAATTTATTTTGAGAAGCACTAGAAACATCTCTCCGAATTAACTTCTTACGCAGTGATTTTCTCCTCTACATATTTCATATTTTCAATATTCTATTTGATCCCTTTGTCCCACACATCACCATCAACATTCATTTTCATACTCCCCTCCCTCTTGCTGTGCACTTCATTCACGTGATCCTTTTTCAAAACAGCTGAAGGAACTGCAGTAGCTGAAACCCCCAAATTGGGTCTAGAAGTCTGAGCCCACATTAATTGTGGAATATTGCTCTCTTGATGACTGGATCACGTGCTTGTGCTAATCCATTGTAAGTTTTATATTACTGCTTCCATAGTTACCAATATGAAACACGTCTCTCAATTTTCACTGTTTGAAGACTATTTTTGAAGAAAAAAGAATGATCAGGTGATGGTTTTATGTCTCGGCTGTCTCCTCTATAATTCCTTCCCCCTTGTCAGTCCTGATAGGTGTGTGTCAAATAATAGCTATGGAAAAGCTGACTTAAATAAATTCAAGGAAGCATAAATTCTTTAACAATCCCTAACAAGTTTTAATCCTTTTTAGATTTCTGCTGAACTGTGAACTGTTGTCCAATAGTTGAGTGAATCACTGAACCTCAGAAGGTATTTGAACATCGACATTGGGAAAGTATCTTCTCTGTATGTTTTTTTCACTCTCAAGCTACATTTTCATTTCACTCTCAAACTTGATTGATCTTCGCTCTTACAGAAAATTATTATTAACTTATGATGGAATGTTGGAAACATTATGAGTGACTAGGGGAACTTGTCAAAATCTACCATTGGAGAGACGTATGGAAGAACCAGAAAAGTGAGAACCCAGACATGGGTGTACTCTGGGAGGAAAAATCAGCAGTGTTGGAAATAGGCAGATTGCTAATTTAACATTGTCCCATTGGGTGCACGACATTTTATGTACAATTATGAACTATCTTACTATGCACTATTGTGCAGCGACGAGAGGCAAGATCTCTATATTGTGTTTCCTGTCCAAGTATTGTGTCCAGTCAATACTTCCTCTTTCAGTTTCATTGTAGTGACTCACGACTTGGAGAATATTGACAATTTGTTCATTAACTGAAAATAAATTAGCAAAAAGAATTGTTTGCTTTTCTAGGATCACAATGAACTCCAATCTTCCTACTGTGTTTGGGTTGAAGCATCCTCTCCACAAAATTTGCCTAAGGGTGGTAATCCACGTCTCTTTTGTAAGAAAGTATAATGGTTGGAATCTCCTACAAGTTAAATCGTTAATAATTATTTATATTTGGGAAATAAGATTCTTTGTGTAGTTCTGTTTATATGTGATTATTATATTATAAGTCATAATGAAATTATACACATATAAGGGTGTCAAATGGGCGGGGATATTAAATGAGGAAATTTCGCAAATAGCCACTAAATATAACTTAATAAGGCTCCATAGTTATAATTTGTTAATTACGATTCGTAACTACATGTTAGAGGAAGGAGATAGGTGAATTGTATTTGTATAGCTATCGAATTGTATATGTATATATGTTAGATAATAATTGTATATATGTAACTGATATACATATATATTTGTAAATCTGGTGAACGAGATTGGGACAGTGAGGAGAGAGACGAGCGAGAGAGGCGCGTGGGATGATGACGAAGAGCAAGGAACCTCATGTCTAAGACACATCTGATGTACGGACAGGAAAAAGATTCCTTAGAAAGTCAACAATATTTCTCCGCGAATTGCGAATCATCCCCTACAAGTCTCAGCTCCCCGCAAGGAATTGGTGGAGCGGGTGCATATCATATGGCTATTGCATTGCATATCATTATCTTGCACTTATCTTATCTTAATTGATGTTATTGTACTATTTTATCGGATGATTTTGGTTAGCTATCTTCTCCTCGTTGTTCGTGAGATAGTGGATTTGAGGAATATGTTTTAGCTAAGATATGTATATTTTTCTACTTTTTATGAAATGCTTGGTTGGTCTATGATGCCTTATAAGTATACGTGTTCTCATACTCATACTACCACTTGTTACACTCTGTGCTGATTGATTCTTTGTCCGAGGTTGTGCCTTCCGAAAGTAGTCTTGATGGGCTACTTGGTGTTCAGAGTGATGTCTGACTTCCTCCATTCCCTGTCATTTACTATTTTAGACAACATTCTAGCTTTGAAACAAATGTACTCGGTCTGGGATTATTTTGTATTTGTGACACTTAGTCTTAGGTGTGTTTTCTTACTTCCCACTTCTCAAGGAAAAACATGTGCAACCAAGCACATAGTGTTTATAACTTTTGATAGTCCTAAAAACAAATTTATAAAAAATAGCTTGTAAAATAGTGTAACCGGTCAATTTAACTCTATTTTTTTTTTTTCGACTAACCGTAAACTTTTATTAATAAAAAATACCCTTAAAAAAAATTTCAACTTCCAACATATGAACTGTATAATGTATAATTAACCTATTCGGGAACTTTTGATTTATATGTAACCTCTTTGAGAGCTTTCAAATTATTCCTCATAGTCAATAATATTGGTTGGACACTACTAGTGTCATGATTCTTGTAAATAAGTAATTAGCTTTTTTGTAGCCTTTAATTATTAATTGTATACTACTACCATATATTGCATAGATACTGCTGTTATAATAAAATAAATAATAAATATTGAGTTCTAAACTTCACACTTCAAATGTCTATTAACATCCGAATATTTTGTATCAAAGTGACCTCATACTATTACATCCTTCAAAGAAAAATGTGATTTTGTTATTTTCATTGAAAAAAATCAATAATAACTAATCACAATATATCAATGTGGACCCTATTTACACGATATATTAATTTTTTAAAAAATATGGTTAAACTTTAAAGTAGAAATCATTTTACAAGATATGTTTCTTTTGGCCTTAGAATGATACCTAATAAAATTGACTAAGATGTTATACTTACGATAGATACGTGTTGCAGTGACATTCATACATTAAAATAACATATTTATCTTTTATTATTTTGATTCTTAAGGAGGTAAATTATGGTTATTTCCTCATTCACTTCAGGAATTAAACTTGATCATTTAAATATGCTTGATATTAAATGTTCATCATAATTCGTTATTTTGCTCAAATACAAGAAGACATTGCTTTAGAGTATTTCTTAGACTTTTTTCAAGTCATTTTCATGTTGGGAGAAAATTTCAAAATTATACCATTTTATGAGTCAATTTTAACATTTTACTATTTTGAGAGTAAATTTCGAAGTTCTATTACTTCACCAGTAATGTAGAAGTTTTACTTCCTCGGAGTAAATTTTGAAGTTTTACTACTTCGGGAGTAGATATCATGTTTTTTACTATTTCAAAATAAATTTCAAGAATTTACTTTTTTTGGGAGAAAATTTTAAACAAGATTTTACTAGCTACTATAAAAGTAAATTTTAAAATTTTACTAATTCGAAAGTAAATCATAGAACATTCAAAATATTTCTTCTCAATTAAATTAATCTACCTTTTTTGAGGTAAGTTGTGATATTTAAACAAAAAAAATGTCCTTTGAACTATTAAAAATTAAATAAAAAGTGTCAATTAAATGTGAAGGATGCAATGTAAGTTTTGAAAAGGGCAGGGACCAAGTTGAGGATATAGAAATTTGTGTCTAATATCATTCTCATATCCTGAAGAGCTTCTCAGAGAGAGAGAGAGAGAAATGGCAATATCTTCCCTTATTTGCAGGCCACCTCTATCGAATGGTAATCCCCCCTTCTTCTCTTTTTTGAGATTTTTCGTTTATTACCTCTTTCTACTTACTCTTGAATCTTTGATTTAGGATACCCAATTGCTTTGTTACACTCACATACCAATGTAAGTTCATCCCCTCTCTCTCTCTATAATTTCAGCAAAATAGGGTAAAATGGCTCAATCCAAAAACCCCTTTGAGGTCTTTCGCTATGTAGTTTGTTCCGCTTTCTTGATACAAGTTGAAGGTTTAGTTTAATGGTTAAGGAGTTGCAAAAATTGCTTGAGGCTGTATGTTCTCTATCCTGATAGCAGGGCTTATACATTTTTACTTTATATTTTGGCACCCCTTCATAATTATTCTGGCTCCGCCACTGATGGACAGTATGCTTGCAAGTAGGGATAGGGATAGTATCATATATCTACCTTGAATTTACTGTCTATCCACTTAGGCAATTCTGCTGTTCCAAATTCTTCTTCAATTTTGTTCCACATTGAAATGGAATAATCAAAAAGTATCATATCTTCAACTTAATTTCTCAAGGTAATTTTTCATTTTAATGTTCAGAAATTCGTGTCCTTTTCCCTTGACTGCTATTTGTGAACTTGAATTTGTTCCAAGTCGATAGTTCTATCATGGAATTATGAAACAGTATTATTTCTACAACACCATCAGTAACTTCCAACCAGAGGCGGAGCCAGCCTTCTGTTAGGGGTTCATCCGAATCCCCCTTCGGCGGAAAATATTACTATATATACATGGTTAAAATTAGTTTTTATGATATATAGTAGATGTTGAACCTTCTTCGGTTAGTTGGTGTGTTTATTTTTCATATTTGAACCCCTTATTAAAAGTCCTAGCTCTGCCACCGCTTCCAACAGGGTTTAGTCTAAATTGAGGCAAGACTTGATCACATGTAATTTCTATTGCTCTCCAATAGAATAAGAAGAAAAGATAGTGATACATCCCTATTCAGAAACATTGCCAATTATCTTAGGTCTCATTATCATTTCTGTGATTTGCTAACTTTTCCAAAGTTCATCAACTTTGCAGGGAAACTCCCTAATACCCGTGAGAAGAAGAGATATACAAAGGTTAAGAGCATGTTCTTATCTGGACGGCGTTCAGTCAAATGGAAACATTCCAACAAGTCCTCTCAGTTCAGAAGAGGTTATTAAAGTCTTGAAAAGCGGTGTGATTGATACCTCACATGCTTCATCACCACTGATGCAAAGATTGGTGCTGTTAGATTTAGACCCTGGCACAGCAAAACTGGCAATCAGCTTTCTTGGCCCCTTCCTATCAGCATTTGCCTTTCTGTTCATTTTGAGAATAGTCATGTCCTGGTATCCTAAACTTCCAGTTGGCAAGTTCCCTTATGTCATAGCTTATGCACCCACAGAGCCCTTTCTTGTCACAACACGAAAATTGATTCCTCCGCTCGCTGGAGTTGACGTGACTCCTGTCGTTTGGTTTGGATTAGTCAGTTTCCTTAATGAGATTTTACTAGGCCCTCAAGGGCTGCTTGTCCTCCTTTCTCAAAAACAGGTTTAGCTCCTGCTGCATTTTACCAAAGTTCTTCTCTCCTTTAGAATTTTTTGGAATATAGAGAAAGAAATCCTTTTGTCTTGTAGTTGTTCAATTGCACATAAAATCCTGTCCAGATGAAAGTTAACTACTAGGATCCCTATTTTGTATAATTGGAATCAGTGCAGCTTGTGGTTCATCCATACAATTTTTACATTTTCCTGAGCACATACAACATATTTTTATAAAAGATCCCTTGTCCCTTTGAATTATCTTCTATGTATGTGAATGTGAATATGATATCTGTGGTATGGAGGATGAAAAAGTGTGAGTTATCTTCTATGTATATGTTATCTGTGGTATGGAGGATGGAAACGTGTGAGGTCTTGGTAGAATCTGTTTTGAAGGGGAGAAGTTTTCAATTGTTACAAAAGAGAGAAACCTCCTCTTCCCCTCCATCCCTTTAAAAAATAAAGGGAAAAAAGACAAATATACTCCCAAACTATAGTAAATGGTATGCAGATACCCTCCGTCATACTTTTGGAACATTGGTTCCCCTGTCGTCCAAAAATTAGAACATATATGTCCTTCACTCTAACGATTGATTTCTTCCAAACTCTCTTAGATTCATTAACCCAACACAAGTAAACAAAAATCTACTCAAAATTCCTCAAGAACAACCCTCACCTCAAGAACTCATCAAACTCCATTAATAACGAATGAAGAACAAAATCTCAAGAAAACTCATCAAGAACTCAATACACGAAATCTCATGGACGAATTCAATAAGGAAACTCATGATTGGCGTGAGGGTGAACTAATCCATCACTATGAAAACTTACATATCTCGAAAGAATCAATTTTTTGGCGAAAATCCCCAAAGCTCGCAAGAGTCTTGAACGTTCTTCTTTTCTCCTCTTGAACTCCTCTCAAAACCCTAAGCGCTTTTTGGAATGACTAAAATTAATTCCAAACAGTTTAGGTGCCTAAAGGATTAACAAAAAACGAGCTAGGCTAGTGGGGTAAGGAAAAGACCAAAACACCTCTCCTTAAAATGGATGAATTCCCTTAACTAGACATGTTGCACTCAAACGGGCATATCTCCCTCATCTGAACTCGGAATTTAGCAAACTTGACAGCGTTGGAAAGAGGACTCAAAGATCTTTGATACCTTATGGGTCATCTAACTCATCCCGTAGTAAAAGTTATGGTCGTTTGAAGTTGACCCAAAACTCAAAATGTAAGAGTAACTTGAACAAACCTCAATTTAACTCTTTCCAAATTTAGTTGTTTCTAAAATTAGCTCTTTCCAAGACCAGGTATTACATAATGTTTGTTGTTTTTTAAAGTTCCCTTATCTATATGATATTATTATTTTTTTAGGAAAATTATGTGTATAAGCAAACATATACTAGTTAATTATTTAACATATCTATAGTTTGTCTTAATTACAATTCGCGACCTACTTTTAGCTATAATTATGCAGCTTAGCTTTTTAGTTTTGTATAATTCACACGTTTGTATAATTCGGAATTTGTATAATATACTACCTCCGTCCACTTTTAATTGTCATAGTTTCCTTTTTCAAATTCAAACGATAATAACTTTGACTAACATTCTAGAATGTATTTTTTCATCATATGATATGCAAAAAAATTAGAATTTATAGTACTTTTCGTATAATTTTTGAATATCTAATTTTTTTTTATTAAAATATTGAATTAATGTAATCTAATTTAACTTTAAAAATTAGTCAAATTGACTTTCGAAAAGTGCATCATGACAATTAAAAATGGACAGAGGGAGTAATTTGTATAACTTTTGTATAATTCGGATTTGTATAATTGTTTATACTTCTGATGTTTGTAATGGTATAAATTCATTTTTTCAAATTTATACAATAATAACTAAATTATACAAATGTACCCGTGAATTATACAAATCCACAAATTATACAAACGAGGTAGCTTAAACTGTAACTACGACCCATAAATATGCAAACTATAGTTATGGAGCATAATTAAATTTATTATAGTGGCTATTTCCAAACCCCCCCCCCCCCCCTTTTATTTTTAACTCTTAACATTATATTTGTTTAGCTTAGTTGAATTTCCCAAAGAAAAACCAATTCATTTATGTCAATTTATTCCATTAATAAATTCATTTATGGCTTGTCTATTTTCTACCACTTAATTAATTATTTTGGCTATTTTAAAAAAAGATTTATTTGTTAAAATCTATTTTAAATTAAGTTTTAATTTTTTTAAAAATAAATAATTGTAGTCTCTTTTGGAGTTTTATTACTTAATCAGTAGAAATATTTTTGACTTAAAAAGTGATTTTTCTTTTATTGAAGTAAAACTACGACATATAACAATATTTGAAATAAAATAGTACGATTGTTATAATATTTTTCCAGTCTGAATTATTATTCTTTTCTATGTGAATTTCATTATTTATAGTGTGGAAAGAATTGAAAGTTTAAAGAAGTATGTTGACACAAAAGGACTTTTTATATTACAGACACAAGTATGAATTGACATGTAAAGCTCAAAAGAAAAATTTCTCCACAAAATAAAATAGATATGTAATACTAATATTTATAAATAGTTGACTAGACGCGTTGCCCGTGCGCGCACGGACCCAATATATATTAGACGATAAATGTCACAAATACTATTAGGCGGCAAATTAGTTAAAGGCTGCTCATATATACACATATGTTGCTTATATATTATATTTAAGACGATTGTGCTGCCTATGTGTTGTATGCATATTATTTTCATAATTACATTTTTTTAAGGGAGGCTGATTTCCACAGATTGCAAAACAGATGATGGTGGCAGTCATCTTTTTGTCACGCTGTAGTTGACAAAATACCTGTAGTTGAGAGAAGTGTTGTAATTTATGGATGTAGTGTGTAGTAAGAATGAAGTATGATTAGTTGTGGCGTACCTTATCTTGTTAAAGCATCAACATTGTGCATATTCTTGTTCAACTTTGTTCAAAAGGCAGTGAATGTTTCATCATTTCAGCCACGCCCTCGACGGATTTTGAAGGAATATATGATCAAGCACAATTAGGAGTAGATCCTATTTAAAATTGGTCGGAGGCTTGGAGCTATTAGGTCTGATGTGTGAAAGTTGTTCAAAGCCAAGTTTGAGAATTGACAGAGAACACTTCCAATTGTAGTTGATAGTTGGCTGGTGAAATGAAAATGTATTCAAAAACCAACAACAAAGTCCACAAAAATCATATATCATTTTCCATAAGCCCAAATCATATCGTGCAGAGCATCCAAAAGAGGAAAAAGTCCAAAAGAAGAAAAAAACTATGTATACACAAGCTGTAATATAGAAGTCAAGGACACATATTGTAATAGTTTTGGATCTTGTAACCCGCAAAAAGTTAGTACAACAAACCTGAGGCTTCCGAATAATAGAAAGAAAAGGGAAGGATAGCATATAGGTCCTTAATTTTAATCATAACCGAGGAAGAATTACAATGCATAAGTGTGAATAAATAGTAAATAAATGTTGAAGTTGAGATTCAAGCTAGGCGATAATAAAAACTAAAGCTGCTAACGAAACAACAAATTGCAGGAGATTAAACAGTCACTCCATAAGTCCCAATAATTCAATGGAAACAAACAAGCATGCACTACAACAACTCGCAAATTAAGAGGAAATTGAAGCGAAAAACTAAAATTACGATAGAGAACATTTGCAAGGATATTGGTGCAATAGATTTATGTCAAATTCTACCCACAGAAGGGTCCTAACTCCTGATAAATGCCAATTCTCAGCAGAAACAAGAGGCAAATTTGTTATTCATGACGTTTTTAGGCAAGATTACAACTTCATTTTTATGCTATGTTTAAGGCTCGTGTTTAGAATTTCAAACTTTCTTCCCGAATCTTTCTCATGGAATCGGAAACACCAGATAAGACATCAATTTATTTGCTTTTCAGATAATGAAAAAAATTAAGAACCTACATTAGAGAATTGAAATCGAAAGAGGCTGCTTCTTTGGAGAATTTTTACAAACAGCTAGAGAGCAATAGTTGACTTTAAATAAGAAATATGCAAAAGTAACATGCTTGTTTTCCCTAAACCAACAAAGAATATAACGGAAATTACGAATTAAAAAAATAGCCTCATAATTTCTTTTCCCCTAAATCACAAAGAACTCCAAACAATCAATTAGCAAATATAAGTAAAAATGAAATCCCATGATTTCGTTTTTCGCACATAGAAAATCAACAAAATTTAAGGACGATAAATATACTTTTCTCTTTAAACGCAGAAATATTAGTGAACACGTAAAGAGAACTCCAACCCAAACAATCAGACACAAAAGCACAACAATCACTAAATAGAACACATAATCAGAAAATGAAGGAGATACATATCGAGAAACAGAAAAGCAGAATTGAGAAGATCTGATCACAACAACGTAAAGTATTGTACCCCGTGCATAGTAGCCCACAAAAATCTCTATAGCCATAGAATTAGCACATAAAACTTGAACATGGAAACTATTATTAATTGAGAGATTAGATGAAACCATAAAAAATTATCACAATATATATAAAACTAAATCGAAAAAAATTAAAACCAAAACACAATGGAGGTGAAGCATCCGCAGAACTAAGAAATTGTAGCCAAAAATTGAAGAGGAAAGCAACAAATTACCTGAAAATTGAAGTTGCACTGAGAGATGGGAAGCCTAAGGTTGTGCAGGGCAGAAACTTCTATCTTCCTCTTCATCAATGGATATATGAGAGCATTAAGATGGAGCTGGCATGAATGCCACGTGCAGTGAAGCTGTGACTACATTACCACGTGGAGTAAAGATGGAAGCAAGGGTATGACTGAAATGACAAAAATGCCCTTCGTAAATTAAAAAATGACCATAAGCAGACATGCTGCTACCCATGCTTCTAATATAGTAGAAAGTTATAAATGTTCATCTTCAATTTTATATATATATCTTGTTGATATCTGACCATTATTGACATATTTGTATAAAATTAAATTAAACTATTCCTAGACCCAAGCCAATACCTGTTGAGATCTGCGAAGTATAAAATCATTAATTAATAAAAATTATTCACAATTGGTGCCCCGCATATTAATGCTTGATAAATCTTACTCCCTCCGTCCACTTTTATTTGTCATATTGCATTTTTCAAAAGTTAATTTGACTGATTTTCAAAGTTAAACTAGATTACATTAATTCAATATTTTAAACAAAAAAATTAGATATTCAAAATCTATACGAAAAGTACTATAAAATGCAATGTTTTGCATATTAATATGATGAAAAATACATTGTAAATTGTTAGTCAATGTTTTTATAATTTGACTCTAAAAAGAAAATTATGACAACTAAAAGTGGACGAAGATAGTATTTCACACAAAATATTATGAATTTCATCGCTGGATTATTTTATCTAACAATTTGTTTCATAAATTAATTATTGAATTAAAATAGCAGTGGATTATGATATTTAGTTAAGAAAGATAAAAAATTGTCCTTTACGTTTAGATTCGAAAAAGTCACTTAATTTTATTTGTCACGCTTGTATATTTTTTATTTCTTTTTTTTTTATATATTTTTATTTTGGGCTTTGCCCATTTATTCTATTTTTTTAAAAAAAAATCCATTATTATTTGCAATAAAAATACTCCTTTATTAAATCTGAAAATTACATCACTCATTCTCACAAGTCATAAATTATTTATAAAAGCTACTAAAGGGCTAAACTTAGAAAAATGGGTAAAATTCATAAAACGACTAAGAGGGTCGTTACATTCTACTTTCTTTAAGAAACAGAAATTTTAAGCTTCTTTCGAACGGCAGAAAAAATACTTTTGCTTCTATTTAAAAACAATTTTACAGGTTTGCCAAATACCTAATTTTTCAAAAAAAAAGAAGAAGCTTTTTTTCTCAAAATAAACTACTTCTAAGCTTTCAACACCAATGTCAAACAAGCTCTAAAAGGGGAAAGTTAACAATGTTGTTGCCAAATAAGTGAAGATAAAAGGAGAAAGTTAACAACCTAGAAAGTGAACCAAGATTTTTTATTTTATTTTTTTATCATATTTTGTAAAATATTTCTTTTAAAATGATGATCAGATTTACGGAAATAAAAATTATCATAGAAGTTGTCAATGTTTTGGTTTTATTTAATTATATATAGATTGAAGTAAGGAAAGATTTAAGAATTAATTTTAGTCAATTTGAAAGTATATACTAAATATTATAATTTCTTATCTTTTAGTTAATCAATTTACGTTAGATTCACTTAATTTTATTTGTCACGTTTGTATATTTTTTATTTCTTTTTTATATATATATATTTATTTTGGGCTTTGCCCATTTATTCTATTTTATTTCGAAAAGAATATCTTCATTACGGAGGCCTGAAGCAAAACCTTCATTGATTTTCTCCTTGAGCTATTCTTATCCCTTTAATGGTGACACCGCTTAGAAAAAATTCGGTGTACACCACAGCTAAGAAGTGTTGTTGAAATTATGCTTACATTGGTACCATGTATAGAAAAAGAGGAGCAATATTTCCTGTTAATTAGCCACAGAGAAAAAACTGAGAAGAAAAGCTCAATCAAAAACTAATTAATTAGAAAATTATTCAATAAAATTAAAGTGAAATTAACTAACCAAAAATTTCAAAAATAAATTGCATGATGCGTATTTGATTACCCATATTGTTGTCTCTTTACAACCTAAGAGGTAGTTAACTGATAAAGATTCGAAAAAAGAAATAAAACACCTATCTAACTTTAGAGGTTTTAAATTAGTTTAAACTTGATTTTTAACAAGAAAAAGGAGTTTGAATGAAATATGCATAATTTGTTACTTTCAAAATAAGTGGCCAAGTCAAATGCTTTTGTTTAAGAAAGATTTTTTTTTTTATGAAATTGAATTAACGAGGAAATCTTAAAGCTAAAGATATCGAAAAATATATTTTGCCTTGATAAAAAATATAAGTTATTAACCAATTGAAAGCCTTTTATCTTCAAATTTGCCTACTCAAAATTCCCAAAAAGTAAACAAAAGACATACAAACTGCTCCTTTAAAATTCTTAAAAAATGCTTCACTGTAGAGTTCAAAAATTTACACTTTTTATTCTTCACCTTAAAAAAAGTTTATGGAAAGTATTAGAAAAGTTATATTTTAAAGACCTTAGTTTATCAAAAAGTAGGGTTTAAGGGTTAATACATATCCATCATAAAAAGGGTCCAACTTCTTTGCAAAATAAAGCTTTCTCAAACTAACAAACGAGTTAAGCAACAAAAAAAGCTTAATTTAAAGGTCATTATTCTAAGCGAAATTAATATATTAAACCCAGTATCTAAAGGAGGGGAAGGTGAGCAACTACATTTGCTAAAGTTCTTAGTTAGTTTGCATAATTTCAAACATAAATTGAAACAAAACATAAATATAGGTGCCAAAAGAAAGTATAAAACGTTAGTCACAGATAACAACCAACACATATGTATGCATAAAAAATGTAAAGTTTTGAGATAAGGAGGAAGTGCGAGATTTTCTTTTGGAATGAGTAAATCATTCTAGACACGAGCTAAATGCAAGATTAGTCGCTTCTCTAATTTGGATAGAGGTAGAGTCATATTGCAATTCCAAACACGCTCCCGAGTGTACATGTATAATAAAGAAATGAAAAAGAGATTTGTAACTGTGATTTAACTTTAGATAATATTGAACAAGAATACATATAGGCAAAGATAACAATCTTGACTTCCAAAAAAATATGCAAGCTATGAAGAAAATACACACCTTTTGCAACTAATGAACTTCCCACCGACTCAAAGGAGCTAAACCACACGTACATATTTTCCAAGCATAAGATAAATTCAAATCCATTCATATTTAAGCATTAAATAAGTTAAGTGTAAACTTTGCGCCATATTACTTTAAATTTGCACGTATTAATTGCTATTATTTAAAGCCAAAACAAAGAAAATACACAAAAGCTAACTAATAATAGAAAGAGACAGAACGAACATCAATTTATACTAAGAAAAATATGTGCCATGTTTGAAACATGCTATCTGAAACTAACATTTTCAACAAGTTCATGTATGTCTCAAACACAAAATTTGACATTACTTAATATCAATCATTTAGACATAACTTTTATTACATATTACGAGTAAGGAGAAAAAAGAAAAACAGAGGAACTGAAACAATGAATTATGGACCTCAAGAACTATTATAACATAAAAACGAACAGCGAAATAAGTAGATTTGAGTCAGATTTTTCACCTGTTTCGAACTGGAGTTTGGATCTACTCCGAACTTGACCAACACACAAAAATCCATGGAAAAGTTGGATATTTCTAAGAGAATGCTTCTTTTTTTTTTTTTTTTGTGTGTAGTGATAGCTGAAAATCGATTTGCTCCAAAACGAATGCAAGAGCCTGTTATTTATAGGGAAAAAGCTAAATGTGAATTGAAATTTCAAAACTCAAGTCCATGAGTTCTTAAATCAGGTTGAAAAGAGAGAGAGATAAGATCGAATACCGACCATCAGGAAAGAGAAAATCTAGCAACGGAGTTTGGAGTTTGGGAGATATCTTAGTCGAGATTTCTTGACGATTCTCCACAGTGGCGGATCCAGGATTTAGAGTCCGTGGGTGCCAAATAAACTTATCGATTAAATTAATTTTATATTTGATTAAATTATTCGTCTTTTTGAGATATATCATAAAGCAATCAATAAAATATAAATAATAAGATATTACAAATCCACACTCCACACTAAAAGCATGAAGTTAACAAATTTAAAACAATAACACCCAAATGAGGCTTAGCCGCTGAACGGAATGCTAAGACGGGCGGGGAACGGCAACGACAAGAAGTAATTTGGATTCGGAATGGAGTAATGAAAATTTTGGAAAAGTTGAAACTTGGAGGAAGAAGGGTTTGGAAATAGTTGAAGAGAAAGAAAACACTTTTAAGTCAAAGGAGTAATGTAATTAATTTAATTTAAGTCAATAACAATTATAAAAAAATAAAAATAATGTGCAGCTGTTTTCCTTAAAAAAAGGGGCTTGGGGACTTTTTTTTTTACTTAAAAACGTCGATAACAATTATAAAAAAATAAAAATAATGTGCAGCTGTTTTCCTTAAAAAAAGGGGCTTGGGGCCTTTTTTTTTTACTTAAAAACGTCAGCAACATTTTTTCAAAAAAATAGGTTCAAATGGGATTCGAACCCGCAACCTCAACCTTCTAAAGTTGCCCTCCTACCATGGCACCACAAGCCAATTTTGTTCTGTGGGTGGCACGCTTTATATTTATATAAATATTATGTATATATACCTATGTATATATAGAGTTTCCGTCGAAGTTCGGGGGTGGCGTGGCACCCCCAAGGCCCTTCATAGATCCGCCCCTGATTCTCCATAAATGGTTACTCCAAATAGACTTACAAATCTCTGCGAAAGTGAAATCGAGAAGAAGCCAACTCTGTAAATATGGAGGGGGCTGGGAGGGAGTGTTATTCTCTATTTTACTCTCCAAATATAGAGAATAAAGAGTAAATAGAGGTGAGTTCGAGATGGTCTAAGGGAATAAAGAGACTATATATGGGATAGCATGTACTATTTAATTTGAAAACTATTTAAAAAGTATTGTAAATTTCAATAATTAACAATATTTAATTGATTCTTGTAATTCTATTTGTGTTACATATATTGGGGACGAGGGAAATAACAAATATAATTTAAAAAGTATAATAATTAACAATTTCAAATATTTAAAAATTATATTAAATTTTAATTGACTATCTAAATTTTATTTATATTGAGACCAAAAAAATAACAAATACTATATGACATAGGCACTTGTGTCTAGTAAATTAAAAGTGAGAAAGTGGCCGGTGGCCATGAACTACTATACTATGAATTAACAAACAACTTATAGCGTAAAAGGTTTCATACTTAATCTTGAATCTTTTTACATTTAAAAGGCAAAAGCTATTAATAATTATAATGCTAGTCTAATCAGTCAGTTAGTATAATCAATTAATTAGTTAGAATAGTTAGTTAGTCAATTCTCGATTCTGTTACTTTTCTGTTAGCATGTCAATTCACTAGTTAGTTAGAGTTTCACATTTCTCTCATTGTATAAATATGTGCTATTTTCATAATGGAAATCAATCAGTTGTGTTTCCCCAATTCTCTATCTTCTCTGATTTCTCTCCAGTTGCGTCTATGGATATGGTTAAGCCATGGTTATGGAGTATTCTTCACATGGTATCAGAGCGTGAGGTATTTCGATTCGTATGTATTTTCATACATTGTCTTCGTCTTTTGTTCTGCTCCTGTGTTTCCATACATTGTCTTCGTCTTTTGTTCTGCTCCTGTGTTGTATTCTGATCGTTTGCTAGATCGAGTTTTTGGATCCATTTTACTTTCCGTTGCATTTCTTCACTCAGATCGATTCATCTTTTTTGTGAGTTTTTTTTTTAATTGAATTACCATGGTGATTGAAAGTGGTTCTTCTTCGAATGATAATACTGTGAACAACAATGGTGTTGGTAGTGAAGATCTTAGTTCTCCTTTGTATATGCACCCTTCGGATAACCCAAGTGCCTCGTTGGTTCAAGCTCCTTTTGATGGAGTAGGGTATAAATCATGGAAACAAAGTGTTCTTAGATGATGTGATTCTAACAGGCACGAGTGTTTCTAAAATTGAGGAACTCAAAACCTTTCTCCATGACAAGTTCAAGATCAAAGACTTGGGAAGGTTACACTATTTCCTGGGAATGGAAGTGCTCTACAAAGATGACGGACTTATTATCTCTCAAAAGAAGTTTGTACTTGACATGTTAAAGAGTTACAAGGTTGCAAGCATGAGCAGTTGCACCTCTCCCCTTGATCCTGCAGTAAAACTTCATGCCAAGGAAGGAACCCCTTTAACAGAACCACTCTTTTATAGACAACTTATTGGGAAGCTGAATTTCTTGACTAATACTAGGATGGATATAACATACAGTGCGCAATATCTCAGCCAATTCATGCAGGATCCTAGAGAGCCACATTTACAAGCAGTTTTTCATATACTAAGGTATCTTAAGGCAGACCCTACTCTAGGAATTTTCATATCTAAGGAACAATCATACAATGTCAAAGCTTATTGTGACTCTGACTGGGCTGCATGCCCTTACACTAGGAAATTAGTAAGTGGTTATATTGTGTTGTTAGGGAACAACCCACTCAGCTGGAAATCCAAGAAGCAAGAGACTATATCTTTATCTTCAGCAGAAGCAGAGTATAAGGCTCTAAGGAAAGTTGCAAGAGAGTTGGTATGGCTGAACAAATTATTAGCAGAACTCACATTGACATTGCCTGCACCTATTGAAGTGTATTGTGACAGTCAGTCTGCTCTACATATAGCTTGAAACCCAGTGTTTCATGAACGTACTAAGCATATTAAAGTCGACTGCCATTTTGTGAGGAATTTACTCAGACATGCCTCATCTTACTACATCACATAAGTTCTGATACTCAGCTAGCAGATATATTGACTAAGACATTGATCGGAATCAAACATTCTACAACATTGAGCAAGTTATCCGTGTTCTCCACACCTCCAACTTGAGGGGGGTATTAATAATTATAATGCTAGTCTAATCAGTAAGTTAGTATAATCAATTAATTAGTTAGAATAGTTAGTTAGTCAATTCTCGATTCTATTACTTTTCTCTCATTGTATAAATATGTGCTATCTTCATAATGGAAATCAATCAGTTGTTTTTCCCCAATTCTCTATCTTCTCTGATTTCTCTCCAGTTGAGTCTATGGATGGTTAAGCCATGGTTATGGAGTATTCTTCACAAAAGCAAAGTTAAAAAAAAAACTTACCCCACTTACTAACAAATAGACGAAGGAAGCATGAAAAACAAAGTGAGAAAGTGGTGACCACATACTTCACTACTATAAACATGAAAAGAAGGGCCATGAATTGAATTGCAAGGGAAAGAGAATGCTACGAAGCTAAAGCAGCTTCAACGGCTGCTTCTTATGGATATTGCCGAAAATGGCCGTCAGTAAAGCAGGATGTTAAAGCAGCTGCAACTGCTTCCTGAAACAGCAGTCAGCTATGCTTATATAAGGATCATTAATCGTTCAATTCAAAATTCAAGAATCAAAAATCAAGAATCTTTCTATATAACGAAATACCATGTCGTCTTTCACCCCAATTCAATCCACCTCCTATTCAAATCGTTGGTGTCATGATCTCACCAAATAATTAAGTAACTTGTATACATAATGTTTAATTATACTCTAAGGGGTCGTTTGGTAGAGTGTATAAGAATAATGCAAAATATGGTGCATTAGTAGTGTTTGCATTAGTAATGCTTGCATTAGTTATGCCTGCATTATTTCTTATACACTGTTTTGTTTGATGTATTAGAAATAACAAATCTTGCATAACTTCTATTAAAAAATGTATGTTTACAAAAATACCTTTCACACTTTATTTCCTTGTACACTTCCTTTGCAACAGGGTTCTTTGCTAAAACATCAAAAAAATACCCTTCCTCTTCCGTGTCAACTCCATTTCTTTGCAGAAGAGTAGCTAGTTAAAAGTTCATGTTATTTTTGCATAATGATATGACAAATTGCATTTCAACTATGCATACAAAAAAATGACAATGAATAAAATATGATAGACAGCAAGACAAAAAATCTCTCAAAAGTTGAGATGAAATAAACTATTGTCCGTAAAGAATGGTCTTTTCAAACTATGTAAATGCTGATTAATAAAATTAACAATTCAATGAAACAATGTACTGTAGCTTTATTCTTAGCTCACGTATGTTATAGGAAAATTAGTTTGCTGCACAATCTATTGTTCTGGTTGTTCAAAAAAATTATATTCAGTTTACATTATATCCATAGACAAAGTACAGAGAAGATAAAAGGTTTCTAAAGCAAGTACAATGGAAAATGTTTTTTTAAAAAACTTTGAGGATAGTTTTGTAATTATATAATCTAATGCAAGTGTTAAAATGCTATGTATTACTCATACCTAGAATTTCTTGGTATTAGTAATACACAATATAGTGTATAACTAATGCTTGCATTAGTTATACATGACATAAAAAAATGTACCAAACAAGGTATTACTAATACACACACCTAATGCATGCATTATTTTTCCTAATACATTCTACGTACCAAACGACCCCTAACTTACAATATTAAAGTTTTATCATTTTATATTGTGATTTAACATTCATCATTATAGCCTACTTACATATATACTCTAAAAGTTATCCTACCTAGTCTTTCAAATCTTTTATTTTCCATTCATCTACAAAGGATCTATTAATTTTTTTTTTCAAAAATACCACTTATTGGTATAATGCTAAGCACAAAATTAAAAAGTTTTAATCACTTGCATATGTATCAATTATCAATTTTTATTTTTATTTTTGAAACGGGTAACTTTTATCAATTATCAATTATCAAATTTTAGGAAATATATTTTTAAAATTATTGTTATCATTGGGAGGTAACCAATTTTAAAGTCAATTTATTTTAATCTAAATTCACCATCAGTATTGTATAAAAATATTTTTGCTTAATGTGAGAGCTAAGTAGATAACCTTTATTTTATATGAGATTCAAAAATTTAAGTTTCTATCTTACCTATCCAATTAGATATTTACATTTGAGTTTTAAAAAAATAAATGATAAAGCAAAAGAATACATCGTAGCACTTTCAACTATTATGGTAAAATTGCAAAAGTTAATGTTAAAGTAGCTAGTTTTTTCTTAATAAAGTCATGAGATTATTCTGATTATTATATTATTTAACTATATTGCTAAGGTCATTGCTTCATATATAAGTACTACCTTAACAAAAGATAGTAAAAGTAATATTTGAAGTTTTATATAATACAAAAATTGAATTATTCTAAAGAAAACGAAAAAAGTAACTGAAACTCTACTTGAATAAAAAAGTTATTTGTCTGTAGACTATCACGCCAAAGTCTATGCATACAAAAATATGATTAATTAACACACATCAAAATTTTAACTAGTATCATACCATTTTAACATCACATGCATTTAATATTGTTTCTACGATATGTAAAGTTAAATACAAACGTAAAGAAAAAAATATTATATATATATTCCAGTAAGATAGGATGTAAGGATAACATATTCTCAATTAAGCGTTGCATTCTGTTATAAGCAAACAAATATATATATAAAAAACTATATAAATTAGATATATCAATATATATATATATATATATATATTATTTTGTGGTGGGAGTTATTATTATAAATTTATAAGATCAATATTTAATATTTTTATAGGTCAAAAATAAATTAAAATTACTCACTAATTATCATCACTATAATATATAATGAAAATTAGGAATGTATGGTTCAATTTCTTATTTTATATACATGAAAAAAAGAAAAAAGAACTATATGTGTAGGCTTGGAGTTGTTTAGTCTTCATCTTCATAAATTTTAGCAAATGTCACATTTTTTTAGTATTTAGTATTACTGTTAATCTCTTTTTAATTTCTCATTTACCTTGTGCTACAATTGAAAATCTATAAAAAAAAAAAAAAAATAAGAAATATGAATTAATACTATGAGCAAACTACCTAACTTCTTATATATAAATTATAAATACATACCTCTAGGCATTACTTTGAAGTAATTTCGGTATTGCTTTTCTATTTCAAGAATTCTGCAAGCAATAAAATATCATTTTTTTTGTTGGTTATTTTTCTCTCGGTGATACAGTTATTAAAGAAAAGTACAAATAATTATAGTTTATTTCTAATTTTTGATATAATATAAAAAATTTCTAGAAAAATTGTTTCACTGACGTTTGAAATTTGAAATAATTTTAAGTTCATGCGTATTTATAAGGTAGTGGGAACATGGGAGTAAGGACGTGCGCTAAATTAGTTTATCTATATTACTAGATGGTTCTTTCCCGTGCTAAGCACGGGCCCAACATTACTCTCTCTGTCTCAATTTATATGACTTACTTTCTTTTTTAGTCAATCCAAAAATAATGACACATTTCTATATTAAATGCAACAATTTAACTTTAAAATGTCTATTTTACCCTTAATGAAATGATTTATAACCACACAAATTTCTATCATTAATTTTAGACCACAAGTTTTATAAGTCTTTCTTCTTTTCTAAAACTCCGTGCCGAGGCAAAGTACCTCACATAAAATGGAACGGAGGGAGAATAATTTTACTTGTAGGTTTGATCTACCTATGAAATATATTCGAGATCCAACATAGCAAAAAAAATAATTTAAATAACCGTAATTTCAAAAAACACAATATCCGTCATTTAGTAAGGGATCACATTTTCAATACTCATTTTCAAAAGACGACACACATGTACGTTATTAATGTTTTCAACCATATGTAGAATCACATTACTCACTCATGCTAGATAGGTATTGCTCGTGCTGCTAGCACATGCCCACCGTATAATTTATTATGTAACTAAAATTAATGAGTTGTGTATTAAACAAATAAAATAAAATATGTTTCAATAAAAAAATTTACTAATTTGAATATATTATAGCTGCCAAATTTGTTCATTATATATTCATGTGAATGTCAAACTACTGAATGTTGAAATGAGATATTTACATAGTTGAACATTTCCATATGTGAGATTGTCAATTACATTTACATACTATTTTAAATTAGTCAAAAACAGATGCATCTTTCATGCTTGGATCTTCTAGACCATATTTGATCAAAATCACTTGTTACATTAAAATTGAGGATGAAATGTCAGTGTTTCAGGTGAAAAAGTAATGAAGGATTAAAAATCATGTTCAATTATGACAAAAATCACAATTATTTTATGTCCAACAAATGTCAACCTATAATGCAACAAACAACCAAGTAAAAACACCAGCATCATACGTTTTTGTCGAGAACTCTCCCTACAAAAATTTACTTATCATAAAATTTTGAGTTATGATTTCCAGCTAAATACATTTAAAGAAATTAACTACTAAAAGAGGATTCTATAAATTACAACATTGATAAAAAAAATAATTAAAAAAAGGAGTGAAACAAACAATTTACAAGCACTCCAGTTTGATGAATTTCCCCAGAGAATCAGTTTTAAATTAATAACATTAGTTATACAACACAAAATCACAGGAAATGCGTCAACATCAAGTTTCAACTAAGCCTCGTCTTGAAGCCCTATTTCACCATAATAATAATAATAATAATAATAATAATAATAATAGGTTGCTGATAATAATAATAATAATAATAATAATAATAATATAATAGGTTGCTGATAATAATAATAATAATAGGTTGCTGATAATAATAATAATAATAGGTTGCTGATAATAATAATAATAATAGGTTGCTGATAATAATAATAATAATAATAATAATAATAATAATAATAATAGGTTGCTGATAATAATAATAATAATAGGTTGCTGATAATAATAATAATAATAATAATAATAATAATAATAATAATAATAATAATAATAATAATAGGTTGCTGATAATAATAATAATAATAGGTTGCTGATAATAATAATAATAGGTTGCTGATGGCATACTTAGTGATCATATTGAACACATTATTGATCCTACACAATGATTGTTAACCAGGACTGAACATGCCAAAAAAAAAAATTAGTTTTCAAATCACTGTAGTCTTTAATACTTTATAGACATCCTAGGCTCCTTGCTAGTGCAATTGCTAAAGATGAGGTCCCGCGACACTTAGACGACACAGTGTTGTTCAAGGTCAACGTAGGATCTAAGCGTCTTTATTAAGACATTTTAGTGATATATAAATAAAATTACCACAATATTTATTCAGTACACACTTGTAGTGAATAAACAATAATGATGTCCACAAACAAAATTGCATAGTAACACAAAAATAAAAAAAGAGTCAGCAACAGCTAACAACTACAAGATGATTTGCTCAACTTTGGACCTCACCATGTGCAAGCCATAAATGTAAATTAAATTAATATAAAGCCCTAAAGTTATATAACAATAATAGTTATGCCTCATGAACTTCCATATAGAATTGGAGTAATGTGAAGGAGAGACTGATATGCTAGAAACCATTGCAGCAAATTCTTGAAGAATAATCAAGCAATGTTTAACAATCTAGATATGAGAGAACGACAAAGAAATTGAGGAAGAACTTACCTGAAACTGAAAGAATAAAAAAGACTAAACAAACTTGAAACAACAGGAAGATGAACTGTCTGGAAAAGAGAAGATGAAGTGTTATTTAAAGGTATGGGTGGAAATTTCTAGACAAAAGATATTTAGTAATTGTGTGTGATGTTTAGCCACGTGGAGGGAACTTAATGGACAAGTAAAATAATTTTTTATACATAAAAAAATAAATTAAATATTATGTAGAATGACAATTATATCATCGTAGGTATATAATAAAATGACAATTATACCCTTGAATATTATAAAAGCACCCCGTTGTTAGGGCTTTTTTTCATTTTTTTTCGTTGAGATTGAGACAAAATGAAACATAACAGATATTAAAATTCAGTTCATCCCAAAATGAATGAAAATCATTAAAAAATGAATAAATACCATATCAAGAAGATGAGCCAAGTCTCCATTAATGATGAAGCAAGAAGTTTGTTGGTCATAAAATTGTCCTGATGTAAGATCTAAAATGAATAACAACTTTAAGTTCTGAATATTTTATTATGTAATTGGGAGGTAAAAGCGAGAATGTTCGGAAAGAAGAAGAAATTGAAAATCTTGTCTATTGAATCTGAAATTGAAACAATGGAAAGCTACAGATAAAATTGTAATTTTGAACTGTGCGATTTGGCCTTCTCTTTCGTTCTTTTTGTTTGTGTTAAAACAAAATCATACCTTAAGATGAAGTCGCGACTCTTTGATTTTAAGAAGATGAAGACTCTTCGATTTTTTTCAAAAAGATGAAGCTGTGCAATTTGGGTCTTCTCTTCAATTTCAAGAAGATGAAATTGTACAATTTAGATCTTCTCTTCGATTTCAAGAAGATAAGCAGCGACTTTTGATCCCAAGAAAATGAAGTGTGCAATTTGGGTTTCTTTCCGATCGATTTTAAGAAGATGAAGGTATTGCTTTGGGTCTTCTCTTTTGTCACGATCCCAAAAATGGACGTGATGACACTCGTCTCATCCTACCAAGACAAGTTAGCCTAAAACTCAACCATTATAATAAAATGCGGAAATTTTTATAATAAGCTCAAAAATACCCCCAAAATCTGGTTGTCACGTGTACAAGCCTCTAAAGTATTACAATTGATTCAAAATAAAACACTAGTCTCAAATGACCTTGTTTCTAGAATAGAACAAGATCATAAATAGGAGTAAGAAGGTCCGCTGAGATGATAAACAACTACCTCACAAATCTCCAAGAAACCTCGGAAAAGAAGAGAATGACAAGTAAAATCCAGGCTCATAACCTACAAAAAATATTGTAAAAGAAAGGGGTGAGTACCAAACCACACGGTACTCAGCAAGTAAACTTTTAAACACAAGCTAAGGGAATGAAATACGGGTACTCCTTACACACCAACCAAACCTCCACAATTACAACCTGCATAAAACCAACCCAACCTAACAGTTCACAGTGTACATAACACCAAGCTCAACAACAATCACATTAACCAATTACATATCCTCAACAACAAACTCAATATTCATTAATCACAACTTCCACAAAAAAGAGGGGCACTCACAATATCAGCAACACACAAGATCAAGTTCATCAAATAGAGGTAATCAAATATCAAGTACTTTCCAACCACCAATAAAACACAAATCATCAAGATCGAAGGATGCCATGGGATGCATGCAATATGAAACCATGAAATGATATGCCTCAGAACACCAAGTACTATCTCAACCGTATATACATGATACTCCTCGGAAATACATCGAGAGTTCATGACCCATGGGGGACTCGCGAGGTCCATATACCGACACGGACGATCTCCACGTATCTGTGCGGACGATCTCAACGCACTATCATAAATCAAACAAATTTCGCACAGACGATCTCCACGTGCCCAAATTATAATCTTAACATCTCACCATCCCAGCACGGACGATCTCCACGTGCCCAACTTATAATCAATCTCATGTCAATGCATGTGCAGAATATGATTTCAATAAAAGGGATGATGCATCTCAATCAAATATCAATATGATATGTAATCACCTAAATTATCACCAGTATACGATTCAATAAAGAACACAATCACACATAATAAATCAAGTCAATAATATATTAGCTAATGCCCGTATGCTTTGGCATTCTCGGATTACAATCCGCATTCTATAGTAATAAAATTTTCCCTTTATAACATCGGTACTCGTACCAATGCCCATCACCAACAATTCTCAATACATCACACACAAACAATTAATCACATTGCCTTTTATTACTCCTTTTTCATTATTAGAATTAGTCAATGTGGACAAGTCAACCCATCACCAAGTCTCATTACCCCCAAACACATATTACAAGGAAATACACGAATTCCATACACTTAACAAAGGTTTAGAAATCCACTTGCCTCAATTAATCAACAATTCACTCAGGGAGTTGAGTCTTCCCCTTTCTTTTGGCTTCCAAATGAATGCAATCTGTTCAAACAAATGTTCACAATAAGATTTCAAAACTAACAACACCCATATGTGTCTAGCCTTGACCCAAAAACTCACTCAATCTATAACAAGTTTAGGGTTAAGTCATAACTTCTCCAAACACTACAACTCTAATAGTTTTCATATAATATAATACACCCAATATTTAATTACATATATCAATATATCAAACTTGAATCATAATTTTATAACTATAAGAAAATTGTGAAACCAAAAATTAATGTCATAACCACTAAACTTAACTACAACATACGACATAAAATTCAAAACCAAAACCATCTGTTGATTATCATAATTAATAAAAAATCATGTGGCCATCATTATGTAATGATTGACCACTGATGTATTCCTTTCCAATTCCAAACATACGTACATAAAGTAGCAGAAGTTACTTTACAACAATCAAACTTTCAACTCATTTCACATTCAATTATAATAATAATAAAATAATAACAGTAACGAGTCAATATGCACAAACTTGCCTATATTATTCAAAAGTTTATCAAAAATCTAGTCTCAAGTGATTAACCCATCATTAGATCATTAACTTCATTAAATGATATCACCATTACATAATTCTTAAATATAATATACTTACCATTATTTCTGGCCGAAATTTCCAACAACAATAACTAAAATTTAGACTTTCTCTCAAAGACATAATTATACTAATGTATACTATCTATCCTAGAATTACTACAAATAATAAAAGTTGAACTTGAGGTTTACCTCAAGCACGAAACAATTTTCTTGCGGCACCAAACTGCCGCCATGTTGAAGCCGTAGGTTAATTATTGCCAGACTCCTTTCTTATTCTTTTTACTAAATAAAATAATATTTATTAAAAGTAATAAACCCTAGTAACTTATTTTACTATTTCTGGCTTGGCCCATTAATATTAATAATAAATAAATTACTCGCAAATTAATTAAATATTGTTAAATGACTATTCAAAATTATCAAAAATGACCTTCCGGGTCCGGGTTATTACATTATCCACCACTAAAAATCATGTTCGTCCTCGAACATAAAGAAGAAAGTGAAGGAAGAATAATCAACGCTACTAAAAGTGTAAGTTATGGCATACCAGTCAGTGTTCATCTCTCCAAGTAGCTTCTCCTTAAGACCATTCCATCAAGATCAACTACTAAAAACTGAACTTTCAAATAAATTTTTTGAAGATCTACAAGTGATTATCAAGCCATAGATTAACCCACAAACTCAGTCTAAATTGAAATCCACTAGACCATAATACAACCATCGTGCCGAGTCTTTTCGCACATAACTAAGATAACCTTCTGAATCAGTACTGGCTACAACCAGAAGTGAACTTTAACCAACCACCACATACTCATAATGCACAAACCATCACAAATATTTTCAAGATTTCCTTTTCACAACACAATCTTTCCACGAACTTAAGTTATAAAAATCTAATATTTAGACATCAGATACTTATCAAGGGAGAATAAAACTTATCTAACCCAAAGAAGAACAAGATCAAGTAAACACCCAACAAGCGATACACTTCAAAATGTAGAACCTCTAACAACACTTTTAGACAATTGTAACTCTTCATAACTCTTATATAAGTTCTCATAAGCAAGGTTGTGCGTGTAGAACTACTAGTATACTTCAACTATCCCAAGACAACACCAAATATGTCATATCTAAAATAATTAAGTCTGTCCAAGCATCCTATCCTACCAACAGGACGTCACAGGATCGGTACACCCGATCCACCACTAGGGATTCATCCACATAAGTGAAAATATGTGTGGGCGTAGACAACTAATCACACTCCAAATCATATCCAAAATGAAGTAGGTGGTCACATAAGAATGTACATAACCAAAATCGAATAACATAATATACTTCCACCATAGCGCTCATATCAAACATTTCCAGTCATATGACTTCATCTCTTTGATTTTTTTAGCTAATCATAATCCACCAATTTGGTCCCCATTACGATCGTACCCATACTCAATTTATTAAATCTCACATACTTGTCACAGTACTCCATTAAAGCTAACACTCTTAATATCAACAAACATCAAAATTACACCAACCATTTACCTTACTCTCAAATAGTCACAATTATCAAAGTCTTCTTAGCAAACACATTGTCGCTTCTATAATTTCTGTACTATGGCTCCCTCTCTTTCCATTTAAGCATCTCATGATAGATATGGGTTCCATCCAAGGCTAATAGCACAAATTTCAAATCAGATAGTACCTTCCCATTGAGATAAAGCTATTAAATCACACCCACAGTCAGGTCCATACAAACTTTCGCATACCTGTTTTAACTACCATTCATACCATCATGTACCTCATGCCAAAACTCAAAGAAATCCTTGGTCACTCCAATAATTCTGTATCTTATAAGCTCATAATCTCTACTAACCATTAAATTCCTATGTAACACATCATAACAGTCCACATCGTCCCATCAACAAAGTAGTTTCAATCCCCTCAAAATCCCCATTAACCACGTAGAACTATAGGTCCACACTGTTGAACATTCATAAGTTACCTATCATATTTTGAACAATCTAGCTCGACATGACCACATAGAATCTTTCAGACATCATTGCTTATCACCCAAACTAAAACTCCATCTTTATAAAAGTCAATGATAGAACTATATTGAACCAATTCACATCCATAGTCATATTAGAACTTATATATGAAAATTCATACAACCTTCACTTCGAACCAAGAGTCTATATAAGAGATCTTATTCATTCACATCTCTTAAATTCTTCCCATGATGAAAATTTCTAAATACCTTGAACTCCTTAACACACCAAAATCTTGTTTCTTTCGCTGACTCGCTTACCAATCTTAATAATTAACCAATAATCCATGAAATTTAACCTTATACTCTAAACCAAAACCTTATGTGAAACCCTTCCTTAGATCCTTTAACAATCAAAAGTAACCAACTTTACGACTTAAATGATGAACAAGTCTTTTCAAATGCTCAATCCCCGATTCAATCAATAGTTTCTTACCCTTTCAATCCATACCTTAACAAAACCTACCACCACAAACGTAGACTCGCAATGAAGAACTCAAATTCTGATTTCAACTATGTAGCCCATTCCCATTATATATCAACATTAGCTTATACATTTATGTTTTTTTTTAATGAATTCATGTATCTTAGCTTATCATTGATTTGCCTCTCTATTGGTCTTATCATATCCTTCGCTAAAAATCCAACCATACTCATTATCAAACTTAAGACCACAAAAGAACTTATCATCACACTCGAGCTGAACATATGTACACTTCTTTCTCAAATCTTATCCAAACAACTTAACTGATATGAACGACATGTAACACTATCACCATAACCATAGCAAAATATATGGAACCACGTGTCTCTGAACCAAATTCTCAACCATTTAATTATACATTTTTGGTCCTTGCAATCAGAGTAAATGTCATTGTTCTCTCTTCCTTTCGAAGGCTTAACTTTTTCCACTAGTTCTCTCCATTTATGACTCTAGCTCATTTCAATTCTATTCGAGCGGTGTCATAATACCTCCTACCACTTTTTCGACGATCATTTTACTCACAAAAAATAGCAAACCACAACCATAGATACTCGTAAGATGTCATTACAAAACAAAAGTTTGTTAATCAATAATCCTTATCATATAGTTGCATCTCAATCAAAATCCAACACAAACTCTTATTACTATTATACTCGATTATCCCTTGCCATCACCACGAAGTCACCCTTGTCATTGATATGACATCTCAAACCCAGCTATACCAATCAAATTCAAAGGACTAACTTAATTTCATATGCACTTTCTTACTAAAATTTTCAATTGTCTTCACATAAGTATACTCTCTAGGACTTCCTTTATCCATAAACTTGTCATTCAAATATCGATCCACTTTCTTGGACCTTATGATGAAATCACTAGTCCTCATTTAAACCTTCGGGACACACTTCACAACTTAAATGCATTAATACCATACCAATGATCCACCACTAAAACATTTCTTATAAACAACGCATAACTTATGCAGTAACAAACTAGTTGGTTTCTCAAATGTAATTGCAACACCGAATCTCATTATACGAGCATTTGAAACAACTGGTATCTCTTTAAATAGTTAGTATTCATACTTGACAATCAACATATCCATTTTCATATACCACTAGTACCACATTGTGAAGTCTGTTAAATTCACCACTAGAACACATCATACCTATCGAGAAGATTGTACCCAAATAGCCTACACATTCCTGCCCCATTAAGTAACTAACATACACTACCAAATCTGTTCGGTCTCTCGTCCAAAGCGATATGCATCCCTTCGTAGATCAGGTCAATAACAAGAGTAACACATTCTCTAACTCTAAACAAGTAAGAATCGGTACCATTATAGTAACGTATTATAACCCTTTTTATATACACTCAATCTATGAAAGATTCTAACCTTGATTGGCGCAACATCATTCGCTAAGCAACCCATATATGTTATGACATCTATACCAATTGTATTTTTTTGAGGTTGCACTATTCATTATCTAGCCATCCTTTTAATCAGTCCACTTTCAATTGTCAACCACTCCAGATATTGTCTATACCAAGTACTAATCCCAATACTAGATGACTAGCCAAAAAAAAATATATAAGACACTCATGAAGTCCCTTAAACCATTGTTAAACCTAATCGTTTATTTATCCTCAAAGTGAATCATCAAACCATAACCTCATGCAATTCCTTCAAATCATTGAACATTCTAAATCTGACCACACATTATCTCCACAAGTATATCACTTTAACCTCAGTACCATATCTAACATCCAAGCCATACATGACACCAATTACTAACATGAGGAACTACACACGAGTCATCACATAAGTGAGAGGGTGTGGAATGAAGCGATAAAGAATTAGAAAAGACAAATGATGCACGATAGAGATTCAAGAAGTGAAGATTTTTCCTAAAAGTCACCATAGCCTCTCGAAAATAAGTACAGACGTCTCCGTACCGATACTCGAGACTCTACTTAAACTCGACTTGTACACACGTGAGACCTATGAACCTGGGGCTCTGTTACCATGTTGTCACGACCCCAAAAATGGACGTGATGGCACTTGTCTCATCCTACCAAGACAAGTCAGCCTAAAACTCAACCATTATAATAAAATGCGGAAATTTTTATTATAAGCTCAAAAAAACCCTCAAAATTTGGTTGTCACGTGTACAAGCCTCTAAAGTATTACAATTGATTCAAAAGAAAACACTAGTCTCAAATGACCTTGTTTCTAGAATAGAAAAAGATCATAAATAGGAGTAGGAAGGTCCGCTGAGATGATAAACAACTACCTCACAAATCTCCAAGAAACCTCAGAAAAGAAGAGAATGACAAGTAAAATTCAGGCTCGTAACCTACAAAAAAATTTGTAGAAGCAAGGGGTGAGCACCAATCCACACGGTACTCAGCAAGTAAACTTTTAAACATAAGCTAAGGGAATGAAATACGGGTACTCCTCACACACCAACCAAACCTCCACAGTTACAACCTGCATAAAACCAACCCAACCTAACAGTTCACAGTGTACATAACACCAAGCTCAACAACAATCACTTTAACCAATTACATATCCTCAACAACAAACTCAATATTCATCAGTCACAACTTCCACAAAAAAAAGGGGCACTCACAATATCAACAACACACAAGATCAAGTTCATCAAATAGAGGTAATCAAATATCAAGTACTTTCCAACCACCAATAAAACACAAATCATCAAGAACGAAGGATGCCATGAGATGCAATGCAATATGACACCATGAAATGATATGCCTTAGAACACCAAGTACTTTCTCAACCGTATATACATGATACTCCTCAGAAATACATCGAGAGTTCATGACCCATGGGGGACTCGCGAGGTCCATATACCGACACGGACGATCTCCACGTATCTGTGCGGACAATCTCAACGCACTATCATAAATCAAACAAATTTCGCACGGACGATCTCCACGTGCCCAAATTATAATCTTAACATCTCACCATCCCCAGCACGGACGATCTCCACGTGCCCAACTTATAATCAATCTCATGTCAATGCATGTGCAGAATATGATTTCAATAAAAGGGATGATGCATCTCAATCAAATATCAATATGATATGTAATCACCTAAATTATCACCAGTATACGATTCAATAAAGAACACAATCACACATAATAAATCAAGTCAATAATATATTAGCTAATGCCCGTATGCTTTGGCATTCTCGGATTACAATCCGCATTCTATAGTAATAAAATTTTCCCTTTATAACATCGGTACTCGTACCAATGCCCATCACCAGCAATTCTCAATACATCACACACAAACAATTAATCACATTGCCTTTTATTACCCCTTTTTCATTATTAGAATTAGTCAATGTGGACAAGTCAACCCATCACCAAGTCTCATTACCCCCAAACACATATTACAAGGAAATACACGAATTCCATACACTTAACAAGGGTTTAGAAATCCACTTGCCTCAATTAATCAACAATTCACTCCGGGAGTTGAGTCTTCCCCTTTCTTTTGGCTTCCAAATGAATGCAATCTGTTCAAACAAATGTTCACAATAAGATTTCAAAACTAACAACACCCATATGTGTCTAGCCTTGACCCAAAAACTCACTCAATCTATAACAAGTTTAGGGTTAAGTCATAACTTCTCCAAACACTACAACTCTAATAGTTTTCATATAATATAATACACCCAATATTTAATTACATATATCAATATATCAAACTTGAATCATAATTTGATAACTATAAGAAAATTGTGAAACCAAATATTAATGTCATAACCACTAAACTTAACTACAACATACGACATAAAATTCAAAACCAAAACCATTAGTTGATTATCATAATTAATAAAAAATCATGTGGCCATCATTATGTAATGATTGGCCACTGATGTATTCCTTTCCAATTCCAAGCATACGTACATAAAGTAGCAGAAGTTACTTTACAACAATCAAACTTTCAACTCGTTTCACATTCAATTATAATAATAATAAAATAATAACAGTAACGAGTCAATATGCACAAACTTGCCTATATTATTCAAAAGTTTATCAAAAATCTAGTCTCAAGTGATTAACCCATCATTAGATCATTAGCTTCATTAAATGATATCACCATTACATAATTCTTAAATATAATATACTTACCTTTATTTCTGGCCGAAATTTCCAACAACAATAACTAAAATTTAGACTCTCTCAAAGACATAGTTATACTAATGTCTACTATCTATCCTAGAATTACTACAAATAATAAAAGTTGAACTTGAGGTTTACCTCAAGCACGAAACAATTTCCTTGCGGCACCAAACTGCCGCCATATTGAAGCTGTAAGTTAATTATTGCCAAAGTCCTTTTTTATTCTTTTTACTAAATAAAATAATCTTTATTAAAAGTAATAAACTCTAGTAACTTATTTTAATATTTCTGGCTTGGCCCATTATTATTAATAATAAATAAATTACTCGCAAATTAATTAACTAGTTAAATGACTATTCAAAATTATCAAAAATGACCTTCCGGGTCCGGGTTATTACATCTTTCTACTATTCCTCTTTCTTTTCTTTTTTTAAAAAATAATTGATAATGGCCTGGCAATTACTTTACCCTTCAATCATATTAGAATTTCGGAATTGCCATTGGTCGTCTTGGTCTTCACCTTTCTATATAATAGAAATATTATATTATATTTTATTTTCTCTATTAATTTTTCTTTTTATACAATTTTGTATATCACTTAAAAATTGCTTTATTATTATTATTATTAGTAGTAGTAGTAGAGTAGTATTTACTTTTTGGTGAAATTTCAATTTATAAGTTAAAATAATTTGAATTTTGAAATTTTAAAAAAGAAGGAAATTCTTAATTAGTTACCTGTATTTCAGGAATCCTATATATATATATATTTATTTAAATTATTAAAAATATATGCTATTTCCCAAAGAACGTGGGTAGTTCTTTCTATTAGGAGTATTTATTCTTTTTTGGAAAATAAAAAGTTCTTTATTAGTTTCTTCAATTCAAAATTTTGAATAATTATATAAAAGACTTTAAAAAGAAAAGATTATTAATATTAATATTATTATTACTATTTTAAACATTTTTTTAAACCAAAAACAAAACAATTTTTATTAATTCAAAAACTCTAACTTATCTTCTAAAATAGTAACTTCTTTTCTTTATTAAATATTCAAAAAAACAAATTAATTACATTTAATTAGTTGATAATTTAAAATTAAAAAATTAGAGATTAATTGTGGCATTGATACTTAGACGCTATCACTTCTCCTATTATATAGATATATAGATAAGAATACGAAATATTGTTAATACGAAGTGTTTTTTAATAGTAATAAATTAGAGTTCATGAATTGCAGATTCCTTAACAGGCAATGAGCTTTGGAACTGCTACTTCTTAGGGATATTATCGGAAAATGACAGTCAGTAAAGAGGATGTTAAAGCAGCTGCAGCTTATATAAGGATAATTCAAAAATCAAGAATCATAATTCCCAATTTAAAAATCAAAGTATGAAAAGAATTAAGAATCTTTCTATATAACGAAATACCATGTCGTCTTTCACCCCAATTCAATCCACATCCTATTCAAATAGTTGGTTTGATGATATCACCAACCCCGGCAGCAGCAGCAGCAGCCACTTGTCTGTTTGTTCTCCATCACATAAAAGCCATTGATGCTGCACTGCCGTCTGACTATGAAGCATTGGTATCAAATAAATATTCCCAGTCAGACAGGCTCAAAATTGCCATAGTAGGTTTCGGTAACTTTGGTCAATTTCTTTCCAAAGCCTTTGTTAGTGAAGGTCATCTTGTGAGTGCTTATTCAAGAACAGATTATTTGCATATTGCGAATTCCTTAGGGGTTTCTTTTTTTCCAACATCTTTGTGAGCAAGATCCTGATGTTCTTGTTCAATAATATCAACCAAACGTGTTCTTAAGTCGCTGCCAATTCAAAGGCTAAAGAGGAACACATTGTTCGTTGATGTTTTATCCGTGAAAGAATTTATATTTTTCTTCAAGTTTTGCCAACTCATCCCATGTTTGGACTTGTAAGTGGTAAGGATAGTTGGAAAGGTTTGGACTTTGTGTTTGACAAAGTTCGAATTGGTGAAGGGAAATCAAAAGCTGACAAGTTTCTTGATATTTTTGAGAAAAAAAAGGGTGTAGGATGGTAGCAATGACATGTGCTGAGCATGATAAGCATTCGGCAGGTTCACAATTTGTTACACATACAATGGGGAAGTTGGGTTTGGAGACCACTCCTATTAATACTAAAGGGTATGAGACTTTGTTAAATTTAGTGGAGAATACTACTAATGATAGCTTTGACTTGTACTATGGGCTCATTATGCACAATAAAGATTCTGTGGAGGAGTTGGAAAGACTTGAGTTGGCTTTTGATGCTTTGAAGAAGAAGCTATTTGGGCATTCACATGATCTGATGAGGAGGAGCCACTTGTTTGGGAAGCAGAACAGAGGTGAGACTTAACCAAGTTGCGCAGGAATGATCTTGCACTGCCATCCCCTTCATCGGATGATGTTAAATCTCACAACGACTGAGGGAATTCTGAGTCTTGGTATGTCTACATTCTTGTTGGTGACCTCTAGCTTTGGGATTGGGATTCAAAGGATGTATTATTAACACAATCTTAAATATGGCAATTCAATGTAACTACGCTATAAAAAAAAGTCCTGATTTATCTTTGTGCTTTAGTTATTGGTTTTCACTCTTCAGTCACCAACACATTTTGACCTTCAGCACACATCACTATATTACAATCAGACATATGGACAGGTTTGTCCCTCTTGTGTTTGGTTTTATAAGTTTTTCTCTTCTGTTTTCATTAAGAAAAATAATCAGTCTTTTCTAAGTTCTCTCTGAGAAAAATAATCAGTTAGAGAGTTGAAGCTGAATGTGATTATTGGAACAATAAACACGGGAACAAAATGAAAAAATCCCATTGGACAATTATGATTTACAACAGGAAATATGACTAGCATATGTAATTGAAATAAACAAAAGTAGATTCCGGCCGATTATAGCTGCTAGTCATTTTATTCCGTAGAGTTACGTGCCAATATCTATAATCCAGTTTATCGATGACCTTTCTGCCGATGAAGACATGCTTTGTAGCAATATTGACAATGCTTATGTAAGTAGTATTTCTTTTCAGATGGTCAGCTAATTACTATCAAGTTAACGGATGCAATGGTTAAATCTAAAATTATAGAAATACTAGTGTTTAAGTTCAACATGATGAGAACTATAGATTACACCCCAAAATATCTAGAAGACTGTATGGACATCAGGAACTATAGAATATTGAAGGTGTCAAGAAAGTGATCAAAACAATGTAACGATTTTACTTCCAACACAAACAGAACAAGTTTCATGTCAAATATTCCATCTCATTCTGCTATACAGACACAACAGTTGAATTCATTTTATAAAATTGTGTTTGGAGGCTATTAGTTTCGGCAGATTGAGTCCTATGAATTTTGTGTGTATTCGTAGATTGACTGATAAGAAAAGGTTCCTCTTTCTTGTAGCTTTCTTTTGTCCTTAACTAAAAAGTTTAAATAGAAAATGACTATACAAATCAACAGAATAAATTGAACAGTCAAGTATATTGTTACTTACTTGGTCAACAGAAAAATATTGGTCATTCAGTTGAAACGGGTGATGTCGTAAGTGGGACATGTGATTGTTGAGCAGCGAAGAACTCTTGCATTTTCCTTATTTCTCTTCATCTCATCTTCTAAGGTAGACAAACGATTGTTCAAGGATTTGTTCTCTTCATTCAAGGATTTGTTATCCCCTCGAGTTGAACATAGCGCGGACAATAAGTCAGCCTTCATTCAAGGATTTGTTATCCTCTCTTCTAGCTAAGGCACTCACTTTTCACTATCGACTCGCTTAAGGGCAGATGGACATTACAAGTATGCTTCATTTAGCTTCTCACTTTAAGTGGCAAAGCACTCCCTTCTTACAACTTGCTTTGACATTAAAGCTCATATAACTATGGCATCTAGTCCCTTTAAGTTCTGGAATATCGCACACAAAGAACAACCAGATAAGTTGAAAAACGTTGCTAATGTAGAGAGTTCATCTTAGAGTACATTTGGAATGGTTCCACAAATTTCTAATGGTGGTCTTGATACACTTCATTCCATTGGTTCGATCTTTCAGTATTGGACTTACCCAATTAGTTCGAAAAGGATACATCTTCGTTGCTTTCCGTTGATTAGATTGTTGGCTTTTTTAAATATTTTTTGGTTGTTCATCTTTTCTGATACATATTGCTTCAAATTTTTAATGTATCTCGTTGATTTTGTTTCTTAAACTAATGTATATTGTCTTCGTTTCAACAATATGATACATTACAATTCTATCATGCACAATAAATCGTGTTCAAATATTAGTTTTGATACATAACCTTAATTAGTATTGATACTTGATGCAAAAATTCTACCAAATATATTACTTATCATGTATCAGCCTTTTCATCTACAAATTTCTGATACATATGGATTCTGCTCTCAAACAAAATAAGTTACATAAATAATAATGGATCATGCACTAATATTTTAGGCATGATACGTAAATTCGAATTTATACTAAATGTATTTGATACATAACAGTTACCAAACAATAATGTATCAGTCTCAAACCTAACATCTTATGGGCAACAATTTCTTATTTAATGTATCTCATAGAAATACAACACTTATCAATTTAAACAAGATACATAAATAGTAATATACTGATAAATCTATCCATCTCGAAAATAGTTTCGGTATAATCGACTTTGATTCTACCTTCGGCTTTTATTAGGACATAGGATATATAGATCCTTTTTGAGTAACGACACGGTGAATGACAGTTGTTACAGAGAAAACCTGAAAGATGCAGCAATATCTTGTTAACAAAATTGAAAGGATCTTCGATTAACAGGAGAAGAAATTTAAAATCCATCACTTATGTATCGTTCATAACTCACCTTGCTTTTCCAGATTCCTTAATGTATTCATCATGTATCAACTATTGTTTCGACTTTTTTCAATCTATTACAATTTGGGTGAGAATTGAAAGAAGAAAACTTGAATTGGTTGAAGCTAGACGGATTTTGAATTGAAGCTGGGAGGATTTGGAAGAGAATTGAGAGAAGAAAAATTGAATTTTGATTTGATTGAATCTGTTAAGATTTGGGAGAGATTGAAATCAACTAGATTAGCGTAATTTGGGGAACTAGATAAGTTATATTATGAAATTTGTCTGTGCGCGCATGAGCCCAAGGGCCCAATATATATGACTGTGACAATATTTGGGAATACTTGTAAGGCAACAGTTGGAAAATCAGCATAAAGGTAGTTGTTGAAGAACATTTCATTGTAAAAGACTGCTAACATATGTACACACATTCTATATACATTACATTTATGATTGCCTAGTCTATGCATGTATTTACATATTTACAGAAGCTGATATCACAAAAGGCGAAATAGTAAATGCACAGTCAATGCATGTATTTACATATATTTACCGAAGCTGGTATTACAAAAGGCAAAATAGTAAAGCAGCATGTTACTCAATGACAATCATCTTGATATTCTTAATTACCGTTGTAACTTTGTGATGCGTGTGTAATCGTTTAAAATTTATTAAATATAAATTTATAAAGTGATTCGGATTATTGTAAATTCATGAATATATTAGTCCAAATAAATACTATGGATTAATATAATTGAGTTAGTTATGTAAATTCAATGAATATGACATTTAATTAAAGTCCAAATTAATTGATTTGGGCTACAATAGATAAGTCCAATTTGCTAAAGCCCAATTTCATCTCATTCTAGAGGCCCATTTGGGTGCCATGTGACAAATGACGTAGCATGTCAAGTCAAACAAGAAGCCAATAGAATCATGACAAAATGACAAGTCTGCTCCATAAAGCCCATATGTCATGTCACTTAAATCTGATTGGCCGAAGGAAATCCTGTTCCAATCACGACTCCTTTATTCTAAAACTATAAATATGGGTCCTCATAATTCAGAAAAGGAACCGAAAAATTCTAAACAAGAAGCTAGAGAAAGCCCGTGGTACAAATTAAACACCATAAAATTCTCTATAAGCTACAAGTTTAAGAATTTACGAGCCCTTGAATTCAAGTAAAAGTCAAGATCAAGATAAAGTTCAAGTTCAAGTTCATCGAAGATTCATGAACAAGCTTTAAAGCTCTTGAATTCAAGATCAAGTTCAAGACAAATTCAAGATCAAGATCAAGAGCCCTTAAATTATATCTGAAAAGACGAATTCAGAGGAATCATAAAGATTGTAACGCTCACACTTTGAAATAATAAATACGATTATTGCGATACTTTTCCGTTATTGATTATTGTTTTTTCTCGACGTGAATTTTATTGTTTACAAATTCTGGCACGCCCAATGGGACAATCTCTACCCTGTTATACCCCATTTTAACCGAGGTCAAATTAGTGTACAACATATTGGTGATTTCTAAATTAATTAACTTAAGAAGTCGCCACCTAACTATTACACGGTGAGTTAGGGCACCTAATTTTTCAAATTGACTCCATTTCATGGTATTCTAACCAATTAGAGATTCTAAGATAAGAGTTCAATTAATCCTAAAGGGAAGGGGTAAGGCATCCTTTAAGATCCATACTAGAACGGTTAACCGACCTGACTTAAGTTAATTTAAAGAAAATCTTATAAGATATGAAGTAATAATTTATATAAATATAAAGTAGCTAGTATTTAAAGTATATTATCTGTCCTAATATGAGAAAGAGATCTTTAAAATTAGTATTAATCAAAATTTTGAGAAAACAATGATCGCATTGAAATAAATCAAAAGAAACTTGAGTTTAAAAACTGACTTTGATAATAAAACGAAATCATTAACAAATAAACTAAACTTCAAGGTGAAAATATGATATTATTTTTGTTAAGAAATAATGTCCCTTGGTTAGGACTTCACTTAAAAAAAAAGCCATTTTATTAAGAAATATATTCAATTATTGATAAGTTTTTTTTAAAAAAAGGTTGTTGTCAAATTGAAAGAGTGTTGATATCACATTCTCCGAATAGTGGCTATTATAGCCATAGAGGAACTCTGATATACATACGCAGCCCCAGAATGTTTAGTGTATGGGATTCACGGTAGAGCCGTTGATATTTAGGCACTTGGCTACATTGTGGTGGAGATGCTTACTGGGAAGTGGTTATGGCCTGTACATAAAAACAAGGATGAATTAATGTTCATGATTGCGCATCAAAAACCGTAGATTCCAAAAAATATATCAGATGAAGCGAAGGACTTTTTAAACAAGTGTTTGGAAAAGGATAACTGTTTGAGATATACTGCTAATTTGTTGCTTGATCATCCATTCATCAAGAACAGTTGCTATAAGAAGCTGATGGAAGATCGCTTAATGTATCCTTGCGTTCGTCTAGGATGCAGAGATTGGATTTCTTCAGAGCACTTGTTTTCGACAATCAGTCCTCGTGACTGCAACTTGAGAGAATCAATGTCTGATATGTAAGAGGGGCCTCGAATTGAATTTGAGAGACTTACATGTATATTAACTCGTGAATCTCTAACAAAACTGATTGATAGCTTAGTAGTAATGAATGGGTCGTGGAAATGCTTAATAATTTGTTGTTCTTTTAATTCGATGAAGTTCTGCTTCTGATCTGCAAGCAGGACATTTTTTGGGATTAACTTTTTCTACCAATTGGAGGCCTTCTTCCAGTTATGTTTAGATTTATATTTGAAGTTATAAATTTTCATTTTATAGGTTTTAATGTGATCTTCTTTATGCAATTGTAGTTGGTTTGATGAAATCAAGAGTGTAAGGTAGATATGGCTTTTGATTATGTTGACTTCTACCTATAATTTTATGTCATTTAGGGCATCAACAACCCCAACATCAATTTTTTCACCAAATTTGGTGTAAGGATTATTTTTAGTATAATCAACTCCAATCCACTACACCAAATTTTGCATCAAAAAGAAAATTTTTCTTTCTCTTCATTATTATATTATTATTTCTTATTTCATTTATATTTTCTTATTTCATAAAACAAATTCTTTCTAAACACATTCACCATATATAATTCATGGTGAATGTCAAGTACTACTTTGTTGAATGTTTATTATTTTCGGTTATTTTTAAGTACATTGTATTATTTGTTTCAAAATTTATATGTTTGCATTTTTAATTTTTGTGAAGGTTAATTGTAGTTATATCCAATTATAATTTATAGTAGAATTAACATAAATTTAATTTTTTAAAAAAAGTCATACATAGAAAAAATAATTTATAAAAAAGCTAAATTTTATATCTAAAATTAATATTATAAAAATATTACATAAAAAATAATTAAATATACACGAGATTTAATTAAAATATACAATTTATATAATGTTTAATTAAAAGTTTATATAATGAAATAATATTAAAATATTAAAAAAGTGAATTGGTGTGATAAATAGTGTTACACCAAAGCCAAAAGGTTGTTGTCAAATTGAAAGAGTGTTGGTTACGGAAAGATGTTTGATTTCCCAAATTTCTTGAAAAATAACATCCCAATTACCCCCTCTAAAGGTTAAAAATAGTGAAAATTTCATATATGACATTTATTAGACTAATATTTCCAAGTTATAGCAGTAGAATAAAACTTTCAAGTTGTAACAATAAAAAATTTCATGTTGTAACATTTTATTAAATAAAAAAAGATTTTTTAATTAATTGTAAAAATCTGTTTTGAAAAAAATAAAAAGGATAAAAAATCGATTTTGAAAAAAATAAAAAAGGAAAATAAATCTATTTTGAAGAAAAAAAAAGAAAAAAACGGAAATAGGTGTATTAATAAAATTTGAATTGATTGATGATAATTATTAATTAGCATAAATTTAGGAGATTCAAACTAATTAGGAATATTTAGTTTCCTTAATTCACTCTAATCTGTTAAAATTAATTAAAAAATCTGACTTTATCCATTTTCTCCTATGTTACTCTCTCTTCATTTTTTTTTTCCAGAATTGTTGTCACTGACGAGTAAATCAAGTTTTTTTTTGTTTGAAAAATCTTGATTTTGTTGTGTTGGACAACTGCTTATCTATATTAATTAAACATGGTGATAGATGAGATCCTTCAGGTTGAATAAATGTTGGTATGAATAATTGGATGTCAACTATATACAGTTTGGATACCAATTATATGGTGTTCATTTTGATCTCCAACTAAATATCAAAACTAAACTGTTTATGTATCCAATTGTTATGTAGTTTGTATATAACTGATATCCATAAATTTGTATCCAATTGATATGCAGTCTGTATATAACTAGTATCCTGAAATTATGAGAGTCAATCTGTAATTCATATGTAGTTGATAACTGACTTGAAGAAAACAATGCATATTCTATATCATTCAATACTTAAAACTGTATAAAAAACAAATATATATCGTTCAAAAGTTAAAAAGACATGAAATGCTAAAGAGTTTAAGCTGCAATCAACTATCTCAAATTTGATCTCCGTAGTCTTGGTGTAGGATAATTGCTGGTATCTGGAGCATGTTCTTTTGCTATGCGGGATCCATCAGATTTGCTAGCAACAATCCAGTTACTTCACTCTCACTGATCGCGCCATCATCATTCTTTGTTTTTCCGCATTGCCATCAACCTAGTTGGAGAAATAGAAAAAGAAACCTTCATATTATATAAAAAAAAAAGGTGTTTAAGAAAATATCAATTTCATACCAACATTAGTCATAATTTTAACCCAAAAAAAAAGGATGATTTAACAAACTACAATCAATTCACATAATTGGACCACTGATATCACACCATTTTCTAATAAAAATAATACACAACTTAAGTCAACTTTCATACTAATAATAAATCAATTTCATACCAATGTTAAAACACATTTCATACCATATTCATAAATCGTATATTAAGTCAGCTTTCATATCAATATTATTCATGTTTCATGCCAGTTTAGTAGACAAAATGAGAATAATTTGAAAAAAATAGATTTCCTCTAAACTGTGTACCAACTTCATACTAGATTTAAACAAGTTTCACATCAAATATAAGTAATACATCATACCATTTTTATACCAAATTTTATACCAATTCATGCCAACATTAGACAAAATTCATACCATAGTCATAAATCGTATATTAAGTCAGCTTTCATACCAATAATATGCATAATATAACAATTTTAACCAAAAAAATCTACTAAATTGATTTAACCATATCCCATGTAGTAAAAAACCCAATTAACTTTTGGAGGACAACACACACTCAACAATACTTTCCAAGAGTACAAACAACATAAGGTTTCAAAAATATCTTTACCTCCTATAATAAACTCCAATCTACACTACATGGCCATAAATCTCCCAAAAACATTAACAAAATCAATAAAGATTCGATTTTTTACCATTCCCCACGTAGTAAGAACTCAAATCAGCAAAACCTAGAAAGGATCAACCTCAAAACACCTCTGATTCACCTCCATGAAAATGGTAAAATAAACTTTCTTGCAATACAATTATCAAACGGGGTTTCTCCAAAATACTAAAATTATTGAAAATTACAACTTAGAGATCTGCCCTTTTGTTTTGATTGTATGGAGAATATATTTCTCCTAATCAGTTTTTAGATGTTGAAAAACCAGCTTCAATGGAGTAAGGATGAAAGAGATGAAAGATGAATTTCTGTTTTTTTTAACGTGAAATTGATGTGGGGTGAGGGATTTAGATGGGGTGGGTGTGACTTGTAACGGTAAAAAAGGAACAATAATCAATGTAAATCCCTATAATTGTGTAAGAGATAATTATGGGGTATTCTTTATATAAATAATTTAATAATAATATAAAATTATAAAAAATAGCAACTTATTTAATAAAGTAAAATTTAATTAATTTATAAATAATTAGTGATATGCTATAACCCGTAATTAAACTGTTATAAGCAAGAATTTTTTAAAAGTAGATTTAAAACCTGTAATATTGACTCTTAAATGTGTATATGAGGTGATTTTTCCTTAAAATATTACTATATAATTAGCTCTCTTAGATGATCAACAAACAATCACAAATAGGAAATAAATAAGAGTTAGTAAATCAACCACAAACGAATATATAGAAAACACCCTTCTCTTCAACCCCCTTTCTCTTTAAGAGAGGGAGAGAAACGAGTAAAGCAATGAATGAGAATCCACTAGTCCTCCCACTTCCGATGTATTGCGAGGAGGAAAGAGAGGTATGCGGCTGAAAAACAAAAGAAGGTGGTATGATTGGTGTCTAGCAATGGAGTGAGACTCCTCCTGATCCCATATGTCATGCATGCAAGATAGAGAAAAATAAGAAGGAGAAGAACATATATAGTAAAACATAATAGTCCCTTGACAACAGGCAACAATATAAAATAACGAAACTATCGAAATTGACATTAAAGAAGGGCTGAACATATGGCTTGATTGGGACTCCTTTTAGTCCGATTTTAATGGTCTCTTTTCCTTCAAATTGATTTCTTGTGCTTCTTTGCCAATAACTTTGAAATATATATATATATATATATAATTATAATAAATTTAGTCTCTAAAATATATGAAATACTAATAAAACAATTTTTATAATAAAATTAGAAATAATAATAATAATACATCCAAATTATTAATGACCAAGAAGCGTAGATAAATTAATCGTAGGAAAAATAGGACAAAATTGGGCTTACCCCTCTTTGTCTGGAAAGGATGAAAGAATTTTTGAACAAAGAAGTTGACGTAATAACTAATTTTGTCCCGACCAAAAAAAAATACGGCTTCAGAATGGGTTAGAGAAGGTATTCAGTTGGACAAATTATGGGGTAGAAGATCGGAAAAAGTCAAGGGATTTATATGAAATGGCTTGAAGATTATGACCGAACTCTAGTTTCGAGCACCTACATATCTTGGGTTACATGAGAATCAGGTCACGTGTAGTTCGAAAGATAGATATTTAGATTGACACGATTTTAATAAAAATTACCCTATTGTCAAATAAGGGTGATATCAGACTATGTGAAGAAGGAAGTTAAGGAGTTGACAACTCAAAAAAATAAGCACGATTTAGATTTGAATGGATTTGAATTACCTACACATCCACATATTTGTAGAAATGTAGTTTGGGAGTAGATCTTCAACCTCTTGTTGACGAGCTTAAACTCAAACTTCAGCAATTGCCCCAGTTCACTGCTTAGATTATGATCCACGAGTTAATGTGTGATGCCAATTTTGATTGTCATTTTTTGAAATGCCACCAGCTAAAAACAATTGTTAATGATAAAGAAACATAGAAAAATAGGATGAAGTAAAGGAAATTTACACTTGTATATCGTGCTTATTGAAGAATTTTGAATCCACATCATAGTGTAAGGAAGAATTGAATCCCCACTTTGTGAAAGAAACTCGAAGAAAAACTAAATCCACATTTGCGTTGACTTGAATGAAATTTAAAATCCATATCCACGTTGATTTAGAAACACTATGATGTCCACAAAATCCATGATGTAGAAATATAAATCCACGTCCACGTCCACAAATTTCGTAGTGCAAAAATATAAATCCACATCCACTTCCACAAATTGTAAAAGGTTAAATCCACGTCCACGTCCACAAAATTCGTCGTGCAAAAATATAAATCCACATCTATGTCCACAAATTCTGAAGAGATAAATCCACATCCACTTCCACAAATTGTAAAAGGGTATATCCTCATCCACGTCCACAAACTTCAAAAACATAAATCCACATCCACGTCCACAAACTTCAAAAATGTAAATCCACATCCACGTCCATGTCCACAAACTTTATAAAGATAAATTAACATCCACATCCACAAGCTGTAAAAAAGATAAATCCACATCCACATCCACAAACTGTAAAGTTATAAACCACGTCCATATCCACAAGATTTTAAAAAGATAAATCCACATCCACGTCCACAAAATGTAAAAATATAAATTCACGTCCATATTCACAAGACTTTAAAAAGATAAATCCACATCCACGTCCATAAAAATATAAATCCACATCCACAAATTGCAAAAATCTAAATCCACATCCATGTCCACGTCCACAAACCCTAAAAGATAAATCCACATCCACAAATTGTAAAAAGATAAATCCATGTCCACATTTACAAACTCTAAAAATATAAATCTACATCCATGTCCACAAAATTTACAATGCCAAAAGTAAATTCACGTCCACTTCCACATCCACCAAATCCACGGTGTAAAAAACATAAATCCAGTTCCACAAATTCTTAGCGCTAAAAGGTATATCTACATCCACATCCTTAAAAAATTACATAATAAAAAGTAAATCCACGTCCACTTCCACATCGACCAAATCCACTCCACCAAGCTCTTAGCGCTAAAAGAGATATCCATACCCACATTCAGAAAAATAATAAATCCACGTCCACATCATAAAATTCATAGTGAAGAAGTATAACTCCACATTCACTATCATATCCACAAAATACTTGGTGTAAAATTATAAATTCATATCCACTTCCAATGAATTTTAAATCCAAGAGACACATACGTGCTCGTAAATTCACATCCATGATGATATATATATTTTTTAAGTCAACATCCACATCCACAAATATGTGATGAAGAAATATGATCTCATGCCCACGTCCTCTTATAAAGAAGGCTAAACCCATGTATATGATCACATTCATATCAAATTTTAAGAAGATTAAATTCATGTCCACGATCCGTTAGAAAATGCCATAAGCTAAAAACAAGTGTTATCGGTAAAAAATCATAAATAGTTGAATTTGAAAGAAATTATACTCATAACTTTTTATTGAGAAGATAACTTCATATCCATATCGACATTCAAATTGAAGAGTTGAACAAATCTATGTTCAAAGCAAATCATAATCTACGCTCGAGAATAAATGTCCACCATTATAATTTGAATGTATGCCAAGTATATGTCATCATTTTTCTTAAAGGAGAAGTTAAATGCCCCATCACGTCCACAATATGCATATCCATTTGAACTTATCTCATCAAAGAAAAATTGTGAGTTTAAAAGAAAACTGGTTGACTTGTGCTTTTGTGGGGAAACTTGTTCCTTGAGTGGATTCTTGTCTTGACACGTCCAAATACTTTGATATCCCATTGAATACTTATCATTAGCCAAGGAGTTTCAGTAGTAAGTAAAATAAAAAGTCTATATTTGAAACACGTAGACGACTTCAAAAATATGTTTTAAAGGTTTAAAAGAATAAATGATTTTGAATACTCCAATTTGAAATTATGGTTGAACTTAATTCGAAATTATGAAATACAAAAATGTCAATACTTTTTCTAAGAAATTGCCCAATTTCAAGTACCGAGGATAGCTGATTGATACAGAAAAGCAAAGAAAGTTTTGAAGACTAGAGAGAAGATAAAGTTGACTCGAAAGAATTTTCCGCAGTTTCCTATTCTGGAGGCGCTTGGTTTTAAACATTTGAAAATAAGATATCATGATAAAACTTTATAGAAGTAGTTTGAGCAATTTAAATTTTTTTCCCCAACCTTTCATATTAGGACACTTGGAATTGAAAAATGATTAGACAAATCAAAGACGCTGGATTTTTGAAATACGAGCCAAATCCTCCTTAGATTGCCTACGTATCCAACAGGAATCGGGCCAAACGTAGTTCATGAAATATAATATAAGAACTTTTAAAATTTTAAAAATAAAGGGGCTGAACCCGATGTGGGTTGCCTACGTATCCAAAAGGAAATCAGGTCGCACGTAGTTCATGCATACAAAATAAGGACTTCGATAGATTTTAAAATAAAGGGACTGCACCCGATATGGGCTGCCTACGTATCCAAAAAGAAGTCAGGCCAGTCGTAGTTCTTTACATGAAAGGAAATATTAATATAAAGGCTGTAACAAAATATAGAGGTGAATCATGAAAAAAAAAGGTTCTAGCTCATGCCTTCAGTCTTTTACAAAAAAGATAAATAACTTAGACTACTGAAACTCCCGACGAACCGGGGCTGAGATGCAAATCCAATTCTTCAACTTAGATCCAAGTTCAACAATCTGCACAGTTGGTGTTTCAACAATATCCTCAATTACCACATCATGATCATCTCCATCTTCCAAAAACAAACTCTGAATCCCATCGATAATATCATCATAAGAAAATTCAGTAGACATGTCTGAAGTTTTGGGGATGACCAGTTTTGAAAAGCTTTAATCAATGGTAGGAATGAGTTTTGGCAAGAAAATCCATCTTCCCTTTCTCTCACGTGCTTCCCTAACTTCCTCCTCAGATGGTTCATATCCCAAACAAAATGTAAACTGATTTTTAGGTAGGGCCACAGGCTTGACCTTTCCATTCAATGTCTTTCCTAACCCAAGTACCCATTTCTCAGCATCTCCCTTGCAACCATGATTACTGCACATGACATTTTTTATTTCTCCACTTGACTCTCTTTACACACACTAGTAACAACAACAATTTCCCATGCATAGTATGTCACTCCATCAAACCCTCCAGTTTCCTCAATGAATGGGATAGATTGCTCTCGATGGATAGATGTGTCACATTCTCCAATATAAACTGTTGATCCCATTCAAATTTGACATCTGATGCAAAATAGATGGCATAACTCAAGCCATATGGATCCACGGTCGTCCCAACAACATGTTGTATGTAGATATATCAAGTACTTGAAAATCCATGACAAACTCGACTGGCCCTATCAGTACTTTCAACTATATTTCTTCAATTATACTTCTCTTGGCCCCGTCAAAAGCTCGAATATTTATATCACTTGTCTTGAGCTCACTGGTATTATATCCTAGCTTTTTAAAAGTTGACAATGGACAAATGTTAAGTCCGGAGCCTCCATCAATCAACACTTTAGATACAAACATGTTGCGACATTTAACAGTTATATGTGCTTTGTTGTGAGCACATCCTTCTGGTGGTAGTTCTTCATTATCAAAGCTAATTCGATGACTGTCAATCACATGCTCAATCATTCTAGCTAATGCCTCACTCGTTGTTTCACTTGGAACATATGCTCCACTCAAAATCTGCAGTAGTGCATTCCTGTGTACATCTGAAGTCAACAACAAAGAGAGAATTAGGACCTGGGCATTGGTCTTCTTCAAGTGATCCACAATTGAGTATTCGCTTGCCTTAATTTTTCGTAAAAAATCTTTTGCCTCAGCTTCTGTCACAAATCTTTTGGGAGGCACGTTGCTCTCTTTACTCTGTCTTAGTCTAGTGAGTTCCTCAGGCGTATAACACCTCCCAGACCTTGTCATTCCTGAAGTCTTAGTCTTATAAAGGACCGCTTCCTTTCCTCGACATTCCATCATAGCTTTTTGATAATTTCATGGTACAACCTTAGTATCAAACACATATGACTGACTTGGTGCTCCTAATATCTCAATAGGTGCAAAACCTTTTACTGTTATAGCAGGAGAAGTAACAACCAATGAGTATGATTTTATACATTGTCCACAAGCACTATGAACTTGGTTGGATCATTATCACCCTCATCTACTCCAATCATATTCATTGAGGCACCATTATGGTTTGGGAGTGGGTTGTTGTTCACATTTGGTGTCGGTTGCTTGACTGTGATTTCTTTCATCTCAATGAGATCTTCAACCTTGTGTTTCAATGCATAACAACGATCAGTGGAATGTTCTTTAACCCCCGAATGGTATGCACATGTCTTAGAGGGATCAAAATTTCTTGGCAATGGATTTGAAATTCTACCTTCCATGGGATACAATAGGCTAGATGCTTGCAACCTTTAAAACACAACACTCAGTGGCTCTCCTAATGGTGTAAAATTGTGGGAAGGTCTATTTGGACGTGGTGCAGATGGATTGTTTTGATGATAGAACTGTGGTGGTGGGGCTTGATATGTTGGTGGTCGTGGAGCTCGATATGTTGGTTGTGTATGGTAGACATGATGTGAAAATTGTAATGGATGAGGTTGGTAAGATAATGGATCTTGATAGTATGGATGTGAGGGATATTGAAGGTATTGTGAATGGGGAGCACAATGTTGATGTTGTGAAGGTTGTTGATGGTGATATGAAGTACCTCCCAGAGCCATTACCGCAGTAACTTCTTTCTCTTTTTTCTTTCCACTTCCAAGAGCACCATTTTGGAGGGCCTTACTGGTAGATTGTAATGCTGCTAGACTTGTAATTCTTACACTTTTTATGTCGTCTTCAATCATGTCTCCGACTTTGATCACTTCAACAAAAGATTTTCCACTCATTATGAGCATTCGTTTATAATACTCTGGTTCTTGTGACTGAATGAAATAAGTGATATTTCTACTTCCTCCATGGGTGGTTGTACCCTAGATGCTTCTTCCCTCACCGTATAGCATATTCTCGAAATGATTCAGTTGATTGCTTCTTTAATTTTGTGATTGAAATTTTGTCAGGAGCAATCTCAACATGAAATACTAATAAACTAATTTTTATAATAAAATTAGAAAAAAATAATAATAATACATCGAAATTATTAATGACCAAGAAGCGTAGAGAAATTAACCGTACAAAAAATAGGACAAAATTGGGTGTCAACATACCTCTCATCTCAAATTTTTAAGCATTAAATAATATCGAGACGACTTCTAAGAAGGTTAACTCTCAATCAACTGCCTCTAAGGCCACTAGCTCCAAATTCTCTACTGAGGTTGAAGGAATTCTTGGTGTTACCTTTGGAAGTTTCAGAGCTGTTACGAGGAGCAAGACTGTTATGCTAGGACAACAAACACTTCAAATGTCGCCCAAATCAACTCCTGTTTTTAATTTGGATCCTCGACACAAAAGGATCAAGGTCCTCCACAAATGTTTTAGAAGGAGGAACCAGTGTTGCTGAAAAGACCAAGAATACTTTAGCTCTACTTGAGCAATCTGGTTCCAAGAACTCTAACACAAAGGAGAATTATGATTCAACCAATGAATCATCTCCACATGCATCATATAATGTGAGTCCGCTGAAGATCAAATTATCTAACAATCCATGCTACTCTCCTGCATCTCCAATGATCATGCAAACAATGGTGACTATTGCTTCTTCCCTTGAGGAACAACTTACAAATCAGACGAAGTTGGTTGAAGAATTGAGAAAGCATGTACAACACCAAGAGTCTCAAATCGATAAGTTGATAGATAGGATGGAAGGAATTGTAGATAGAGAAGCGAGTCATGTTCCTGAAAAGAGTGTTGAAGTTCAAGAGATAGAAAATCCTGTGAAGCAAGCACTGCTTGTTAATGAGATGCCAGAATCTTTTGAAGGAATGATCCCACTCGATCGCTTGAAGGAGTTCATTAAAGGCACAATCAAATATAAGTATGGAGTCTCCCCCAAGTCTTCTCATATGTATGCACAACCATACACTGCAAAAATTGATAACTTTAAAATGCCTGCTGGTTATCAACCTCCCAAATTTCAACAATTTGAGGGTAAAGGAAATCCGAAGCAACATGTTGCACACTTTGTGGAGACGTGTAACAATATTGGAACATATGGAGACCATATTGTCAAGCATTCTGTCTGCTTTCTAAAAGGAAATGCCTTTGATTGGTACACGGATCTCGAGCCCAATTCTATCGATAGCTGGGAGCAACTAGAGCACTAGTTTCTCAATCGCCTCTATAGCACAAGGCGTACAGTGAGCATGGTATGACTCGCGAATACTTGCCAAAGGAAGGATGAGCAGGTTATAGATTTTATAAATCGATAGAGGAACACGAACCTGAATTGCAAGGATAGGCTTAATGAAGCTTCTGTAATAGAAATGTGTATCCAAGGGATGCACTGGGAGCTTCTTTATATCTTACAAGGAATAAAACCAAAATACTTTGAAGATCTATCTACTAGTGCTCATGATTTGGAGTTGAGCATGTCCTCTACTGGAAAAGATATGACGTTTGTCCATGATCCTAGCAAAGGAAGGGACAAGTAGGAACCCAAGAGATGGAGCAAATTTGTGCCCAGGAATGACAACAAAGAATCCATGAACATTAATGTATCGCCTGTGATGTTCGCTACGAAAGAAGGCATGAAGCAAAGTGCGAAACGACTTTCCAAGCCCGTTCAAATTAAAAGTCGACACTGAGGGAGATGCAAGGAAAAAATATCCCTTCTTGGACTCTGACATTTATGAGATTTTTGATGAATTGCTCGAGTTAAAGCTCATTGAGTTGCCAGAGATGAAGCGATCTGATGAAGTTGGAAAAATCGATGACCCAAATTATAGCAAGTATCACAGACTTGTGAGTCATTCTTTTGATAAATTTTTTGTCTTCAAGGATAAAGTTTTGTGATGGGTTAATGAAAAGAAAATTGTTCTTGATGATGAGAATGCTAGTTCTAACCAAATCTCTATCACATTCGGCTCGCTCGATCCGGTCCAAATATATATCTTTGAAAAGCATGAAAAAGAGTCATTTGAGCAAGACAAATCTCAAGTTGATATAGATGGTGATGAAAGATGGATTCTTGTGACTAGGCAAAGACACAACAAGTCAAGCTTACGAAAAGAATCATCTGAGCAACTGATTAGAAGGAAGATGGCGAGGAAATTGGAGAAGCAAAAATCAATCAAGCGCCCTAAGAGGAAAAAGGTAGAAGTGCATCACTACCATAAAACCTAACATCCTGTGACTCTAGAGGAATTCTTATCAAGTTTGTTCTGTGCAAAGTCTACTCAAGACAATGTCGAGGTATCATGTTTCAGTGCTGATAAAAAAGAAACAATAAAGGTGTCTCCTACTAACAAAGAAGAAACAACGAGTGAATCCTCATCAAAAGTGTCTTCTAGTGACGAAAAAGAAACAACGAGGGAAATCTCATCAATGATGTCTCCTTTGTCTTCTGAAAAAAACCTATTGAACCTTCTTCCCAAGAAGCACATACATGTGATACAAAAATCACATTCACAGATAATGATCTTCTATTTGGTGAAACACTACACAATCGTCCTTTATATATGGTGGGTCACGTGCTAGAGAAGAAGATAAATAGAATCTTAATAGATGAAGGATCTAGTGTCAACATTCTGCCTATCCACACATTGAAGGAGCTCGGCATCACGACTTAAGAACTTAGTGAAAGTTGTTTGTTGATACAAGGATTCAATCAAGGGGTACATAGGTACATAGGCTCTATTAAATTAGAAATCTACATGGAAGATTTGTGATCAAGTGCATGGATGCATGTGATCATGATAATCCTTTCACCGAAGTTGAGACACATTTTGCCGATGAAAAGTTCTATTTGAAGAGTTATGTTGTTAAAGGGGCAAAATCTAATGATGTCAAATCAATCTAGTCTGATAAGATCACAAGCAAAAGAATTTATGTGACTGTTGGAAAGGTAAAATTTGACACTAAAGCACCTTGTCCCATTCTAAATGAAGGGAAGATTATGTCTTTAAAGAAGAAGTTGACTTATGTACTTCATTATGTTCCAAAAGTGAAGAAAGAAGAAGGTCAATCATCTAGCCTTCAAGAACATGCATTAAGAGGCCTAACTCTTCCTATCAGACAGATCGATGCAATAAACTTGTCTTCGAAGCTGCCAAGAAAGACAATGAGTGAAAATCAAGTGCGAGATGTGGCACTCCCTACGAAATGCACAAGAGAAGGATTTGATCCTAACACTTACAAGTTATTTGTGAAGGCTGGATACAACCCAAATGAGCCATCAATGTTAGGGAAACTCCCATCAGAAGATAAAACCAGACAAGCACGTGAAGGCCTAGGATATATCCAACCACCGCCAGTTCACATCTCTATAAGAAGGGATAACAATAACTACATCAATGTAAAAGATGAGTCTGCTGCTTCTTATAAAAGGCTTTCTGTCTTTGATCGACTTGAAAAATCAACTACAAGAACTTTTGTATTTGAGAGGTTAGGTCCATTGAAGAAAGAGAATAACAAGCATTGAAGAAGTTACCTAAGAGTGATAACGCTTGCTTCACCTATGATCCTAAAGGATTGCAAAAGTTTGATTCCTTCTAGGATGAGGCAACGAGTGAAACTTATGGTTTCGTGTAAGGAGTAACTCAAGGTAAAAGCTCACACCATGGTTTACACCAAAGAGCATGAGGAAGATGGAGAAAGTGTAGGCTCCTCATATTATGTTATGATCTAGAATGAGCACGACGCCTTGCATAAAATCAGAGGCGTATCCAAAATTTCTAGACGATAGTGCACTATTACAAAAAGGTTGATCTAAGATATAAATTTGATCGGTTTGACATTTAGGTGCTTATTATTAAAAACCATTAAAATGTTAAAAGTGCTACCAATAACCACTAAGAGAGGTATTATCTAATTTTAGAAAGAAAAATAAAAGAAGATAAATATAAATTCAAATTTCTAACCTCAGGTAGAGAGGTGCACCGTTTCATTATCGCATTATAGTGTGGGTTCACACATCTTTATTTCAATATTTTAAAAAAACATAAAACTGCTATATATGATCTCGGGAGTGGAGCATGGGTTCACTTGAACCCGGTGACCCCTTCTTAAATACGCCCCTGCCTAAAATGAAGATATATGAAGAGTTAGAAGATATTGTATGGTGTCATCATATATCTGTCAATGGTAATGATCCTCGAGGAAAATGCTGGAAATGCTCTACCAGAACTTGAAGGAGTGAAGACCATAATAGATCCCTTAAAAGAAGTTAACCTTGGCACTGATGAAGACCCAAGGCCAACTTACCTGAGTGCCTTTCTAGAAGTTGATGAAGTCAAACATCCTACATGGATTTCAAGTATTGTTCATGTGAGGAAGAAAAATGGCCAAATTCGAGTTTGTGTTGACTTCATGGATCTCAACAATGCATCCCCTAAATATGAGTTCCCTCTTCCCATTCCGAAGCTTATGATCGATGCCGCCACTGGTTTATGAGGCAATGTCTTTCATGGATGGTTCTTCCAGCTATAACCAAATCCGCATGGCACCAAAAGATGAAGAACTCACTGCATTTCGCACACCTAAGGGTATTTATTGCTACAAAGTGATGCCATTTGGTTTAATTTATGCCGATGCCACATATCAAAGGGCTATGCAACATATATTTGATGATTTTCTTCATAAAAATGTTGAATGTTATGTTGATGACTTGGTGGTAAAGTCAAGAAAGAGGGGTGATCATTTGAAAGATTTAAGAATTGTGTTTGAGTTGCTCCGAAGATATCAATTAAGGATGAATCCATTGAAGTGTACCTTTAGAGTTACTTCTGGGAGCTTCATTGTGAGACATTGAGGAATTGAAATTTATCAAGACAAACTTGATGCCATTTTGAAGATGCTTGAGCCTCGAAATATTCAAGAGTTAAAAAGTTTCCAAGGAAAGCTAGCCTACTTGAGGAGGTTCATCTCAAATCTAGATGGGAGATGCCATCTGTTACGACCCGATGTCGAAAACTAATGTTTCGAAACCATTTCGCAACTTTAACAATTTATTAATTTTTGAAAAATAACAATTTAGGAGTCACCACTTAATTTTAGGAAAAAAATAAGAAAACTGTTTAGAAAGGATTTTTCGAAAGAAAACATTTTAAATTAAACTAGAGTTGGGTAAGGATTCAAATAATTCTCTAAGGAAGGGTTTAGGCATCTTAGAGAATCCACTAACACACGGTTGAACTACATATTTAAAAGATTGGCTAATTTTTAAAAGAAAACTTAAATTACTTAAAAATCTTAATTTTTTGAAAATGAGAAATCTTTTGATACTTATACATTCGTATTATCTCAAAAAATGAAATAATTCAACTGTTAAAGTGCCAAAACAAAAGTTAAACTTAACAATTTATCCAAGTCAAGTTTTTGAGTCGAATAATCAACACAATCACTTAGGCGTGGATTTGAAAGCTAAATACTAACTATGAAAGAATATGGATAATTCTCAAGTTAGTCTTGAAGCTTAGATTGCCTAACTTAAAAGAGGTTTTGAAAATTCGAATACTTAAATAAACAAATGACGAAATATAAGAGCCATTAAAAGCCTCAAAGGATTCACCGAAGTTAATGAAAAAGTTAATAAAAGTTAGCATCAATGATAATAATAAGAAACTATAAACAAGACAACTGGATTTTCTGCCCATATTAAGTCCTTTTTGGGACTGAATTGCCGATCCTCTGCTTCGTCAATTTTGGGTTTTAACCCAATTTATGCTTCTTGCTGCTGCCGTATAAATTGGACCTTTTAAAGTCCAAAAAAAATTCCCAATTTTAGTCATTTGGGTCTGCTGCTATTCTGTCTCTGCTGCTCTATTAATTATGGGTTTTAACCCAATTTTTGCTCTTCAATTTTCAGCCTTTTGAGGCTGTTGCAACTCTGCTTCAGCTGGTACCATTTTCAGACTTTTCAAGTCCAGGAAAATGCTATTCTTTTAGCCCTTTAGGCTACTGCTGTTGCTGTCTTCTTGGGTGTTTAACCCAATAATATTAGCTTTCTTTCGATCGGCTTAGAAGGAGGTTGACTCAAAGAGAAACAAATGCAAGGATGGGAGTCCCATTATACTCGAACAAGAAGGTTCATACACAGAAAAGTGTTGGAAACAAAGATTAGCAAGACAATTAAGTGAAAACCAATATGAATTAATGACAAGCAAGTGATGTAATTCAATCCAATATTAGGAGTTGTGTCCAGAAAATAAAAGCAACATACGGTGAAACTAAAATTCGTCAATAAGATGTCTGACTTAATCAATTTCATGATATAACTTTAACATAAATTGGTTAACTACATTTGAAAACTTAACACCTCTGTATGGCAGAATAGACAAGAAAGATGCAACATTTTATTTGCCAACTTTGATCTATGCAATTCAACAAAGAGAAAATAATTAAGACTCCAAACCAATCATTCCCATTTCAAAAATAAAAAGGTGACGGAGAAACAAAAGTTTTTCCATAATTAAAAGGGGAGCAACTAGACAAGGAGAAACATGACACCGTTGATAAATAACAAAACAGTTGCCTAATAGAGCAAATTAATGGAATCTCAAATGGATGAGATCCCAAATACGCAGGGAGGCAACAACTATTCTTAAATCCATCATTCAACATGATAACTTTTAACTCACAAAATTTGTCAATTGACTGTAACTATAACTTTTGAAACAAATAATAATTGAATATCTTCTATTGAAGACACCAAAAGTTGTTAATGATCAACTAATAAACTAATGCAAAGTTCAGAATATACTGGAGTATTTCGCTTTATTAGAACTAGCAGCTTAAACAAACTCAAAATCACTAGCTATAGGTAATAGATGACTGCACAAACTCAAGCCAAATAATGTCAATCTATCACACTAGATGGCTCAAGTTTAACATGAGCTCTCAAATAGAACAACATATATATAACAATCAAATTTAAACTTATGAATTCCAAACAGAACCAATGTACGCAATTTATGATCTATAGCTCAAAGGAGTAACATGAGGATCTAAGGGATTTAGGAGCAACCAAAGAGAAGTTGAATTAAAACTCAACTTCATCTAGAGCTCAACTAAATCTAGGATCAACTCATGATTCCGGAACAAATAAGATCCTTAACATAAGAAGCAAGCAAGGTACCCACATTGTGAAAAAGGAACTGGATGGAATGTAAATAAGGGAAGGAATGCATAATACTCTACTGATATGAACATGTAAATGAATATTTAATCACATAAAAAAATTAGATAAAGGGAAGAGGATTACGTTGATCATGAATAGGAATGTGTACAACTCCATATTTCAAATTTTATTAGCACTTAGAAAGGTGAATCAATCAAGAGAAACTAGGTACTTCAAAAGCTTTCCAAATCAAAATGAATGCAAGTTATAGACTCCAACCTAATAGCTAGGAATGATTGAACACAAAAATCACAACTCTAACTCCATTCAACACTCATTAAACTTATCCTAAGACAATAACAAATGCTGAAATTAAATTAACTAGGAGGAAGGCATGACCATCTCACATATAAATTAGCCGAGTTCAAAGATAAGCAATTTTACTATTTTTAAGCTACTGGAAACATACTTAAACAAGTAATGCCAAACAAAATTTCAATGAATAAGACATAATTAAGAGCCAACAAAAATGCTGATGGAGACGATTCCACCTCTTTCAACTCGAACAACCACAAAATTTCAAACTATTGAGCTGAGAATTCCCAAACCTTTTAGGGGGTACTCTAATGTCTCAAAACGCCAGAATGAATAGTAAGGAGAAGGCAATTTATAGGGAAAAATTGGGAGGAGAAAAGGGGTCTGGATCGATGTGGGAATAGTGCAAAAATTCAAACATGTAGCGATGCCTTTAAGATTATCAAATCGTATCTAGCTAAACCTCCAGTTTTGGCAGCCCCTATACTTGGAAAGCCATTGGTACTCTACATTGCGGCACAAGAAAGGTTTGTAGGAGCCCTGTTAGCTCAAGAGAATAGTGAAGGTAAAGAAAACTCTCTTTATTACTTGAGTAGAACGATGACGCCAAATGAGCTGAACTATTCGCCAATTGAAAAATTGTGCTTGGCGCTAGTCTTCTCAATTCAAAAGATGAAGCATTATTTTCAAGCTCATGTTGTTCGCCTTATTTCTAGAGCAAATCCTATCAAGTTTGTTATGTCAAAACCTGTCCTTAGTGACTGACTAGCAAGATGGTACCTCCAATGTCAATAGTTTGAGATTGTGTACATCCCTCTATAAGTTGTGAAGGGACAAACATTAGTAGGTTTTTTTGGAAGACCACCAGATAACAAATAATTGAGAGTTAATTGATGAACTTCCTGATGAAGATGTGATGTGTAACACCTTGGATTCAGAAAAGGGAAATACATTCGTTTCGCAGCCATTCGATGAAGTAGCTCGAGGACGCTGAATGACTCGGCGATCCGCCAAAGTAGACCCCCTTGCCTTTTTGACTTGATTTCTGCGTCAAGTGTTCTGGAACATTAGGCTAGCTGGATCGAGCTCACCGTTCTATTTGGCGAATCGCCAAATTGAATTCCCCATCGCCTAATTGGCTTGGTCTAGGAGTCGACACACTGTAACTTTTGGCGAGCTAAAGGCTCACTCGGTGAGTCGCCGAGTGGCTTTTGGCGAGCTTCAACGTGTTCAGTTTTTAAGTTAGGGACTTCTGGGTCTTTTCAGATTATTTTAATTCAATACCATGTCGTTTTACCCTTTACTTAAAGACCTATATAACAGTTTTACCCCAAATTTCCCCAATTTAAAATGATTCTCTCAAATCCCTAAAAGAATGTCAAGTTATTCCTCTCAAATATTTCTCTCTCTAGAAGTTGAAGAAGGAAGCTAGGGTTTTCAAGTCAAGCTTCCAATTCTACCATTGAAGTCAAGCTTTTGTCATTGAGGTATGATAGTTTTCATCCATGGATTCCTTCTATTCATGGAGTTCCCAAATTCTCCTATTTTCAAAGTTAGAATTCCCCAAATGAGTTAGGGTTTTTATGTTATGGGTTCTCCTAATTATTGATCTGATTGATTGATTTATGATCTATGATGCATGAATTGAGTTAATCTCATGATTTTATGATGATTCCCTGTGAACCTATGTAATTCCCATGTTGTCCAATTATGAAAATATAATGTGGGTATTGTATTATGAAAGAAGATTATATAAAATCAAGCATGAATTGAATAGAATTACATGAATTTAGGATGAATTTCTATGAACCCATCTCTAACCCATGTCTTCTAGATGTTGATAGTTGAAAGTAGGTTTTGAACCTTGAAAGGTGAATTATGGAATTATGCATGTTCTTATGAAGTTTATGTAAATGTTTAAGGATGCTTTGAGATTGGAGTATCAATGATGTTGCTATTGCTGTGTTGTTGAAAGGATTTCTCTTATACACATGTAAGCATGAATTGTGAAAAGTTTTCTCACATATTAAGGGTTCTTAGAGTGAAAGGTTTTCTCACCTAAAACGAACTAATGATAAGAAGTTATGTTAATGTTGAGGCAAGATGCGATTACCCATTCTCTCTAATTAGAATGACAAGAGGCGATTGCCCATGCCACATGATGTAAGGACTATAGGCGATTACCCATGTTCCTTCATGAGCTAAGAAGAATAGGATTCATAACTATTCCGTGGAAGTTAATCTTAGTACTGAGTGGACAAGTGACTATTACCCACGTCCCATACTATGTGCTAACATATGATTGTTTAGATAGACATTAGCTAGTGGATCCACAATAGCTAGAAATTCATGGTCCTTATCGTGGAAAGTAGGACACCCTTTTTCGATGTGGGGTAGACACCGGATTCCATGTTGCTGGCTCACATGGTCTTATATGTCGATTAAGACTACTTCCCACGAATAACCAAATGTTATGATGAACCAAGGTTACTTCAAGGAAGTATTGTAAGTATGTTTTAAGGTGATGTTCACTTGCATTGATCATGTTTTTTATGACTTATGGTTTCTAAACTCTCAAGATGCATGTTTTAGCTTGATCATTGCTTACTCATGAAAATTTCCCTTTTTAGCATGTTTTAAATGTTTATATGCATGGCTATCATACTTAGTACACATTTTGTACTAACGCATACTCTTGCCTAAATTTCCCCAAATGTAGGGTCCGACAGTTAGGGTTCTCAGTTGCATGGCTAGAGGTTGATTATAGAGATTTTGAGCTTTGGGTGAGTCCTCATGCTTCGAGCATAAATTTCATTGTTTTCAGTTTTCTTTCTTACTTTCAGCTTTTTGAACATGATGTATGAGCTAGGCCCAATTTCATTCTTATGTACTAGATGGCTAATGAAACAAGTTTTTAGACTTCCGCTTTGCTTTTATAAAACTTTTGAATTTGAAATTTTGTTTTATTTCCTTTGTTCTATTTCTTTTGTTATGAATACTAAGTGGCTTGTATGGCCTCTCGGGGTCCTATACGCTATTTTACATCTAGGGTGTACCCTTGGGTCGTGACATGATGTCTATCAAAATTCAACCCCTTGGAAATGTACTTTGATGGCTCTGCACATTGTGGTGGAGCTGGCACTAGCGCAGTGTTCATCACTTTGCAAGAAGAAATTTTACCATTCTCCTTTACTTTGAAGCAATGTTGTTCCAATAATGTCGCTGAATACCAAACGTTGATACTTGGACTTGAAATGGCCGTCGACATGAAGCAATTACAGTTACAAGTCTTTGGTGACTCTAAGTTGGTGATCAATCAGCTCTTGGGAAGTTATGATGTGAAAAAGCGCGAATTGCTCCCTTATCAGGATTATGCTAAAATATTGATAGGATGACTTGGAGATGTAAACCTCCAACATGTCCCTAGCATGGAAAATAAGAAAGACGATGTGTTGGATCCCTAACTTCAACTCTAACCCTTCTTAATCAGACACAAGTCACTATTTGCCAAAAATGGATAGTACTACCACCAAATGAGGACGTATATACAGAAAATGAGCTTGAGTATCTCGTCGCTATTTCTAAAGCCGCGAAGGAAGATTGGAGACATCCCATTACCGACTATATGTCTTATGGGATACTTCTAGAAAATTCGAGGAGAAGAAATGACATTCATCGTCGTGCACCTCACTTCCTTTACTACAAGGACACATTATATAGATGATCATTTGAGGGAGTACTCTTGTGATATTTGGGAGAGGAAGAAGCAATATAAGCTCTGCAAGAAGCACACTGAGGAGTATGTGGATCACATCAATCTGGACCGAAGCTCCACTTTCATATAAAAAGAATTTGGTATTATTGGCCAACCATGGTGAAGGGTTGCTTAGATTATGCTTGAAGGTCCAATGCTTGTCAATTTCATGCAAATTTCATACATCAGCTACCTAAAGTATTACACCCAACTATTGCATCTTGCCTATTTGATGCTTGGGGGTTGGATGTTATGGGACCACTACCAAAATCTTCTAGTGGACACTTGTACATCTTGGCCGCAACATATTACTTCTTAGAATGGGCTGAAGTTGTCGCTCTTAAAGAAGTAAAGAAAGAGAATGTTGCAAATTTCATCAGAGTGAATATCATCTATCACTTTGGCATCCCTCGCTACATAATAATGAACAATGCAAGCCATTTTATAACAAGTTAATGAACAAAATTTATGATCTCTTTGGCTTCAAGTAGCGTAAATCTTCTATGTATCATGTTTCCACCAATGGTCTTGCTAAAGCATTCAATAAGACTCTATGCAACCTGCTCAAGAAAGTTGTCTCCAAGTCCAAATGAGATTGCCATGAAAGAATGGAAGAAGCTTTGTGGGCATATCACTACAAGAAAAGTGTGAATTACTTGGGGATTTTCCTGGGGATTAGTATGAAAATTTGTAGGAAAATAAGTTTCCTACTGATTTTCAAACTAAACCCCAAGAAAATCCCCATGTAATTCACACTTTTCTTTTAGTGTATAGGACAACATACCACACACCAACTCAAGCAACACAATATTCACTTGCTTTTGGTGTTGAAGCAGTCTTGCCGCTTGAGCGTCAAATACCTTTTTTAAGACTTAGTATTCAAGAAGTACTCATTGAAAAAGAAAATGCTCGACTACGTCTTGCGAAGTTAGAAGCACTTGATGAAAAGAGGCTAGAATCCCAACAAAATCTTGAATGTTATCAAGATCGTCTATCTCGTGCTTTTAATAAGAAGGTTCGCTTAAGGTTCTTCCAAGTTGGAGACAAAGTTCTTGCAGTAAGACGAGCCATCATTACTTCACATAAGTCTGGGAGAAAATTTACCTCAAAGTGGGATTGTCCATATGTCATACAAGAAGCATATTCGAATGGTGCTTACAAGATTGTTGATGCAGATGGAGTATGGAGCAGTCCTATTAATGTAAAATTCCTGAAGAGGTACTACCCTTGATGTAAAATGATGCTCCTTAAGGTACAAGACTAAATTGCATGTTACTCCTGGCCCGCAAGAGTATATATAAACTATGTACGACACACCAAAAAAAAAAAACTCTCCTAGAACTACGTTGTGACTTGATACTCTTCACTTAGGTACGTAGGCTCTTTGAACCGTATTCTAAGTTCAGTTGCATGAGTGTCAAAAAACCACATGTTCCCACTTAATCCGTCACATGAAAATTAAGGCTATAAATATTTTATTTTGTTTTATTAGACTTGTACGAAGTATTGTTGGGTCAGTACGGAGGGGGAAAACCCTTATAAAATGTGAGCTTCTTTAACAGTGTGCTTGAAGTCTTCACAATTAGCAAAGTATGTGAGTTGAAGTCTTTAAATTCAGCCAAGTATACAAGTTGAAGTCTTCAATTACTATGAGTTGGAAAGTTAAACTCTCAAATCAAATAAATATACAAGATAAAGTCTTCAAATTCTACAAAATAACAAGTTAAGTCCTTCAAGTTTGCAAGTTAGCTCTCAAATCAAACAAGTTTGTAAAATATAGTCATCGAGTTATATAAAATTGCAAGTCAATGTCTTCGAATTCTATAAATTTGCAAGTTAAAGTCCTCAAAACTTGTTAAGAGTTGGAGCATTAAATTCTACAAAATTCACAAGTCATGTTTGAATGTGCAAACTTAAAATGTGGAACTTGCACTATATTCATTCTTATTGACATGCAAAATATGGAATGACTTTGAATTACTAAAAAGTTCGCAATAAAAAATTAAAAGAGCAAATTCAAGTCGGAGAATGCACTAAAAATGCATGATATAAGACGGAAAGAATGAAGGAACTTTATTACCATAAAATAGTTTAAAACATCAATCAAATTCTAAAGAAAGGCAAAAAAAAGGAAGATAAAGAAAAGCCTAATCTATGCGTAACTTGTAGTTAGTCAAATCTTGACGACTAACCTCCAAGCGCTCTCTTTTATGTTCCAAACGAATCGAGTCTTTGGGCGTTAATAAATTCATATTTTCATTTGAGGATATCTCATCTTCTGTAGCTAAAATCTTGGCTTGAATCTCCTCAACATTCTTCTTAACAGCTTCTAAAACAGCTTCAAGTCCTTCTCGCTCTCCTTGTAAAGTTGCTAGCTTTCGCTTAACATTCTTTAGTGATTTCTTGATAGAAGAAACATGTTTTGCCTTCTCACCCTCTTCTACTCTGAATGATTCAAGATGATCCTTGGCATTGTATAGCAACTCCATCTTCTTATCTTCATACGCCTTGTCAACAAAATTAGAGTATTCTTGATAATAGGAAGTAACATGCTCGAAAAGAGAATCCATCAAGCTATATAATGGTAAAAGGTCTAATAAATCCATCCCACTCATCTCCTTGAAGATCTCACAAATATCATCTTAGTAAGATGACATATTGTCTAGAGAAGTTCTAGAAAGTTTTCCACAAATCTCTTCCCAAAGACCCAAGATGTACTTCCTTTTGTGGTTGAACACAACACCTTTTCCTTCAAAGATAGACATAGTTCCATTCAACTTTGGAAGAACTTGATAAATATCATTTGAATTAGGAATCAACCCTTTTAAAGTTTGGTCTTGAGTAGAAGATGATGCCTTTTGTTCTTGCTCAGTATTTGAACTTGATTTTGCCTTAGGTCTTGATATTGTAGTAGACTCATCGCTAACTTGTGGCCTTTCACATGGTGATCCCATTGGATGTTCGATAGTTTTGAACTACAAATAAAAAAAAGGACGGGCTAGCAAAGTCATTTATTCATAACTCAACGATAAGAGATTCGTGATTTTTTCTAAAAAAGAGAGTAAACCTTTTCACTCTGGACTGTTAATGTTCTTGATGGGATATCAATGCTTTGGACTTCTACCACTTTAGACTCAAATGATTCAACCCTTTGCCTCTTCCAACATCGATCATTACTAGCTTTGCTTGTTTTTTGAAAGGCTCGTTTACTAGAGAAAAGAATTTGGAGACATTTCTCTTTATCAGTAGAAGTATGAACTACTTCTTTCTTAGAAGCCCTAGAGAAGTTAATCTTCTTACTTTAACGTTGGGGAGCAAGTGGTTTCTTGACTTTTGAAAGTGTCTTCTCGATATCTTGAATGCTTTGGACTTCTACCACTTCAGACTCAAATGATTCAACCCTTTGCCTCTTCCAACATCGATCATTACTAGCTTTGCTTGTTTTTTGAAAGGCTCGTTTACTAGAGAAAAGAATTTGGAGACATTTCTCTTTATCAGTAGAAGTATGAACTACTTCTTTCTTAGAAGCCCTAGAGAAGTTAATCTTCTTACTTTAACGTTGGGGAGCAAGTGGTTTCTTGACTTTTGAAAGTGTCTTCTCAATATCTTGACTTTTGTCTTCTAAAAGGGTAACGAAATTTGACCCAACTTTCTCCGCCAAAACTTCTAATTATCCTCAAGAAACTTTCCAAGGGATCTCTCCCACCAAGATGTTACCGGGTAGTGTAAAGCTTCTTCGCGGAAGTTATTGAAGGAGGAAATGTCGCTTTAGACATGGTTGCACATGATATACAAATACGCCAATATCTAAGGCCTTCATTGAGCGACTCAACACGAATATCATTTTATAAATAGCCAGGAATATCTTGATGGAAACCAAATAGACGACTAGATCAGTGCGGACTATATGGCTCAGTGATGAAGGAACCTCCCCTCCTCAATGGAAGATAATTAAAACGAAGGCTCATAAAATAAGCTAACTCTAACTCTGGTGTTTTGCCATCATCAATATAATAAGTTGGATGAGGCCTACTAAGCATGGTTGCATTCCATACAATGCTTTCCCCTCGATAAATGCGCTTTCTTGCCTCATCTTTGTCAAAATATTTTGCAGCACCTTCCCCAGAATATACCACCATTCGTGGTAAAGAAGGGCCACTAGTAAGCAGATAGTGTGTCTTGAGATAATAAGCAAGCCAACCATAAACATAGTGAATGGGAAAACAAAATCTTATATGGTCTAATTGTGAAGAATTTGAAATTTTATTTAAGCCATGATAGATGCTCGTGTCGCACCCCATTTCGAACCGGCCGAAACAGTTCACAACATAATATGGCTGACACTCTGTTTTTTTTGAAAAAAATTGTTTTTGTTTTAGAGTCGCCACCTAAATTTTAAGGAAAATATTAGGAAAACCATTTTTTAAATATGTAAATGTAAACTCTGTTTTGATTTGCGAACCAGTGAGATTTTGAGTAAGGGTTTTGGTTACTCGAGGGGAAGGTGTTAAGCATCCTTCATAGCCTATCCGAAGATAGTCCTTAAACTCAATTTAGGAAGATATAATTAGGAGAAAACTTGTTTATTTATTTGCTTTATGATCAATGATAAATAAATTTTATTATTTTAAGAAAAGAGTAAAAATACAAGGTATAACAAATATATGTCTATTAAATTAATATTAGTATGTTTATCATACGGTAAAAAAAAACAAAAAATAAATGTACTGAACATGTATGACAATTTTATATGTTAAGAAAATATGTATGTGTCTTATATAGATGTATCCAAAATAAATGTTGAGTCCAAAAGATATAAAGATTTGTCATTTTTATTTATATATAAAATTAAGTTTAAGTAAAATAAAATAAGATAGAATAGAAACTAATCTCAAATTTATTTGGGAGTCCCAATCCATGAGTTTTATTTTTTCCTACTTAGATACCTAAATGAAAATTATTTCACCCTTTCAAAATTTCAAAGAGAGTTTTAGACAATAAGTTTTCCTATTCCTTAAGTGCCTAAGCCGATATATACTTCTTTTTCCCAATTTTGAAACACTAGTATTATTTTAACCTTTGAAACTTTGTTTGGAAAATTCTTAAACTATAAGCCCCTTCTCTTCAACTAAAAAAACGTAAAAAAAGATGTTATAAGTAAAAACGCTAACCCATTTTTTAAGAAAATATCTTTGTATCATTTGTTCTAAAGGTGTCTCAACTAATTTCATAAAACAAATAATATTAGCTCACATAAACTTCAAAATAAAAGACAAACAATATATCAAAACTTGTAAGTAAATGTTAGCCAATATATCCAAACAATATAATTAAGACTCAAAAGAGGAAGGCTAAGAAATATTGGACTCCTAATTTGCGAGACTCCAAGCGTTGCGATGATCCTAATTGCTGTTGGCCTAATATTTTAGGCCAATAACGAGTTCCAAAGTAGAAACTCCATCCCTCCGGTTGTACATGAAACATAAGAAAAGTAATAAGAGATAAAGATTAGTAACTAATTAAAGGGTGCGGTAATGTGAGTATGCAAACAAATATAAACCCACATTAAACAAGATATCAGAGACTTGTTAAGATGGCATTTTTGACATGTAAAAAAATATTTTTTCTTTCACTATCTTGGCAACCATGAGTTAGTGTAAACCTTTCAAATGCTATTAGAATTGCTTACTTTATATATTTTGCACAATTTTGAGATACACTAAGTTAATCTAATAAACTAATTGTCCTCAACTAACTTAAAGCATATGTATTCCATCGAAATCAAATAAGCAAAGCATACTTAGGGAGTAAACATGAGAATATCATCAACTTTTTAGGAATTTAGAACATAGATAAGTCGCTAAGTTCTCAATATGAAACAAAAAAAATACAAGTTATCAATGTTAGACAAGGTGCCCAGCGATTCATGACTAGAGAAGATTAAAGTGTCTTATTAGATGGATACTTGCTTACACAACTAACTATGTTTCGATAATAACTTCTCAATATACCGCTTGTATTTCGAACACTCAAATTACTTCTTAAGCACAAATAGAACCCAAAAACTTAGCGAAAACTTTACCAAACAACATTCTCTTATAACATATATTTTTTAAAGCTAAAGAAAGACAACAGTTATTCATAGAGAACATATCAAAAATTAAATGGCCTCTGCCATGAAATTGGAGGCATACTTCAAGTTGTTTTTTTTTTGCAACATAACCGAAAAATCATATCAAGAGATGCTACATGTAAACATAGTATGACAAGATATGAATCAAGAAATGAACGACTCGAGCTGATGAGAATCTTATCATGAAACAACTACTACACGTCTACATGAATCGATCAATAATTCATTCTAAATGAAAATGCTTCTTACTAATTCTTTTCATCCTTTTGTATGAATAAACTTCCACAAAAAAAAAAGAGAGTAACAGAAAATAAAGATTCCAGATAAATAGCCAGAAACTATTTAATAACAATAATATTCCTTTCTGAAAATCAAAGACAAAATGTGAAGAGGAGGGCGATTACAAACCTTGTGTAGAACAACAAACTAAGAATTTGTCGTCAAGATTCAAAGTTCAAACTCAAACTCGAAGTTAAAAAAAAGAACTGTGAATCTTTTCTTTTCGAACGCCTTTTGAATCTCTGTTTAGATTCTTAGATCTTTTGATTGTTGCTTGATTTTCTGGATTGATGGGATATTTTTTGCTCGTCCCTCCAATGTAAAGAGGCCTGCCTTTTTATAGGCGAGATCGGATTTCAAAATTGGATTTATAATCCGAAAATCATTGGGGACGGAGCTGCAATTAGATGTCACAACATCGCCTTTTTAGGTTGTGAATTGTTGGATCCATCTCGACCACAAATTCAAATTATTTGAACAAAACATAGCCGAAGTAGAGGTGTAGGTGTTGTAGGGATCCATTTTTTTTCTAGAAAAGTTGATATAAAGAGACATAAAGTTGACAGGAGAGAGGGAGGAGGCGGATGGGGATGGTGTCGGAGACCGCCGGATGTTCTTGTTTTCCGGCGGTCCATAGCCGTTTTCTTTGGCAGAATCTGGGAAAGGGGTGAAACGTCTAGGGAAGAAGGAACTTGGGGAAGGAAAGAGTCTGAAGCGGCGTACTATTTTTTTGGAATGATGAAAAGTTTGGTATTTAATTTGGGCCGTCCGATCACTTGATCGGACGGTTGGTAAAAATAAAGAGTTTAAAAAATAAATATATATAAAATAGTAAAAGGATGAATTAATTGAGGCCATTAGATTAGATTGTAAGGCTGAGATCGAATCTAAAGAAGCACAATCCATGTGCTCGCCTACGTGGCATACACGAATTGGCCGGTTTAATAAGACTTGGATTGCCAAATTCGCTCAAATTGAATTCATTTAAATTATAACTACTTTCTTTATTAAATAGCCATAAGTGATGATTATTTTGCAAGATTAGCTTATTTGATAAAATTAATCACTCTTAAAATTAAATTAATATAAATTAGTAAATCATCAATTAACTAAGCTTTCTAATTTTAATAAATGTACGAAAAATATCTATTGCGACAAAAGAAATTATATTTGAACCAAAATAGATTCAATTCTTAAGAAGAACAACATTTATTTAAAAAATGAGAAAGTAAGTAGTAATATAATATATTTAATTTTTATAAGAAATAACATTTAAGAAATAAATTTATCAAGTCAAATAAGTAATTAAATTTTTTTGTATTCCTATGAAAATATTTCATAACATATATATTTTATTATTATTATTATTATAATTATTACTATAGTTAAATGTGGAGAGCCAAAATTGGGTGTCAACAGCTCGCTTAGACCGGAACCACAAGGCTAACCCTTCGACCCCTCGCCATTAAGCTTGTCATCTTGAAAGTTTCAGTCCGAATGAAATTCCCTTCTTCAGATGGAAATACAAAGGCACACAACCAACATGTCAAAAAGGCCATCAGATAAGTCTCACAGTTTTAGTATTTCACCCCAAGCTTAGAAAATACCATCTCTTGAGCAGTTAACCATGTGTTTATCTCGATAGGTATCTCACACGTTGGATTATGTGCAGATGACAGGCGTCGACACTTCTTCTCTTTTCTTGAGGGAGCTAGCTCATATTTGAGATCTTTCTTGCACCATAATTGTATCCATTCGCTAAAACAGACCCCTATATGACCATTAATTTCCTCTTTGAGGTGATGAACAACAATAAACATATATTCACAAGTTCGAGGAAGAAATTTTTCCCTCTTGTCATCAAAATCTGTAAGTTCTATGGCATTATGTATCACTTCTTCGTAAGGGACTCCGCTAATTGGAAATCCACCAAGTATATGCAAATCCCAAAGAGATATGGACACCTCTCTAGTAGTTGTAAGTAATGTGCTTGTTTGGGGACACCAACCCTCACAAAAGGCTTGTATAATATTAGAGTTCCGATCATAAGTAAAAAGAGAATCAAATACAGCACCACGAATATAATCGTTGTTTAAACTTGCCTATTTTTACTTAAGACATCTATTGTCCATTCCCAGTATCGCAGAAGGCAATGATTTTTTACCTTCAAGCGCAATGTTGTCCCCCCAATGCAGTTCCTCTTGAATCATGTGGCGACCTAAATTCGAAAGAGTGCTTGCGATATTTGTACCTTGAGGATTTTGGTTTCTGAAGATACCACACTTTAGAGGCTTTGTTAGATTTGTGATGGTATTCAGAAGTCCAACTTTTCATATGAAGCGTGTTCCTCAATTGTGGCCATGGATCAACATAACGACTAACTAAAGAATTCTGGACCAAAAGCTTAGTCTCCACCCTGCTACCCTCCGTTCCAATGATGATATATTTGAGTCTAGAAGATGGACAAGTATAATCCTTGAAGAAAACCAATGTTCAAACTGCATTTAAAAAAAAAGCGTTAGTCTTTATTTATGATGTTGCACGAAAGAAGATAAAGCTTAAATAAAAAGGTAGCTAAGAAGGGAGGACTAATTTAAGTATTTGGAATTTTGTAAAGCCTCAAGTTAGTGATCTTCAAGGTGGGGACGTTAAACACATCCTATCACACCTTATGCTCAAGTATTCGGGATCTTGTAAGACCCCAAGTTAGTGATCTCAAGGCAGCAAGTTAGTGATCTTCAAGGCGGGAACGTTAAACACATACCTTCACACCTTATGCTCAAGTATTTTGAATATTTTAAAGCCTCAAGTTAGTGATCTTTAAGGCGGGGACGTTAAACACATCACTTCAAACCTTATGCTCAAGTATTCAAAATTTTGTAAAGCCTCAAGTTAGTAATCTTCATGACGGGGACGTTAAACACATCCCTTTCCACCTTATGCTCAAGTATTTGGAATTTTGTAAAGCCTCAAATTAGTGATCTTCAAGGTGGGGACGTTAAACACATCCCTTCACACCTTATGCTCAAGTATTCCGAATTTTGTAAAGCCTCAATTTAGTGATCTTCAAGGAGGGGACGTTAAACACATCCCTTCACACCTTATACTCAAGTATTCGATATCTTGTAAAGCCTCAAGTTAGTGATCTTCAAGGCGGGGACGTTAAACACATCCATTCACACCTTATGCTCAAGTATCCAATATTTTGTAAAGCTTCAAACTAGTGATCTTCAAGGCGGGGATGTTAAACACATCCCTTCACACATTATGCTCAAGTATTCGAGATCTTGTAAAGCCTCAAGATAGTGATCTTCAAGGAGGGAATGTTAAACACATCCCTTCACACCTCAAGATCAAACTCTTGTGTGATAAAACTCTCCCTTGAATGGTATTCACAATATAAATATTGATTGTGTTGACGTACAAAAATATAATAATAATAATAATAATAATAATAATAATAAATAATAATAATAATAATAATAATACTAATAATACTAATAATAATAATAATAATAATAATACTAATAATACTAATAATAATAATACTACTACTAGTAGTAGTAGTAGTAGCAGTAGTAGCAGCAGCAGAGAAAAGAAAATACCTGGGTAAGAAGATCTTCTAAGCCCTCAAGTTGATTTGTGCTCAAGAATAACAAGATTGCATTTATGTACTTGACACGGTTCTATTGGTTGGGTCCCGAAAGGATACAATTAAAAGTTATTTTTTTAGTTGGGTTTGAAAAATGTATGGGATCTATTTGTGAAATATATGTTATATACTTAATAATATTGCTATGTATGGTCCATGTAATAAATATTTTTTTTAAATAAGCGGAAAAGAAATCATATGCAGCCGTCCAAATTCATAACTGAAAGGGAATATTTCACTTTGTTCACATTGTCACTACTTTTATTAAATTGGTTTTTCGACAGGTGCGTTGCATGTGAATATCAATGCAGAAAGTTTAAGCAAAGATTTAAATAATAGGTTTTGCACAAAATAATATTGCAGATTCTTTTGTGAATGTTCGATGTAGATCGTCATATATATATCTATTATTCATGCGAACCTATGAAGACGGTCAATGCAAAAATTTATTAGTTAAATGCAATAATGTATATATTTATGTCAATTTGATGAGGTTCAATTATGTAATTAGTCGTATCTCACTAATATAACCTTATAGACTATATTTATTGTGTATATTTCTTGTCATCTAACCAGATGTGCTTTGCACATGTATTCCACGTTAATATGTTTAGATGTCATATGAACATGTGGAGAACGTCTACATTTCATTTTTTAGAAATATTTTTGTATATTAATTTTTATTTTATAAGTTATAACATAATAAATGACGTTCTTGTTGTTCGCTCTCACATTTGACTTCTTGGTTGACTGTGTACATAAATCAAAGATAATTATTTGACTGTCTATAATTAACTGAGAAATGTTTCCTTTTTTTAACCAGAAACACTAAAAATTAAAATTAAAGAATTTATTCTATATGTGAAATCATATATATAATCACATGTTTATCTTACACCCAACAAAGATATAGTTCATATACTTGTAAACGATTTTCAATTTATTCAACCAAGCATTATTCGTCCAAGGAAAAATAACAACACCGTGTTATCACATATATAGGTGCAGTATAATAATATGAAAAATTATTGGTCAAAAGTTAATATAAGGAAAGATGAAAGATAGAAATAATTAATATAATAACTATGAGAATTCATAATGTTATAACTAAAGAATGTAAAAGAGTGTGAATAATGTTTGCAAAACTTAGTAACAACTAAGAGAATTTATAATGTTATAATTGTTGTAACTATGTGGATGACCATGAACCATAATTTATACCTAACTATTATGTGCAACTAATGAGGCCAACACACTATATTATATTTGTATGTCAAAGTAACTCGAATTCACGAGGCTTATAAATAGCCTATTAGTTACTCATCTTAAGTATGAGATAAACATCAAAAGTAAAGACAAATTTAATTACTACTACTTTGTCTCTCTCTCTTTCTCTCCTTCTCTTCTTGTCAATTTATGTTACTACACATGCTTCATTGTATAACACGTTATCAGCAGAAGTCTCTTCATCTACGAGCATCCCTGGTGGTGTATTAGCCCAAACATAAATAGTATAAAGTATATTCTATTTTGCTATATAATATTTGATAGTCTTAATTTGATAATTATCATTAATATTATCATGAATTTTGAGCTAATTATTGAAAGGATAATTAGTACATACTTAATTGATAACCTTGTTGGAAGAATTGAACTCACCAAAATTGTTAGAAGACTAAAAGTGCATAACATGAAATTTTAATTTGGTTGATACTTTGTTGTGGTTATTACCTAGTAATACATAATTGCTTTTAAATAATATATAGTTAATTTAAGGAATGCATATCAAAATAAAAAAGAAAAGGTATAAAAATTTCTTATGTTGACCCACATTAACTTTGATCAAAATGATTGATTATTTTACACTTGTTAATCATTTACTTCTTGAATTATTATAATATGTTATATGTACTAACATAACTTGTTTTATAGTTCCTTTAAAAAGGTAAGCAAACTAATATTTGTGAAGTATTTTATTTTCTTTTGAAATCATCAAAAGGGTTTTTTTGTCATAAAGGATTCTTTGAAGAGGCAATCATATGTCATTTAGGTTGACAATTAATAAATGTGTCAATGGTAAATTAATGGTATATTTTTGCTTTATGGTAAGCTTCCTTCATAATACTGATTGCATTAATTCTGATTTGTATATATCTACAAAAAGAGTATGCTAATTTTTGAAATCCATAAAATATGCTACATGCCATTGAGACAATTTGACATATAGACTTTATTAGGTCCCTTTATCAAGTGTCTATTTAATTCTTGGATTTTGAGGTATCATTTTTTTTATTGTGATTATTAGTGTTTACCTCTAGTTGCCTTATCTATGAATTACAATTGAAGAAATAAATTTTCTTAACTAGTAACAGATGAAGTCATTGTTGAAAATTAATTTGTTGATCTTTCAATAAGTGAATTATTCATAAAACTTTTAAGTTGAAAATAGTATTCAGAGCCACCTATGAGGATCAACTTTGTTTCTTTTAGCAAAGGTAATAACTTGTATATGATCTTTTGAAGTGTAATTATGACTAAATTTATTTGTGCTATTAATAACAAAGTAACAATATTTTAAAGGCTCAAGAATGAATTTTATTTTGTACTATATATGATGTCATTGATTGAGGTAAGACGGTGGATTCAAATTTCACCACACCCAAAGGGAAGACATCGATTAAAGTTTCGATGCACCATGATGATAAGATTTTGGGCTCAAGTCCCTTCGCATTTTGGCCTAACACGCCTTTGTAACGATAATACATTGGGTTAAAGTCCCAATGCAATATATTGATACATAATGATGATTGAGCAAATCGATATGCTCTTGCTAAAAATTGTGAAGTCTGTCCCACTGAATATGCTCCATTCATTTAAGTGAATGTGATAGCAATACAATAAGTCTGAAAGATGACAAGATTATTTTATGATTGGACATATGTGTAACACCCTATATCCTAGACAGACCAGATTGCAGAAATCAGAAGTTGCAGGTGCCACCGACGGGCACCACCCATGGACTATAGGGTGACCCACAGAATGTAGGTGGTGGTCTGTGGATGGCCAGCTGTAGCCCTCCCCAGAAACAACTAAGAAAATATTCTAAGGCATGACCTATGGCCGGACCCACGGACCATAGGTCAGATCAAGGACCATGGTCCTGGTCTGTGGATCGAGGCCCCATAATCCTGTCTCTGAAGCCAAACGACGGCTGACCAGAACGGACCATCAGTCCATCCACGGTCCGTCGGTTGGCCCGACAACTTTTAAGTCAGGGGTTGTTTGGTCTTTTCCTTATGCGTTGGACCCCTAAACTATGTAGTTTTGGTTAGTTTAAGCCTATAAACTTAATTAGAACTTGCCCTAGTCAACTCATTCTCCAAAAACATCATCAAGTTGAACAAAAAGAAGGAGAAAGAGTCGACCAAGCCCTAGTCCAAGAACGCAACAGGTTTTCATCAGTTTCAACCCTGAAATCAAAAGATTTCTCCGTGGAATTGGTCACCAGGTATGTAGGATTTCACTAGTGGGTTCCTTTCACCCATTAGGTCCCTTGAATTCAGTCAGATTCTTGATCCCCTTCATATTATCTAGACCTAGGGTTTCTAGAATTTCAGCAGATTATTATGAATTAGTTACTTTAATGTTCCTAATTAGATTATCATGATTTTAGTATTGTTTTTGCGTAGATTCTTTCATAAACTCAGAGCCCTAGCTATTTCGTTCTTTTAGTTTATGAATTACACATGCTAGGTCAGTTATTTCAGATATACATGCCTCAGTTTCAAATGTTTCATTATTAGTACATTAATATTGCATTTTCAGTTAGTATGTCAGTATTTTGAGCCAATCTTAATTTATTAATTACACAATCAATTGGGAATAGGCTTAATACCTAGTTGGACTAGGTTCAGTCACCCTCAAGTCCCAGAACTACGTGCCCCCTAAGGTTGTAAGTCCCCTCTGTGGGCATCATATTAATGATCACGCCAGTCATGCCTCTATACCTCTGGTAGGGTATATTGGGTCCTCTCGATGGGGCATATACATCGGACTCCATAATTAGCTCATGTGGTTTTATGTCGGTTACTAGTAGCTCCCTCAGTCAGATTCTAGTGCATTGACAAAATTATCAGTTATAGTTCAGTATTCAGTTGCAACATGATATAAACTTGGCCATCACATTCAGTTAACTCATGTTCAATATTCTCAGTATAGTATCTTGCTCATATTATGTGATTGATTTATTGCTTAGTTCAATTATATGTTTTAATTAGTTTTATTCTATCCTGCATGCTCTGTACCTTTCAAGTACTGACACATACTGTGCGCTACATCTTCTCGTGATGTAGGTTCAGGTCCTCAGCATTCAGATCACGTATAGATCGGTTCCCGATCTTCAGCTCAACAGTATCAGTGGTGAGTCTTCATTCTCTGAGGACGACATACATGTTTCCTTTACTTTCAGTCTTTAGTTTCAGTTTTTGCTAGATTTAGCGGGGCCATGTGCCATCATCTCTAGTCAGTTAGAGGCTTTATTTCAAACATAATTTAGATTCAGTTTTAGCTTTGGAGTTTGATATTTTAGTTGTCATTAAAATCACAGTTCATTTATTCAGATATTAATGAGCATTCCCCATCATTTCAGTTTTATCATGATTTAAGCTTCCGCACAATACTTTATTATTTCAGTAAATCTTTAAGTATGCTCATGATATGCCAGCAGGGTTAGCTTATGGTCACTTGTGATCCTAGGTCCCGTGTTTGTGCCCAGGGGGTAGCCTCGGGGTGTGACAAACTTTGTATTAGAGCACTTGGTTTAAGAGTCCTAGGATGTTTGAAAAGCCTCAGTAAGTAGAGTCCTTTTCATAGGTGTTAAGTGCACCACATCTACTGAGAGGGAGGCTACAAAGTGTTTTAGGAAAACTCTACTTTCTTGATATTCTTATCGTGCAGAAGGTATTATCTATTTCCAATCCATAGTTATTCACTTTCAGATCATGCCTCATCCTAGAGCTTACAGAAGGAATGCTAATGCATTCAATACTAACGCAAATCCTCCAGTCCCTGATCAGGAAGTTTCGAATGCAGAGTTTTGGAACCCATTAAGCTTTTGGCTCAGAGTGTGACCAACCAGAACAACCAAAACAACCAGTAGGTTCCAGTCCCTACAAATGCTAGTGGTGGATCAGTGGTAGCCAGGGTTCGCGATTTTGTTAGGATGAATCCGCCTGAGTTTTTAGGGTCGCATATTGGTGGGGATCCCCAAAACTTCATAAATGAGGTCAAGAAGATCTTTGGAGTGATGCAAGTGGCTGGTAATGATAGGGTAGAGTTGTCATCCTATCAGCTTAAGGATGTATCTCACATCTGGTTTACTCAATGAAAAGAAAACATGGGTACAGATGCAACTCCTATCACTTGGGAATGCTTTAGTGAGACCTTTCTCGACAGGTTCTTCCCAAGAGAGTTGAGGGAGGCAAAAGCTTAGGAGTTCATGAATTTGAGGCGAGGTAACATGACAATCCAAGAGTACGGACTCAAGTTCACACAACTCTCCAGGTATGCTCCTCACATAGTTGCCGATTCCAGGGCTCAAATGAACAAGTTTCTATATGGGGTATCCGACTAAGTGAAAATGGAGTGTAGAAATGCTATGTTGCTGGAAAATATGAACATCTCTAGGCTCATGACTCATGCTCAGCAGGTTGAGAAAGATAAGCTTAGGGAACAAGCTAAGGATAATAAGAAGGCTAGAACAAGCAACTATGAGTATTCTCAACAAAAATTGGGTGGTGGAAATTGCTCGTAGTTTCAGCCAAAGTCTTCAGCTCCAGCACATTCATCAGCTAGTGTTCCATCCTCCAAGTTCCGACAGGATCAGACAGGTAGGGCATCAAGCTTTTAGTCTTAAGGGAGTATTTTAGGCACTAAAACCTACCCAACTTGTCCAAAGTGTGGTAAGAACCATCCGGGCGAGTGTCTTACATGAAAGGAAGGGTGATTTGGATGTGGTTCGTCTAGTTACAGGTTGAGAGATTTTCCTTCTACTAAACAGGGTCAAAGAGGCAATAATGGTAGAGCTCAGTCTACAACTTCAGTAGCACTAGCCATCGCCCGACTCAGTAGGGTAACTCATCTGGTATATGTGGCGGTTAGTGCCAAAACAAGTTGTATGCTCCTCAGGCTCACCGGGATCTGGAAGATTCTCCTGATGTATTCACTAGTACGTTACGAGTTTTTAACTTAGATGTTTATGCTTTGTTAGATCCAGGGGCTACACTTTCCTTTGTAACTCACTATATATGAGTCAACTTCAATGTTAGTCCAGAAACTCTCTCAGAACCCTTCTCAGTCTCTACTCCAGTCGGTGACCCAGTTATAGCTAGACGGGTATATAGAGTTTGCCCTGTCACAATATCTTAGAAAGTCACCTCAATAGATCTTGTAGAGTTAGAAATGGTAGATTTTCATATAATTCTAGGCATGGATTGGTTACATTCCTGTTATGCCTTGGTCAATTTTAGAACTAGAATCGTTCGTTTTCAGTTTCAAGACGAACCAATCTAAGAATGGAAGGGTAGTAGCTTAGCGCCTATGGGTCGATTCATTTCTTAACTCAAGGCCAGAAAGATGATCTCTAAGGGGTATCTCTATAATCTAGTTCGGGTTTAGGATTCAAGCTCCAAAATCCCAACTCTTGAGTCAGTTCCAGTAGTTAATGAGTTCCCAGAAGTGTTTCCAAAAGATCTTCCCGGAGTTCCTCCCGAAAGGGAAATTGACTTTGGAATTGATCTCCTCCCAAATACCCAGCCTATTTCTATTCCTCCTTACAAAATGGCTCCAGCTGAGCTTAAGGAATTGAAAGAAAAGTTGAAAGACCTTCTAGATAAGGGCTTCATCAGACCTTGTATTCCCTCATGGGGTGCACCAATGTTGTTTGTGAAAAAGAAAGATGGTTCTCTCAGAATGTGCATTGACTATAGACAATTGAACAAAGTCACAATCAAGAATAAGTACCTTATCCCCATGATTGATGACTTGTTTAACCAACTTCAGGGTGCTAGTCATTTTTCAAAGATAGACCTCAGATTCGATTATCATCAGCTTAGAGTCTCAGATAGTGACATTCCAAAAAAAGCCTTCAGAACTCGGTATGGTCATTATGAATTTGTAGTTATTTCATTTGGACTAACCAATGCTAGTGCTTCTTTCATGGATTTGATGAACATAGTGTTCAAGCAATATTTGGACTTGTTTGTTATTGTCTTCATTGATGATATCCTCATTTACTCTAGGAATGAGGAAGAACATGCAAATCATTTAAGGGTGTAACACCCCGTAAAACCTAGTAAGACCTAGCTAGGGCTTGACTAAATCTAGTAGGTTGAAATAGAGCCTCACATGTTAGTTTATAGTTGGAAACTTTTTTAAATGATGAAAAATGGCTTTTGAATTTAGTTTGAGGAGATTGGAGGTCAAATGTCAAGAAACGACTATAACGTCAGGAAACTAGTCATTTGAACTAGAGAGTTGAAGCGGTCTTGTCGTCGAAGTTTGGAGCGTTGTTTGAGGGTGAAAACTTGTAGAAGTGACTCTCATACTTAGATGGACATGTGTAGGGGTTAGACGTCCGGGTACGACTCCCCAAAGACCACTCGAGGGGTCCTTGAGGAGGACCCCAAAACAGTCCCCCAAAACTGCCTGGACAGCACGGTCTGTTTCTTTTGGTGGTGATATACGGAGGCAAACCACGCCCCGTAGACCATACCGCGGTCCGTGGATGGACCTTGTAAGTCCATACTTAGTTTCTCCTAGGGCTTGCAGCATTTAGAGCCACAGTCCCAAACCACGGAAGCCAACCACGGCCAGTAGATTGGTCTACGGTCCGTGGAAGGCTGTCCGTAGGTTGGGCTGTGCGTTGGCAGTTTTGTTTCGAGTTAGGGGTTAGTTAATTGATTAGTTAATTAAGTGGGGGTTAAGGGAGGTCTATTAGGTGGTTAATTAATGACTTATATAAACTTATAGTACCCTAAACTAATTCACTTCAACTAAAGACCCCCCCCCCCCAATCAAAACCCAATTCCCTTTCTCTCCCAAAGTCTTCTCTCCAAGAACACCATTGAAGACCAATGAAGAAACCAACCTAGGGGATTGAATACGGAGGCTTTCTCTTAAGATTTTCGTGGGTTTCTACACCTAAGGTATGGTGGTTTTCATCCATGGGTAGCTATCACCCACGGAGCCCTCTCAATAGCTTTTAATTCAATTCTAGAAATCTTCAAAAGCTACGGTTTCAAATCAACCCCATGGATTCCTTTCTAAGTTGTTCTTAAAGATTGAACTATGTTTATTATTGGTAATACTACTGATTTTAGATGGTTTTAACTTCAAATCTAAAGAATCCATGAGTTTCCCCCCAACCCTAGCTGTGGCTTTTCTCTACACAATGAATATTGTTAGAAGTTGATTCAATTGATTGAATTAGAGTTGTTTATGATGTAATTACATGATCTAAGTATATTTTTACATGTATTCTTGATTACCTTATGAATCTAAGATGAAATTGACTTGGTCTAGGGTTATATCATGAAAGAGGCAAATTGAGGGGTTAGATGTGATCTTCTAGGGTTGATGAGTTTCTTGATGAATGGCCTTAGTTTAGATCACCTAGACATGAATGGAATATGATAGAATCTTGTAGATATTAAGTACCTTGAAAATGATCATATTGGTTATGTTGTTGGATTATGATGTTCTTCTATCTATTGTGCCAAATCTAAGATGTTAGACTTGATCTCGACTCTTGGCCTTGAAGGGCAATCTAGAAGGTATGTTATGTGAAGTTATTATAGATGAATGGATTGATCCACTTATGGTGGGGGTGTTTACTTGTCAAGTATTCTAATTATTAATTGTTGATCCACTTATGGTGGAGGTGCTTACTTGCCATATGTATTGTAGTGTTGAGATAAGGTCCCTCTCCCCTGCAACCCTAGATATGACTAAGTATGATACGATATGAATACGAATGTTATGTTATGATCATGATGGTGTTGCTATGATGAATGTGTCCATGTCTATTGTAATGATTATTAGATATGTTACTTTACATGGTCTAAGATCCTTAAATGCAATATATGTGAATTGTGAATTAGTTAGGATATTATGTACATATTGTGACCCCCTTGAGAAGGGATGTGTCTATGATGATAATGTTGTTGTTGTTGTGCCGTTGTGAGGACAATCATGCGCACACACACACTCCATGCATAAACACGAATATGATGTATCAACGGTGTTAATTGAAAGTATAGTTCTCATATAAACTTTTACATACTATTATGCATGAAATGTACATGATCATGTTGATCCACTTGAAATGTAGAGGTGTTTAGTTATTGTGCATATGATGGCGTTGATGTAAGGTCCCTCTTCCTTATACCCCTATACATAACTATGTAGGATATGATGTGCTATGACTAGAGTAGCATTGTTGTGTTGAATGAAAGGTTATTCTCATAAAACACTATATGTATCATGTGAAAGGTTTACTCACATGTTAATGATTCTAAGGTTGAAAGGACATTCTCACCCTAATGAATCTATGAGCTCTTATGATATATGTTGGTTTGAGTGCCTAGTGCATTCTTTCATGAACCAAAACTTATGTAAAGACTTAATGTAACTTTTAAAGGGAATTATGCTTAGCACCGAGTGGATATGGAAAGTGAGGTAAAGACCCTCGTGTTAATGCAATAGGCCTGGTCATCCAAAGGAGTCTCATGAGATGAAAGCTCTCCCATTAATGCAATAGGCGGGGTTTCTAGAAGAAATCTCCCTATCCCTTAACTACGTGCCCACGTAGGTCTTTAGCTAGTGGATCCACCTAGATAGCTATACATCTAGTTCTACCTTAGGCAAGTAGCACACCTTCTTTTAGTGTGGGGTTATATGACACCAGATTCCATGTAGCTCACATGGTCTATGTCGGTTAAGGCTAATATTTCCTAAAAGATATGAATACGCGCTATGATAAGAACATGGACTCTAATTATGACTTCTTACGAGGTATTACTTAGTATGGTTGGTGGTATGAGATGCTATCTATACATTGCACAAGTGGACTCTGAGAGGGGTTATGGTTAGGTTCTCTTATGTTATGAAGACTTATGAATCAAGTATGTATGATAGGTATAAATGTTAAGGTTGACTTTACTTGTTACAAGTTATGATCATGAATGTCTCCTTACTTATGTATGTTGTTGGTAATCTAAATGTGGTACTTAGCATTTGGTAGGGGTATGGGACTTTACCTTTGCACTGCACTAGTATGACTTTAGGTTGCTTATATGTTGGTATGAACTTATGTTATGTATGATTATTGTAACCTAAAAGTGAGACTTGGTGTAGGTAGGATTATGGGATCCTATCTAAGCATTGCACAAGTGTAGCTTAGGGTTGCTCATGTGATAGTTCTATTATGTTGATATGATCTCGGTATGTACTTATGCATGTGAACTATGTGTTGTGAATATTGGTGTATGCATTATGTGGTGTTGGAGACTATGCTTGTAAATATGATGATATCCTTTACGTTAGGATAAATTGTGCTTGGTTTGTCTTCTGAACTACATTCTCTAACTATTTCAAAGATGATATTCAAAAATGGCATAAAGCATGATTTCAAATGAAATGTCCCTTTTCATGCATGTTTTAATGGTTTTGTGCATGGCTACCATATTTAGTACATTTTTGTGCTAACCCATATTTCTATGTTTTCTACAAATGTAGGGGGTTGGTTCATGAAGATGGGATCTATTGGTTCAAGCTTGGGAATAAGTGATCCTCCAAGCTAGTTGATGAGTCCTCAAGTTCAGGGATAAACATATTTCTTAGTAAATGCCTTAGTAGTTTCTTTATAGTTCATTTTAGAATTATGTAAGGGTTGTATCCCTATATGTCTAAGTATTCTATTGTATTAGATGGCCAATGAGACAATGTTTAGACTCTTTTTGACTTTATAGAAATGACTTCGATTGTTGAAGAAAAAGTTTTAATTTTCCGCTTTTATTCTATGACGTATTCAATTATGTATGCTAAGGGCATGTATGAGACCCCTTCGGGGTCAAGTACGCCATGTCACGTCTAGGGGTAGTCTCAGGTCGTGACAAAGGGTTGTCTTGCAAACTCTCAAAGATCGCCAATTATTCACTAAGTTTAGCAAATGTGAGTTTTGGTTGCAATCTGTTGATTTCCTTGGTCATATTGTGTTTAGCGAAGGGATCTGAGTGGATTCTCAAAAAATATAAACAGTGAAACAATGGCCCAAACCTACCTCTCCTACAGATATCAAAAGTTTCTTGGGTTTGCCTGGTTATTATAGAAGGTTCGTGGAAGGATTTTCATCCATAACTTCTCCATTGACTAAGTTAACTCAGAAAAAGGTTAAGTTTTAGTGGTCAGATGATTGTGAGAAAAGCTTCTCAGAACTGAAAACTAGGTGACTACAACTCCTGTTTTGACTTCACTAGAGGTTCAGGCGGTTATATTATCTATTGTGATGCATCCAGAGTCAACCTAGGTTGTGTGTTGATGCAGCGAGGTAAGGTTATAGCTTATACTTCTAAACAACTTAAGGTGCATGAGAAAAATTATCCAATTTATGATCTGAGCTTGCAGTAATAGTATTTACACTTAAAATTTGGAGACATTACTTGTATGGTGTTCACGTAGACGTGTTCACAGACCATAAGAGCCTTCAGTATGAGTTCACCCAGAAAGAGTTGAATCTTCGCTAGATGAAATGGCTTGAGTTCCTCAAGGATTATGATATGAGTGTGCTTTAGCATCCTGGTAAGGCCATATATCCTTTTAGCAGACTATCTATGGGTAGTGTAGCACATTTTGAGGAAGAAATAAAAGAACTAGCAAAGGATGTTTACAGGCTTGCTCGCTTGGGAGTTTGCCTTATGAGCATATCAGATGGTTGTGTAACAGTTCATAATAGGTCATAATCTTCATTGGTAGAGGAGCTTAAAGAAAAGCAAGACAATGATCCTATATTGCTACAACTAAAGGGTGCGATTCATCAGCAGAGAGTTGAGGTTTTCTCCCAAGGGGGAGATGGTGTGCTTCACTATCAGGGTCGATTATGTTTTCCTAAGGTGGGTGAGTTCAGACAAAAAATTCTTGCAGAAGCCCATAACTCCAGGTATTCTATTCATCCAGGCACCACTAAGCTGTACCGTTATCTACGAGAAGTCTTTTGATGGAATGGTATAAAAAGGGATATAGCAGATTTTGTGGCTAAGTGCCCTAATTGCTAGAAAGTGAAGGTAGAACATTAGAAACCAGGAGGTATGACTCAAAAAATTAACATTCCTACATGAAAGTGAGGAGTGACCAACATGGACTTTATTACAGGTTTACCTTGTACTCGCAGACAACATGACTTCATTTGGGTGATAGTTGATAGAGTTACTAAGTCTGTGCACTTTTTGGTTGTTAAGACTACAGATTCGGCGGAGGACTACGCCAAGCTTTACGTTAATGAGATAGTTAGGTTGCATAGGGTTCCTTTGTCTATCATCTCAGATAGAGGTCCTCAGTTTAACTCTCATTTTTGGAAGTCATTTCAGAAAGGTCTTGTTACTTTGGTTAATCTTAGCACAATATTTCATCCACCGATGGATGGTCAGGCAGAGTGTACCATTCAGACCTTAGGAGACATGTTGAGAGCTTGCGTGATCGACTTCAAGGGTAGTTGGGATGATCACCTTTCTCTTATAGAGTTCGCCTACAATAATAACTACCATTCCAGCATTCAGATGGCCCATTATGAGGCATTATATGGGCATAGGTGTAGATCTCCCGTCAGTTAGTTTGAAGTAGGTGAAGCCTCCTTGATAGGACCAGACTCGGTTCATGATGCTATGGAAAAAGTTCAGTTCATTAGAGATAGACTTAAGAAAACCTAGAGTCACCAGAAATCCTATGCAGATGTAAGGAGAAGGGACTTGGAGTTCCAAGTTGATGATTAGGTTTTCCTAAAAGTGTCACCTATGAAGGGGGTGATGAGATTTGGCAAGAAGGGGAAGTGCAGTCCTAGATATGTAGTCCCTTACAAGATCTTGAAAAGAGTTAGTAAAGTGGCTTATGAGTTAGAGTTGCCAGCAAAACTAGCAGCAGTGCATCCGGTCTTTCACATTTCGTTGTTGAAGAAGTGTGTGGGTGATCCAGCATCTATAGTACTTTTAGAAAGTGTGGCGGTGAAGGATAGTCTAACTTATGAGGATATGCCGATTAAGATTCTTGATTGTCAGGTTCGAATGTTAAGAAACAAAGAAGTCGCATCAGTTAAGGTTTTGTGGAGGAGTCAGTCTGTAGAGGGAGCTACTAGGAAAGCAGAAGCAGCCATGAAGGCCAAGTATCCTCATCTCTTCCCTTCCGATTCCATTCCAGTTTGAGGTCATAGTTCCTCTCCAGTTTTTCAGCCATTCATGCGTAGCTTCAGTCTTAGTATCTTGTTCCTTCAGTTTATACTTGCATTTTTAGCGTATTTGCATATTCTTGGAACTCAGTTAAAGAAACTTTTTAAGTTTCAAAGAAATAATCAAAGATAAAAAATATTGAGACTACAAAATATGGAAAGATTTAAGATCTTCATATTACTACAATCAAAGTGGGTTATAAATATTCACGTGAAAAATTACCCATATTTGCATATTGTTTGTGGTAACTAAATAATCACATGCAAAACAAACTACAAGTTTATTGAAATAAATATCAGTGGGCATGACCATCCCGGTTCAAATATGATACGAAAATAAATGAGAATTCATGTGGTTATATATATTGAAGAAATAATAAATTCTTCAAGAATTCTCTTGTGTTGTTTGTTCTCATGATAAAATTATCATTGCACCAACTAAGGTTGAGATTATATCTCCTGGAATTTTTAAATGTATATAAAGTGAATATGGGCCCGTTCACCTGTCATGTGGACCATTTACTATTATATAAATGCATTTATGTTATGGTCACATGCGCTTTATCATAAACTTGCAATTTGATTTTTGCAAAGGTTGTTCGCTCGAATTTAAATCAAGATCAAATTATAAAATTATAGTGATGATGTTGGTTTATATCCAAGTGGTTTAAGCAGAAATTATATGCCTCCAATTATAGTTAAATCATTGGCTATGAGAACAAACCTCTCAAAAGAAATATGGTATGTGATGTGTTATTTAAAGTGTAGCAACACCTGTATGTATCAAGTCAACAAGGTTGTAACGATCCGAACCGTCGTTATTTAGGAAAGGAAAGAGTCGAGGAAAACTGGGGCCACTATCCCGCCAGAGTAGGCCAGATGCCGCTAGGGCGGCGGCACCCCCAGAGGGATAGGGCGCACCAGAGCGGGAATGACGGGACAAAACTTAAGTAACGCGAAATCTTATTTTCTCCTTTTTTCAAAAACACCCAAAAAAAGGTGAGGATCACCCCAGAAACCCTCAAAAGGCTGCCCTAGGTTTGGGGAGGAAGGAGAAAGAGATTTCTAGCGTAAGGAGGATGATAGCTTGTGAATTTCTGGTCAAAATCCATAGTCTCGTCGTTTGGAAGCCTGGATTGGAGCTATAATCCCTCTACGGCTGCTTGGTGCCCAGGTAGGCTAGGTTTATTAATTCAGTAGTTATAAATTCGTGATTCACTACAGTATATTGGAAATTGATGGTAGAATTCATGCATAGTCTTTTGTGCACCGAAAAAGAAATGATTATACATATATTCCTATGTGTTACATCAGACGTATACCGTATGAGGAAGCCCTATTTTGTGAACTAGGGTTAGGTGATGGTTTGACTTCATGTTTGTTTGATATAAACATATTAATGACGTCTTTATATGCATACATTTATGGGATTAGAGATATTATGAATCTAACCTAATGAAAAGACTGAATATGTACAATTACATGCCATGAACCTAATACTTCATTGTATGACTATAAGTATGTTTGTTATGGATGTGATTGTGCTCATTGGATCGGGTGCACGTACCGACACATATACATGCATTGGATCGGGTTCCACGTATCGACATACATATAGACATTAGATCGGGTGTCACGTACCGACACACACATGCATTGGATCGGGTGTCACGTACCGATATACATACATACATTGGATCGGGTGTCACTGTAACACCCCGTATTCAAAATAGACAAAAATGCAGATTTTGAGAAGTTACAGGTGCAACTTACGGTCGCCATCCATGGACCGTAGGTCAGACCACGGCCCGTGCTGGTGGACCATGGTTCACCACTGCAACCCCTCCCCAGCCAGCTCAGAAAAATTGGCTAAGTCTCGACCCACGGACAGACCCACGGTCTGTAGATCAGACCACGGTCCGTGGTCTGTGTCCGTGGATCAAGACCTCCTTTACCCAGCCTCTGACATGAACTACGGTTTACCAGCACGGACCGTCGTTCGATCCACGGTCCGTAGGTCTGACCATAGATCGAAGGTTAGCAGCCAGTTAACTGAAAATTCTGATGGGTCAACTTCAGATGGTCATAACTTTTAGCACAAAATGAATTATGTATCCCATGACCAATGGTTAGATAGATAATTGAATTATATTTCCAACGCCACCGAGTTTGCTAAATTCTGACCTTCGAGTAAAAAGTTAAGCTCGTTTTAGTGAAGGCCTGTCGAGCAGGCTTGATTTACGGACGCAATCTACGGACCGTAGATTGACCTACGGCCCGTAGGTCCAGTCCGTAGGTCACTCCGACAGCAGTTAATTCAGGGGTCCTTTGGTCTTTTCCTATTTCGTTTAACCCCTAAGATACGTCGTTTAGACCCTAAATCATGAGGTTTTAATTAGTTTAAGCCTAGAAACATAACTAGAACTTACCTAAGTCAAATCATTAATCAAACTTAGAAGAATTAGAACGGTAAGAGGAGAAAAGAGGTCAAGAACCCTAGTTCAAGAACGCAGCAAGTTTCCTTCAGTTCCAGCCCCGAAATCGAAAGATTTCTCCGTGGAATTCGTCACCAGGTATGTGGGATTTCACTAGTGGGTTCCTTTCGCCCATTAGGTCCTTAGAATTCAGTCAGATTCTTGATTCCATGATTATGAACAGACCTAGGGTTTCTAGAATTACAACAGATCATCATGAATTAGTTATTTAAATGTTCCAAATCAGATTATCATGTTTTGCTCAGTTTATCGCATAAATTTCAGAACCCTAGCTATGTAATTCATTAGTTCTTGAATTACACATGCTAGGTCAGATATTTCAGTTATTCAGATATACATGCTCCAGTTTTATGCCACATTATCAGTATATTTCAGCATAAACCCTATTTTGAGTTATAAATCATGAGAAGCTTTTCTTTAAGACAACACTTGAGTTTTAAATTGAGTTTTTGAGAAAGTTAAGATGAGTTTTGAGAAAGAGCTTCTAATACATGATTAGTATGACAATTGAGTAGGTCATCAATGTATGAATAGTATGGTATCTAGATATACCATCAATGTTTATGCAGTATGACTTCCCAAGTCATCAATGATCAGAGTATTGTTTTCTAAAAAGGAGTTTTCAAGTATGAGTATTTACATGTCAGTATTTTAAGCTATTCAGTATTTCAGTCATAATATATTCAGTTATACATGCCTCAGTTTATGAATGCATCATTATCAGATTAATTGTTGCATTCTCAGTTTGCATGTTCAGTTTCGAGCTATCCAGTATTTACAGAAATTCAGTCATAACCAGTTAACCACTTAATTCATTGGGAGTAGCATAATACCGAGTTGGACTAGGGTTTCAGCGTACCCATATAGTCCTAGAACTACGAGCCACGTAGGTGTAAGTCCCCTCTGTGGGCAACATCAGTTTAGTGATCACGCCAGCATGCCTCTATACCTCTGGCAGGGTATATTGGGTCCTCTCGATGGGGCGTATACATCGGACTCCACATTTAGCTCATGTGGTTTTATGTCGGTTATTAGTAGCTCCCACAGTTCAATCAGACTCTATTGCATTGACCATATTTCAGTACAGTCAGTATTCAGTCTCAGCATGTTATAAATTTGGTCATTGCATTCAGTTAGCTCAGTATTCAGTATTTCAGTATCTATATCATGTTCAGATTATATCATTGCTCAGTATGCTTTGTTCAGTGATATGTTATTTCAGCTTTACTCCATCCTGCATGCTCAGTACCTTTCAAGTACTGACGCATACGTGCGCTACATCTTCTCGTGATGTAGGTTCAGGTTCTCAGCATCCAGATCACGCTTAGATCGATTCCCGATCTTCAGTTTCAGCAGAATCAGTTGGTGAGTCCTCATTCTTCGGGGACAATAGTCATGAGTTTCTTTTCAGTATTCTAGTCCTTTAGTTTTAGTTTTGCTAGACTTAGCTGGGGCCTGTCCCAGCATTTCTAGTCAGTTTAGAGGCTTATTTCAGGCATAGTTAGATTCAGCTTAGTGTTTTGAGTTTGATATTTCTTTTGTATTAAACTCTCAGATTTGATATATTCAGCTATAGTATATGGGTATTCCCCATCTTTTCAGATTTATTTATGAATTAGCTTCCGCATCAGTTTATTTTCTTTAGTATGCTCATGATCATTCCAGCAGGGTTAGCTTGGGATCACTTGTGGTCCTAGGTCCCGTGTCCGCGTCTTGGGGGTAGCTCGGGGCGTGACAGTCACATACCGACATACATACATTGGATCGGGTGTCATGTTCTGACACGCTAATAATTTGAGTATGGGTTCCATGAGAGGACCATTGTGCTATTATATCTTCTTGTTATTATTAATATGGAATTGTATGTTGCTCCTGAAATCATAACTGGATGGTGTGTTATATACATATACGTGGGTTCGCAGTGTCATAAGGTAATTGGGTATACCTCGTTAATGAATGGACTATGAATGGTTGTGTTAATTCGGTAGATGTATGATAGATGGGGACTGAGCGTCCAGGTGTTACTAGGGGTTACTTGGAAGGGTTGTCTGTGCACTTGAAGGTTGAGAAGTGGGGTGGTGTTCGTGTCGTAAAAGTTAAGCAGTTCGATCTTACCTTGAAAGGGGATTCGTATTGAAACGGTTAACAAGACTTGATAGAATGTACGATGGAGTCAAGGGTTGAGTGGTGATGTGGAAGAAGTAAGGGAGTGTCTTGAGTGGTTGGTTGGGTTGGTAGTAGTTATTGTCGGAATCTCCTTCGAGAGACAAATTGGTTAAGTCATGATCCAAAATGGAGTGAGTAAAGGGTTAGTCAAGTGTACTAGTATATTTTAAGGTATCCAGAATTAGTAAGGGCGGGAAAATAAAAAGGTGAAGGATGAACAGTCTTATTGCATGTTTCTTGCTAGTCAATTTCTTATATTATGCAGTGGGTATCGGGTTGACCGAAGATGCCTACCAGTACGTGTGGTTGTACTGATACTAATTTTCTGCCTTTTTGGCATAGTCTGGTTGCAGGGTCAGTGATGTTTCATAGGTGAAGACGAAGACATTCTCCAACAACTTCTATTTTTCCTTCTGTGTGGTGGAAGCTATGTCATTTATTATCATGTTATACCTGGTATTCTTAGAAGCTCTTGTACCTGTATAGACTAGATCCCGGGGGTGTTAATTACTTTACAATTCTTAACTTGAAAACATTTTAAACTCTTATTTTTTTAAAAATCTCCATGAATTTGTTTATATCATAGTTTTTTAATCTTCCGCATGTTTTAAAATGTTTGGGAACCGAGGGTTCTCCTACTTATGTGTTAGAGTAGTGCCCACACGGCCCAATGGGTTAGGTCGTGACAAAGGTTCCCCTATCACAATTGGTTCAAGGTCAGGAACCAAATAATACTCATCTTGAAATTTAAATGTGTGATATGTTATTTCATTGCTCCACCATTACGGAATGCACAAAGACGAGTCCCTAAACAAGGTTGGGTGAATGTTAGATTCTCTAACATTAGGGGGATATAAGCAACTGGAAAATAAATTATACATAATGAATTATCATTGGTATGATCCTCATTAAAGAGATAATGTAAGTCAATTGTCAGACGCATCTCTGACCCTATGTTATAATCAAATTATAAATGCTCCAGTAAAAGGTCTTTGAGGGACACAATTTATGACACACATGAAGCGTGATGGATTAATCGATTCGAAAGATAAAACTTCTTGAAGAAGAAAAGGAGAAAATGATCAAGATGGTCATAATAATGAGGCATGTGCTTTAGAAAGAGCACCATGACATAACACTTTATAGAAACCTTGGAAAAGGTTCAGGTACCTAAAAATGATGAAAAATAAAGTGAGCTTGATAAGTTATGTTACATTAGAATCAATATCAAATAATCGTCGATGATATCTTGAATATAATGTAGCGCTCAAAATTATAAATGGTGACAATGATCATGATATGAAATCTAGTGAAAGTTGACAGATAAATGGTTGACCAAAGAAAATACAATTCACGTATATTTTTATTAACTTAGAAAAGTGATGTTGTGGACTTATTTTGTCCATATACCAAAATATAATGTCAGTGGGGTACAAATGAATTATTGTGCGATAAGTGAAATCGTAAAATATGAAATAAGGCTTGTGCATTAAAAAATAAAGTTTTTTTGCAAAAGTCTTGACATTATTGTATGGAGGTGTATACTCCTAAAGTAGATGCAATGAGGTTTCTATCAATCTGACAATATATGAAAAACTTGAATACGCATGCTGAATGATATATCATGTCTAGCTAGACAGTAAATATTATATGAAAATCCTTGAAGGATTTAAAATGTTATAAAGTAATTCCATGGAAAAGTACCCTAATGATTGTAATATCGCAGAACATAAAGATCAATTTCGATCACATTAAGGTGGTTAGAAAGTACAATGTCATAGTGCAATTGATGCACTTATGTATCCTACTATTATTATTCATGGTAAATAATTCTTTTAGTATGCATGCAAAATATTACATCACTCTTATCAGTGGAGATATTAGCGTGAATCAAAGATCGATATAAATTATTTTTTCTGATCAATTGTGTCAAGGTTTATTGATTATGAAATTGCAGGAAATTATGAAGTTTGTTCTCAAAAAAGTTATATTTTCATTTGGAAGTATTGTCATATCAAATCATTCCACAAGACAAACAATTTTGTTGAAAGTGTTTGTCAGTGATCGATTATTGCTGCTAACAAATTAAACGAGCAATTTGTCTACACCGACAAGGTCACGATTGAGTGATGGTCAAAAATATATTTGGTTGAGGTCAATAAACATATCTAGAAAATATGCGACCTTCCTTTGGAAAGATATATTCCAACAACATTATATGAATACAATATCGTATGTGCTCAACTAAGAGGAGGACACATCAAAGGAGACTGAGCAAAGTATATTTCATCGAAGTTCTTCTTTTTATTCATGACCTTGGAAAGAAGGATGTAGAAGATGTTCAACACTTCGGTATTCATCAAGGCATTACCAACTTCAATCTTTGAGAAGCTGAGATATAAGATTGAAATGCGTATCTTCGGGTTGTTAAGTGATGTCTTCATCAGGGGGAGTATAATATGCGCTGCACTCTTTTTTCCTTAACCAAGTTTTTCTCCCACTGGGTTTTCTGGTAAGATTTTTAATGAGGCAACTCTTAACGCGTATTATAAGATGTGTGTACTCTTTTTCCTTCACTAGGATTTTTTCCATTGGGTTTTTCCTAGTAACGTTTTAATGAGGAACATTATCTATTGAGACATGGACATCCAAGGGGGAATGTTCTAAAATATGTGGATGGCCATGAACCATAATTAGTACCTAACTATTAAGTGCAAGTAATGAGGCAAACACACTATATTATATTTGTATGACCAAGTAACTTGAATTCACGAGGCTTATAAATAGCTTATTAGTTACTCATCTTAAGTATGAGAAAAACATCAAAAGTAAAGACAAAGTTACTTACTACTACTTTGTGTCTCTCTCTTTATCTCCTTCTCTTCTTGTCATTTTATGTTACTACACATGCTTCATTTTATAACAATAACTAAAGAATTAATGTGCAATAGATGAATTTATAATTTTTTTTTTAAACTTACATAAGTAAATAGGTCTTTTAATCAATGTTACTAATTGTTTTATAATTATAGGTTTTAATTTAGTGTAGCGACAAAATAAAAATGTTTATTCCATAATACTGAATATAAAATTATTTTTTCTAATGATAAATTTAAATGATTCAAATATATTCACATATTTTCACATTTGTTGTGAGTTTTTTTTAAACAAAACTCGAAACATTTTAAAATAATATATTTTGAAGTTAGAAGATCTTGTTAACTTGATAATACATTCGTGAAAATATATAAATACCTAACCAAATATATATATATATATATATATTTATTTATTTATCTTATAAAAATTAGCTATTAAATAAATAATAAAAAATAAACTAATATAAACTTCAACTGGCGTTATTACAAGTCATATGAACTTTTCTCCGTCGAAAATACTGAAATATTAAGAAATAGTAAATCAGTAAAACAAAAGGGCAATGTTAATAAATATTTTAATGCGAACTTCTTGAAAATTTAAATCACATAAGAAGCATTGATAAATAAAGTCATTCTCTTGTCTTGAACATAAAAAAACAAATCATGACAATTCTCTAACTCTTGAGAAGTTTAATAAATTTGAAAAAAGATATTCTGAAGCATATATCCACATCACAAGAGAAATTGTTAACAAAAATAAATGAAATTTGACTACATCATGTTAACTTCATATATTGGAACATTACATACTAATGTATATACTAAACAAAAAAATAATTATTATATCATCAAAGTTATTTTTCTCAAGTACTCGAAGTTAAGAAATATACCCTCTTAGGATAGAACGACTTACTTCATCAGAATAGTGGTACCTCATATTCCACTAAATTTCAAACTCACTCAACAACAATAAATCATACGAATTTTTTTAAGATGCAAGAAGAAGAAGAAAAAAAATTGTGGTTGAAAAATGAGAGGAAGCCCCTTTATTTATAGTCAACAAAGGATAATATGCATAAGTGTTTTTTTGTGTCTTATCCGAAAAGTCATAACCCTTTGAAAAAGTCACAACTTATTGGAAAAGTCACAACTCTTTGGAAAAGTCACAACTCATCGAAAATCATAAGTCTTTAAAAAAAGTCACAATTTATCAGAAAAGTCACAACTCCTCGAAAAAGTGACAACCTAAGTTAGGGATATTTTAGTAATTTAACATGCAAGTTATAAGTTCATGCTTTTAAGGTACCTAGTTTTTTGACACGTGCGTTGCGCGTGATTATCAATTCTAAATATTTAAGCGAAGATTTGAATAATAAGCTTTGGACAAAAAATTATTGCAGATTCTTTTGTGAATGTTCAATATGGATTTTCATATATATTTCTTATTCACATGAACCTATGAGATGATCAATGTAAAATTTTATTAGTTAAATGCAATAATGTATATATTTATTTCAATTTTGTGAGGTCCAATCATGTAAATTGTCGTATCTCACTAATATTACCTTATAAACGATATTTGTTGTGTATTTTTCTTGTCATCTTACCTGATCTGCTTTGCACGTGTATTCCACTTAATTTGTTTAGATGTCATACGAACATGAGGAGAACAACTACATTCTATTTTTTAGAACTATTTTTGTATATTATTTTTTATTTTATAAGCTACAACATAATATATGACGTCTTTTTGGTGGCTCTCTTATTTGACATCTCGATTGACTCTGTACATAAATCAAAGATAGTTATCTAACTGTCCATAGTTAACTGAGAAATGTTTCCTTTTTTTTTTTATCGGAAAAACTAAAAAATAAAAATCCAGCATATATTCTATCTGTGAAATCATATATATAATCGCTTGTTTATCTCAAACCTAACAAAGAGATAGTCCATATTCTTGTAAACAATTTTCAGTTTATTCAACCAAGCATGATTCGTCCAAGGAAAAATAACAACATCGTGTTATCACATATAGGGGCAATATAATAATATGAAAAATTATTGGTCAAAAGTAATTTTAAGGAAAGATGAACCATAGAAATAATTAATGTAATAACTAATTAAAGAGTATAAAATAGTGTGAATCGCATTTGCAATAATTTGTAATAATTAAGAGAATTTGTAATGTTATAACTAAGAATTAATGTGAAATAAATAAATTTTGTACTTACATAAATAAATAGGACTTTTAATTAATGTTACTATTTTTTTATAGGTATTAGATTTTAATTTACTGTAGGGACAGAGTGAAAATGCTTATTCCATATAACTAAATATAAATTTATTTTGGAAATGATAAATTTTTAATGATTCATATATATTCACATTTGTTGTGAGTTTTTTTTTTTTTAAAAAAAGTCTCGGAAAATTTTAAAATAATATATTTTGAAGTTAGAAGATCTTGTTAACTTGATAATATATTCGTGACATATATATATATATATGTGTGTGTGTGTGTGTGTGTGTGTATGTGTATGTGTGACATATATAAATGCCTATATATATATATATATATATATATATATATATTTACATTAATGAATATATATATCTCATAAAAAAATTAGCTATTAAATAAATAATAAAAATTGAACTAATACAGACTTCCACTGGTGTAATTAGAAGTCATATGAACTTTTCTTCCTCGAAAATACCGAAATATTAAGAAATAGTAAATTAGTAAAACAAAAGGGCAATGTTTACCACGGTTCAGACCATCGTGATTGGCACCCACACTAACCCTCCGGTGGGGAGAACCACTACTACAACCCCAAACCAAGCAACTAAACCAAAAACTAAAGCATTTAAGTTACATAAGCAATTTAAATAGCTAAAACTGAAGTTCCATAAACTTCCAAAAGATCTAACAACTAAACAATGCGGAAATACACCTAGAACCTGAAAGTCAATGTACCAAAACATCTAACAAGATCCATAAGTCTAACAAGAAGGGTCACAACCACAAGTTAATGAACTAATAACTAACTAGAAAAGTCTATGTCCGAAATGTGGACATAGACGAAAGGAGAACCCATGGTAGCCTGGAAGAACTGGCTCACCCTTGAGTTCGATCGGCGATCACTGATCTTCTAAGAAAGGTCTGTTATTAACTACCTGAAGATGCCTTGTACTCAACAAAGAAAGAGCAAGTGCAGTATCAGTACACAACCATACTGTATTGGTAGGATCACGGGGCTATCCCACTAAGTGTAACATACATAAACCAATACAACAATATAATCACATGCATATATTGAGCATATACACAATTATCAACATTTACGAACAAGGTACAGTTTCACATTTCTCAAGATGCACAATTATATCAAATCATTGGTTATCTCATGGAACCCAAACCCAAACAGTTAGCATACTGGAACGTGGTACCCGATGCAATGTTTATGCCGGAACGTGGCAACCGATCCCATAATTATGCCGGAACGTGGCAATCGATCCCATAATTATACCAGAACGTGGCAACCGATCCAAGTTAGTGTGTCGGAACGCAACACTCGATCCATCCAACAAGCCACAATCACAATCACAAAATACATTCTCATAATCATACAATCAAGTCATCATTCATGGCATTCATCTTTCATATATACTCATTTACAATTAATGTGATTAAAAATGCAACATTCACATACATACATGTAACATAATGAAGCAAGGACAAACATATATTAAACAATCATAGAATCATAACCATCACCTACCTCGAAATAAGCTTGAAAACCTAAGAAACTTGATTCTTCCCTTTCGGGATTCGTTCCGCTTGTTCTTGGTCTACAAACAGTCAATATAATATGGGAATCAATAAACAATCACTAATTACCCGAATTACTAACAATTCTATCAACCCTAGATCATACCCATGATCCCAATCTCCCAATTAAGACTGTTTCCACCATAATTTCCAGATCGAAATCCTCCTCCCATTGATATTACCCATTAGATTATGTACTACATATCAAAATATGGATTCGGGGATTTAAAATCTTACCTTTAGCCTCAAGAATGGTGGAAAACTGTCAAGAAAAGGCCTGGGTTCGTTCCTTAGCTCTCATAATCAAAAATGGTAGAATAAAATGTTTTTGGGGTTTGTTTACGACTTTAAGTCGCGTCCGGCCCGGCACATCGATCCTCAGCCCGCTACAGCGGCCCCGCCTGGGCGACAGAAATCCCCGCCAAAGCGGCTTGCACGAAATAGTGTACTATTTTAATAATTCCAATACCCCCATTTCACAACACTCAAAACTACCCGTTCACGCTAAGATCAATTTTGGGAGTTCTACTCACCTGAATTCAATTCTGTAAAGTCGTACGAGTTCCTTAACGACTTATCTAACTACTTATGTGATCAAAATCATAATCAGATCACCCAATTACTACCAGATTTCCCTAGACCTCACAGACTCGGATTTCGCCCAAATCTGGCTAGGTTGGAAAATTCCAAGTTACTATGAAAAATTTTCCGACGCAAAATTTTTTCTCGTTGACTTTTCTATAACGTAGAACCCGATTGTTACACATAGTAATAACTATTTTGAAGCAAACTTCCTGACAATCGATATCACATAAGAAACATTGATAAATAAAGTCATTCTTTTGTCTTGAGCATCAAAAAAATAAATCGTGACAATTCTCTAACTCATGAGAAGTTTAATAGTTTTGGGAAAGGATATTCAGAAACATATATCTACATCACAAGAGAAATTATTAACAAAAACAAATGAATTTATACTATAATAAAAATTAAACTAATACAAACTTCAACTGGCATTATTACAAGTCATATGAAATTTTCTTCGTTGAAAATACTGAAATATTAAGAAATAATAAATCAGTAAAACAAAAGGGCTATGTTTATATAGTAATAACTATTTTGAAGGAAACTTCTTGACAATCTAAATCACACAAGTAACATTAATAAATAAAGTCATTTTTTGTCTTGGGCATAAAAAAAACAAACTATGACAATTCTCTAAATCATGAGAAGTTTAATAATTTTGGAAAAAGATATTTAGAAGCATATATCTACATCACAAGAGAAAATGTTAACAAAAACAAATGATTTCAGACTACAATAAAAATAAACTAATAAAAATTTCAACTAGCTTTATTACAAGTCATATAAACTTTTCTTCGTCGAAAATACTTAAATATTAAGAAATAGTAAATCTATAAAACAAAAGGGCAATGTTTATATAGTAATAAGTCAAACTTCTTGACAATCTAAATCACATAAGTAGCATTGATAAATAAAATCATTCTTTTGTATTAAGCATCGAAAAACAAATCGTGATAATTCTCTAACTCTTGAGAAGTTTAATAATTTTTGAAAAAGATATTCATAAGCATATATCTACATCACAAGAGAAATTGTTAACAAAAACAAATTAACTTAGACTACATCAACATTACATACTAATGTATATATTAAGCAAAAAAATAATTATTATATAATCAAAATTGTTTTCCTCAAGTACTCGAGGTTAATGAATATACCCTCTTAGGATAGAACAATTTACTTCATCAGAATAGTGGTACCTCATATTCCGTGAAACTTCGATCTCACTCAATGACAATAAATCACAGAATTTTTATTAATATATAAGAACAAGAAGAGTAGAAGAATAAAAAAAATTGTGGTTGAAAAATGAGAGGAAACCCCTCTATTTATAGTCAACAAAGGGTAGTATGAACAAGTGTTTTTTGTATCTTATCTGAAAAGCCATGACCTTTCCAAAAATTCACAATCCTTTTGAAAAGTCACAAATTATTGAAAAAGTCACAACTCTTTGGAAAAGTCACAACTATTTGGAAAAGTCACAACTATTTGAAAAGTCACAACTCATCGAAAAATCACAACCTTTTGGAAAAAGTCACAACTTATGAAAAAAAGTCACAACTCATCGAAAAAGTCACAACCTAAGTTAGAGATATAATAGTAATTTAACAGTCAAGTTAGGAGTTCATGCTTTTAAGGTAATATGGATATAGATAGATATAGTTAATAAAGGTTATGGCCAACAGAACAAAGTTATTCATTTGATAGGGTAAAAATTGGCAATTTTGAACAAAGCTATATATATATATATATATATATATATATATATATATATATATATAATATGCTTAAAATACTTCAAGCCTTGTCTTCAATTTCAAAAAGTGTACATCTCGACAAGACTTGAAGCAGGGGGGATTTGTAATCATTTAAAATTTATTGCATATAAATATATAAAATGATTCAGATTATATTAAATTCATGAATATATTAATCGAAATAAATATTATGGATTAATATAATTGAGTTAGTTATGTAAATCCAATAAATATGAATCTAATTAAAGTCAAAATTAATTGATTTGAGCTACAATAGATGATCCCAATTTCATCTGATTCTAGAGGCCCATTTTAGTGCCACGTGGCAAATGACGTAGCATGCCAAGTCAAACAAGAAGCCAACAAGATCATGAAAGTTATCACAAATGACACGCCCACTCCTTAAAGCCCATATGCCATGTCACTTAAATCTGATTGGCCGAAGGGAATCCTGTTCCAATCACGACTCCTCTATTCTAAAACTATAAATAGGGGTCCTCATAATTCAGAAAAGGGACTGAAAAATTCTAAATAAGAAGCTAGAGAAATCATGTGGTACAAATGCAATAAAATTCTCTATCACAACCCGAGCCAACACCCTAGATGTTGCCGGCACTAGAGAACAATTTCCAGTCCCTAAGCAAACCCTCATCCTGACTGACTACAAGCGGAATACTAACTCAAGGATTCATCTAAAAAGTATGATCCTTTACCCGTGTTGGCAGACATGGTTTATGAGGATTTTGAGTTGTCTGAACTCATTCCCATATCGGTGCTCAATACTACTCCCAATAATATACTCATGCTCAAATGTAGAAAACATACTCTTTCTCTGTTTTGAGGTAACTACTCAAAATAACCTCTTAAAAGACGTAACTGCTCTGAAATATCTCTGAACTCATTTAGAAATCAAAGTTTCTCTTTTCTCAATGTAAAATCTGATACCTTTGGGAATACTTAGTTCCCTTATACTGTTACTCAATTCATATTTGAAAACTTTATCAAAACTATATAAAAAATCATAGTGTTATTTGATCATTGATGACTCAGGAAGTCATACTGCATAAACATTGATGGCATATCTAGATACCATACTGATTAAACATTGATGGCATACTCGACTGTCATATTAATCATATTTTAAAACTCTTTCTCAAAACTCATCTTTGCTTTCTCAAATCAGTTTAAGACAAAAATGTTTGCTTTAAAAGATTCTAAATAATTATAACTCAAAATAGGGTTCATACTGAAATATAGACATGAACAACTCAACTCAAGGATCTCAATAACAATATAGAGAAATCAATACTTAGAACTCAAGGACTTAGAACTCAATGATACTACTCATCTGAAGAATACTCAATTCATAGAGTTCATGCTGAAATATAGACATGAACGAATCAACTCAAGAATATTAATGCATAACATATATCAATTCAATAATTAGGAATAGAGTTTCAAAATCAAGAACTCAAGAACTCAAAATCAACTCATTTCAAGAATACTCAAATCTAGGGATAGAATCCTAGATTACTTTTGTACTGATTTGAAAGTAGATGTAGGGTGTAAGGACGAACTAATCCAACACTATGATAGCCTTACATACCTGAAAGAACAAGGTTCTTGAAGAATCTTGATGAAGAACTTTATTAGAAGTCTTGAAACCTTAGGTTGAAGGAGAACAACCAAGAAAAACTTTCTTGAGATTCTTGAATTAGTTTATTGAAATCTCTATGGCCAAGAATTATGATTTTCATTAGTGATTCATAATTGTTAGGAGGAATTTGAGTTGGAAAGAATTGAATTCTTGGAGAAAGACTTATCTTGAAGAATTTTTTTGAAAAAGATTGAAAGAATATTGAATGGAGTCTTTTATTTTGATTTTTCCTTAGGGTTTTGATTTAGGGTTTGAGAGAGAAGAGAATGGGGGATTAAGAGATGAAAATCTAATTGGTTTAGGCCTTTAGTTAGTCATGAAATTCATTTAGAGTTTTCTTAGAGGTAAAAAAAAAAAGATCCTTTTTAATGTTTTCCCAACGGCTAATTCGTCACTACACTGTATTAGGTTACTAAAATGGTCGTAACATTTGACTCCAAACTTGAATTGTTGTGAAATCGGTGGCGTTGGAATGTAGATTAAAATACATTTAATTTGATAGGCTATGTGTGACGCAACTCTTTATATTCTAAGAGATATGGTCATTTTAAAGTGACCCAAATAGAATCTTTTATCAAAACTTAATCGGTATGGAAGCTTTCTACTCAACTTTTTTCTAGAGGATTCTAGTGTAACACCCCGGAAACTAGTAGGCTAAACTAGATCTTGACGTGAAGGTTAGAGTCGTAGATATAACTCCCCATACTTAAAATGAAGGGTTTCAGATTATAAAGTCAAGGTACAACCCCCGAAGGACCAACCAAGGGTTCTTGAGGAGGACCCTAGTAGGCTGCCCAAAACAGTGCACCCACGAAAGGACCCATGCCCCATGGGTGAGCGGTCGTGGGTCAGTGTCCCAAAAATCTGAGCTGCAGACCACCACCCACGATTGACAAACACACCCCATGGGTCCACTCATGGCCCGTGGGCGTGGTCTCATGGGTGAGGCAGTGAGTTGGCTTAGACCGTTAAGTGAGGGGTTTATGGAACTTTCCATAATTAATTAGTTACTAAGTGATGTCATTTTACCCTAATTTAGATCAACTATATCAAGACTTTAGACCCTTAATTTAGTGATTCTAAATCATTATTTCTAAACCCACAAAAAAGAACTTCATTCCGTCTAAAAAATCCTTTCTAGATAAAGAAGAAGAAGAAGAAGAAGAATAATAAGAAGAAGGAGAAGGGGGAGGAAGAGGAGGAAGAGGAAGAGGAGGAGGAGGTGGAGGAGGAGGAGGAGGAGGAGGAGGAGGAAGAGGAGGAGAAGGAGAAGGAGAAAGAAAAAGGAGAAGAAGAAGAAGAAGAAGAAGGAGAAGAAGAAGAAGAAGAAGGAGAAGAAGAAGAAGAAGGAGAAGAAGGAGGAGAAGAAGGAGAAGAAGTAGAAGGAGGAGAAGGAGAAGGAGAAGGAGAAGGAGAAGGAGAAGGAGGAGGAGGAGAAGGAGAAGGAGAAGAAGAAGAAGAAGAAGAAGGAGAAGGAGAAGGAGAAGGAGAAGGAGAAGGAGAAGGAGAAGGAGGAGAAGAAGAAGGAGAAGAAGAAAAAGGAGAAGAAGAAGGAGAAGAAGAAGGAGAAAAAGGAGAAGAAGAAGAAGAAGAAGGAGAAGAAGAAGAAGAAGAAGAAGAAGAAGAAGGAGAAGGAGAAGGAGAAGGAGAAGGAGGAGAAGAAGAAGGAGAAGAAGAAGGAGAAGGAGAAGGAGAAGGAGAAGAAGAAGGAGAAGCAGAAGGAGAAGAAGGAGGAGAAGAAGGAGAAGAAGGAGAATAAGGAGAAGAAGGAGAAGAAGGAGAAGAAGGAGAAGAAGGAGAAGGAGAAGAAGAAGAAGAAGAAGGAGAAGGAGAAGGAGAATGAGAAGGATAAGGAGAAGGATAAGGAGAAGGAGCAGGAGGAGGAGAAGGAGAAGGAGGAGGAGGAGGAGGAGGAGGAGGAGGAGGAGGAGGAGGAGGAGGTGGAGGTGGAGGAGGAGGTGGAGGAGGAGGAGGAGGAGGAGGAGGAGGAGAAGAAGGAGAAGAAGGAGAAGAAGGAGAAGAAAGAGAAGAAGGAGAAGCAGAAGGAGAAGCAGAAGGAGAAGCAGAAGGAGAAGAAGAAGGAGAAGGAGAAGGAGAAGGAGAAGGAGAAGGAGAAGGAGAAAGAGAAGGAGAAGGAGAAGGAGAAGGAGAAGCAGAAGCAGAAGAAGAACATAGTGATGGATTTTGAACAAGAGGGAGATGGTGTATTGAGGTATCAAGTTAGATTATGTGTACCAAGGGTGAATTTCCAACAAGTCAAGGTAGAACACTAAAGGCCCGATGGCATGGCTCAGAACATAGATATACAAAAATTGAAGTGGGAGATGATTAATATGGATTTCATTAGTATTTTACCGTGGTTGGGGGCTTGTGGTTAACTGGCCCAAAAACATGGTTTAGACCACGAACAACAGTCATGCAGGACGGACTGTTATCCTATTCACGGTCCGTTCGTCGTGGCCATGAGTGGTGGGCATGCTCTATCCATCTCGGTTCCACAAAGATGTATCGTTACTTGAGAGAAGTCTATTGGTGGAGTAGTATGAAAAGGTGTATTGTAGAGTTTGTGGCTAAGTGTCCGAATTGCCAACAAGTCAAGGTAGAACACTAAAGGCCCGATGGCATGGCTCAGAACATAGATATACAAAAATTGAAGTGGGAGATGATCAATATGGATTTCATTAGTATTTTACCGTGGTTGGGGGCTTGTGGTTAACTGGCCCAAAAACATGGTTTAGACCACGAACAACAGTCATGCAGGACGGACTGTTGTCCTATTCACGGTCCGTTCGTCGTGGCCATGAGTGGTAGGCTGGCAATTAAGTTTGGGGCAGTTGGGTCTTTTCCTAATAATTTTATCTCTATACTACGTCGTTTTACCCTTCACCAAGATCCCTAAATAAGTGATTCCAACCCCCAAACTAGTTCATTCACTTTATTCTCTTCAAATTCATCAAAAGGGAGAACTCTCAAATATTTCTCTCTATAAAGTTTGGTGAAGAAGGATTCAACCTAGGGTTGTAAGCTAAGTCTCAATTCCACCATTGAAGATAAGCAATTGGCTTCGAGGTATGATCATTTTCATCGATGGATTCTTTCCATTCATGAAGTTCCCAAATTATTCTATTTACAAAGTTAGAAATCCCCAATTTGAGTTAGGGTTTTCTTCAATTGTCATGGGTTCTCTTGATTATTGATTTAAATGATTAAATTATGATCTCTTATGCATGAATTGATGAAATACTATTATTTTATGATGATTCTCCTATGAACTCATGTAATTCCCATGTTTTCAAGTTATGATCATGTGATATGAGATTTTAATTATGAAAGGAGAGTTTTATGAAATAAAGCATGTATTGATAGAACAAGTAAGAAATTACTGTTCCGTGGGATTTATGCTTAGCACCGAGAGGATATTGAGATGGAAGTTCTCCCGTTAGTAGATGCTAGGTTTCTAGAAGCAATCTCCTTATCCCTTACCTATGTGCCCGCATAGGATAATTGTCTAGATAGACATTAGCTAGTGGATCCACTTAAGCTAGAAGTTCATGGTCCTTACCTTAGCAAGTAGGACAACCCTTTTTGGTGTGGAGGGGGAACATGCTATAGATTACATGGTCTCTATTCGGTTAAGGCTACTTCCCACATTAATAACGAACTAAGGTTACTTCAAGAAGTCTCTCACATGTCAAAATTTTTGAATTGTGAACCCAACTGTGTAACCCAATGCCCTTATCTATCAACATTAGCTCATACCTTGAAGATTTTTATGAATTCATGTATCTTAGCTTATCATTGATCACCTCTCCATCGACCTTACCATATCCTTCACTAAAAATCCAACCGTACTCGTTACCAAACTCAAAAACACAAAAAAACTTATCCACACATTCGAGTTGAACATATGTACACTCCTTTCTCAAGTCTTATCCAATAGTTATTAACCAATTTCATGAACTCGTGACACTATTACCATAACCAAAGAAAAATGGATGAAACCACGCTTCTCTGAACCCAATTCTCAACCCCTCTGATGATACCTCTTTAGCCCTTGCAATTAGAGAAAATATTCTTTCTCTGACCTCTTTTCGAAGGTTACACTATATCCCACTAATTTATTTATTTTTTCATCGTGACTTTAGCTCCTTTAAATTCTATTCAAGTGGTGTCCGAGCATCTCCTAAAACTTTCCATACAACAACTTTAGTCACTGAATAGTTGAAAATCACAACCTTAGATACTCGCAAGTTGATATTACCATACAAAATTTATTTAACCAATAATCCTTATTATATAGTTGCATCCTAATCACAATCCATCACAAACTCTTATTATCATCATTCTCAGTTAGCCCTTGCAATTACCACGAAGTCAACCTGTTCATCGACATGACATCTCAAAACCAGTTATACCAATCGAATCCAAAGGACTAACCTAATTTTATACGCACTTTCTTACTAAAATCTTCAATTGCCTTCACCTAAGTATAGTCACCAAGACATTTTTTTACCCATAAGCTTATAATTCTGGTATCAATCCACTCATTTAGAGCTTAATATAAAATCACTAGTCCGCATTTAGAATCCTCAAGATACACTTCACAACCTAAATATATTAATACCGTACCAAAGATCCACCACTAAAATCTTCCTGAAAAACAATGCTTAACTTAATCGTCCATAGTAAAAAACTAGTTGGTTTCTCAAATGTGAATGCAACACCGAATCTCATTATCTGAATATGTCATACAACATATAACTTCTTAAGTAGTTAGTATTCACACTTGACAATCAACATATTCGTTTCCACATAACACTAGTACCACACCATGAAAGTCTCTTAGATATATCACTATAACATATCATACCTATCGAGAAGATCATACCAAAATAGCCCACACATTTCTACCCATTGAATAGCTGTAAAACATTATCAAATATGTTTTATCTCTAGCCCAAGCAATTTGCATTCTTTCTTAGATCAGGTAGATCATGAAAGCAACACATTTCATAACTCTAACCAAGTAAGTATTGGTAATGTTATAGTAGTTGTATCATGACACTCTTTGATATAAACTCAATCTATGAAATCGTAGTAGAGGTTCTGAACTCAATTAATGCAACAAAATTTCATCATTTTCTAAGCAACCTATATGTGTTATGACAACTTTACTAACTATAATTTCCAAGTAACAGTGTTAATTATCTAGCCGTCCCTTACGGAACTTCTTGAATGTTGTCACCTTGGTAAAGTCATTTGGCTTCATCCCCTTTACCTCTGATCCTGCAAAGTACGGGATATTGTAACACCTCAGATTTGAGAAAGAGCTAAAAAGGGGTAATGCGGAAGAACTCATAGGCCTACACCTGAACAATGGAGCCTCCACAGAGCCTAAGACGGGCCGGGAAGGGGACCATAATCTCTGTAGTGGCTCGTGGAAAGTCCCCCAAGGCAGACTAAGCAAGGAACCCTCCCACTAGGGCCTTAATAGACCGTGTGGTGGGGGGATGGGTCATTATGACACCCGTGTGGGAGAGACAGAACCAACCCAAGAGTTGGCCTCCTCTCACATGCTCCTTGACGGGTCGTTAAGAGCCAAACGACTTATCATGGTGGTTGTAAAGGAGAAAGGCAACATGGGACCTCTCCCTAGGCCACTGGTCAAGGAGCACGGCTACCACAATGGCCCATGAGGTTTGACGGCTCGTTAAGGGCACCATTAGGGGGTTGCGCTTGCTTTAAGTTAGGGGCTTTTGGGTCTTTTCCAAATTATTCTAGCCTAACACTATGTCATTTTGCCCTTACCTAGAAGTCCTATAAAGTATTTTTACCCCTAAATATTCCCAATTGAAATCATTTTCTCAAATTTCGAAAAAGAAGAACAAGTTTTCCTCCCAAATAATTCTCTCTGTAGAAAGCTTGAAGAAGTAGAATCAACCTAAGGTTTCAAGTCAAGCCTCCAATTCCACCATTGAAGGCTATCTTTTGGCATTAAGGTATGATAGTTTTCATCCATGGAGACCTTTCCTCCATGGAGTTCCTGAATTCTCCAATTTATAAAGTTAGAAATCCCCAATTTAGATAGGGTTTTCCCTCTATGTCATGGGTTCTTTTAAATGTTGATTTATTTGATTGATTTATGAACATTTATGCATGGTATGATTTAATATCATAATTTTAAGGTAAATCCTGATGAACCATGCTTAACCCATGTTCTCTAGATATTGATGATTGCGAGTGGGTCTTGAACTATGAAAGGTGAATTATGGAATTACGCATGTTCTTATGGAATTGATGTAGATTGTTTTGAGAGTAAACACATATATGTTGTTCTTGTGGTTAATTTTTGTGAAAGGATTGCTCACATAACTACCTCATGCATGAATGTGAATGTTTTTTCACATAAAGGATTCTAAGTTTGAAAAGTTTTCTCACCTAAAATGAATCAAAGATAAGGAGCTATTCTAATGAAACCTAGATTGGATTGGTTACAATATTGTACCTTTACATGGATGACATATGACTTATCTTGGATTGGTAAGATGACATGCCCTTCCGTGGATAATAAAGACAAGTTAAGAAAATAACTATTATGTGGGATTTACGCTTAACACCCAGAGGATATTGAGATGAGAGCTCTCCCATTAGTAGAGGCCAGGTTTCTAGAAGCAATATCTTTATCCCTTACCTATGTCCCCCCATAGGATGATTGTCTTAGATAAACATTAGCCAATAGATCCACATAAGCTAGAATTTCATGGTCTTACCTTGGCAAGTAGGACACCCCTTTTCGCTGTGAGGTAGACACCGGATTACGTGTTGATAGCTTCACATGGTCTTATATGTTGGTTAAAGGTAAATCTCCCATAATAATGAACTAAGGTTACTTTAAGAAGTATCTCACATATGACTTAAGATGATGTTATGTTTTGTGACTGATGTCTTCTAGTTCTTTTCACATTCATAATTTTGCTTGGTCATTGCACTTCATGAAAATGTCCCTTATCTATGTTTTCAAATATTTTATGCATGTTTATCATACTTGGTACATATTTTGTACTAACACATACTCTTGCCTACATTTCCCAAAATGTAGGGATCAACCTTACAGATTCACACTTCCGTAGCTAGGGATCTCATATAGAAGATTTAATATTTGTGAGTCCTCATATTCCAAGGACCGAGCTTCATTTTCCTCTTTTGCCTTTACTTTCAATTTTGGAAGTTGATGTACGGGCTACTCCTCGATAAACTCTTATGTACTAGATGACTTTGAGAAGATGTTTAGATTTCCACTTTTCTCTATAGAACTTTTATATGTTGAAACTATCTTTTTATTTCTTATATTTTTATTTTCTTGTATGATGAATGCTAAGTTGCTTGTATGGGGCCTCTCGGGGTATTATACGCCATGTTACGTCTAGAGTCTACCTTGAGTCGTGTCAAACTTGGTAATCAGAGCACAAGGTTTAGAAAGGTCCTAGGAAGCCTCATAAGCGACGTTGAGTAGAGTTTTGTGCATAAGTGTGAAGCGCGCCACATTTTTGAATGAGAGGCTATAAGATATTTGAGAAACTCCAGTTCTTTCATTACACTAAAGTCGTGCAATAGAGTTTAACTCTATAAGGTCTCTCTCCTAATCATTATTCAATGCTCTACAAGATATGGCTACTCGAAGAGCATTGCTAGAAAGAATGATGGAGAGAATTGATGAGTCCACAAATTGAACTCATTTAGGGCTATATTTTAATAGAAATTGTGTCCTCAAATGTATGTTTTGTCTCAATATGTGATGGAAACCCTTAAGTTCCAGTTATTTGAAGTTTTAAGGAGAGCATGGACACTACGTCGCAAAAAGGAACAAAAGGACTGAAAAGAACGACGAAATGAAGGTCTGAGGATTGCCTAGTCCACTTGGTGAGTCGAAGAAGGGTCTTACTTGTCCTTTTGTTCCAGTGTGCTGAGCCTTGAAGAAAAGGATCAAGTCGGTGGAAAAAGGGAGCAGTCGGCGCATCGCCGAGAAGTGTCGCGAAGCAGTACCATGCCACCCAATAACCCAGAGCACGACGATACTGAAGGCTGGTACAAGACAGCTATGAATTACACCAAAGGGCAAATCGCCGAGTTGATCGGCAATTCTGATTAATGAAGTCGAATGATCCGTTGTAGCACAAATCTGTGATAACTATAAATACTAGTTAGAGTTTTTAATTTAGTGTCGAACAATTATTATAATTTTCATATAGAATAGTACTTTTTAGTATTTTTTTCTCTGAGTTTGAGAGGGTTCTGAAGACTTGAAGAAAAAAAGGGTTTCATCTCCAAGGATTTGGACTTTGGTCTCTTGGATTCCTCATTCTTGGCCTGTAACAAGACTTAAATCTTCATAGCCATTTGAATGCAAGTTCATTTAGGTATAAATTTCTATCTCTTGATGTGTGGCTAAACACCGCAATTCTTGTTGTGTGATTTAGCGAATATGGGTTAAGATAATTGTTGGCTCTTACTTGCTGATAGATTAAATGTAGTTTAATGGTGATTTCGTCTAGTAGTTGTGGTTGAATCTAATGGATTTATAGTTGCAAATAAAAGTTCACTCATGTGTTTTCGGCTTGATCGAGAGAGAAGTCGCGAAACCAAAACTACTAGATTGATGGCCTAAGGAGTGGGTTGACATGAGCTTCAGCTCGAGAGAGTGAACCTTAGTCCCATATCCTAACACTCAGCTCGAGAGAGTGAGTGGGGTAAGGCGTAAGCTGGTCATCATGCGGCAAGTGGGTGTCCGAGAGGAACCCATTTGAAACGGGGTAGGTTGCTCGAGAGAGAACTTATTCCCACATAAAGCTTACCCTAGTCTCTATTACTCTATAAATTTTCTATCGCAAGCATGTACCCAATAATCTATCTTAACCCGTACTCCCGTCACATCCCAAGGATCCCCTCTCATTACTTAAAAACCCTTGTTTATTTTGCTATTTTTACCTTACTTGTGACAAAACCCCCCCATTGTTAATTGACACTCTTGTGTCCCCCCTTTATAATTTACAATGTGTTTACCTGTTAATGTCTTTAGCTACGACTAGTTATAACTAAATTTTATCTTTCTATAAATTCTCAAAACCACTCTCTTGGGACTATCCCAACCCTTGGTTGGGTTACTAAACTGTTGTACGATCGTAAACACTTGCATCAAAAGTTGTGTCTTGATTACACAAACATCAAAATGGTGCCTATGCCGGGGAGTGGTGTTATTTAGGAATTCTTAGTTAGATAGAATTTTTTATCCTTCTTAATTTTAGCTTTACTAATCTAAATTGTAGTTTTGTTTCGCTTATCTTATTATCAAAGCAGGGAAATAAGAATGGATGATCATTATGGGTACTACACGGACCATCCTCTCTTGAAACTACTGAGCCTCATGGACTATCTCTTGGCATTTAAAAAAGTAGGGGATGAGACAATTCAGGAAATGTGGCTGAAGTTTCAAGTTGTGCTGCAACCATGCCCATTTCATGGGATGACAGACAAGGCGCTACTGGAGTGCTTCTATAGGGGTCTTGGACCTGAGAATAGAAGTGTAGCCAATCAACTTTGCGAGGGTGGATTTCTATACCAGCCCTATGAGGTAGTAGCAAAACTCCTTGATGGCATGGTAGAAACCAGCAAAGAAGCCAAAAAGAAGCAGGAATGGGACACACTAGTCACCTAGTTGAATGCTCTATCCAACCGAGTCACGGAATTGGAAGTACATGCCATGGGAAAAGAAAAGCACTTATCCCTCTAAGAGTGTAGCAATGGGAAGAAACAGGAAGGTGTGCAAGATGACGAAGCTCTTTTACTCATTCAGCAAAAAATTGAGGCACATGAGAAGATGATGAATGAGATGAATGAAAACATCAAAATGCTAAATGAAGCGTCAACCTCTCACTCAATGACTATTCATCTGTAGGATGCTCAAATCGGCCATTTGATATCTGGTCACTACCCACCATTCACCGAGGAGTCGCCTAAATACAACATGGGTAACTCCGATGATGAAGAATAGTTGCTGAGTTGCGTTGTGCCGCGACGTTAACTAAGGCTCTATTTGGGAGGCAACCCAAAATCCCTTAATATATTATATTTGTGTATTAGTAAAGTATTAGTGTGATGTTCGTATAAAGTGAAGTATGCGAGGTGCTCGAAAGGTGCAGGGTTGCAAGCAACAGGTCCAGTCGTCGAGTCATCGACAAGGTCGGTGACCCACCTTTATCCATCGTTTGAACTTCTAAGATTACAGGGAAGATTTGTAAAACTCGGCAATGTGTGTGATTACTCGGCGAAAAACCGAATGACTTAGCGATCGCGACTACTATCGCCTAATGGGAAAGGACTAGACTGTTTGTGAGAAAAAGGTTAAGTTCTCGAACTCGCTCACTTTTACACATTTCCATTCCTCCAATAGCATCAGTGCACACTAATTTCCATATATTCCTACATTACCTAAGTGTTTTGGTTAGCAATTTGTGCTTGGCACATGGATTGCACTCTTTATTGGTCAACGCAAAAGGGTGGCTGTGACGCATTCGAGAATGTGGATTGAAAATAAGTGCATTTGGGTTGCTTAGCAAAGCTGTGTATGGCTAGCTGAACCACTCAATGGACCGCTTAACGTCCCCACCTAGACTTCCTTGTAATGCAAATTTTGTTGAAGGAACTATGACTTGAAGCAGCAGATATAGACAGACATAAAGATCCAAGAAGGAGCATGCCGTACCGACAGATGGAGCAAATGCGTCACCAGGATTATTCTCTATCCCTCTCTCTGTCTTTCTCTAATTTGACCCTTGAATTATTATTATATGCTTTTCAGGACAAATAGTTTTTGTATTATGGTGGGGTGAAGCCTACCTTTTGTGCGACTATTATTATCTATGCTTTTGTCTGCTACTCGTGCTTTTTGTTGCTATTTGGATATTTTTTTTGAGATACTGCTCATGTGTGGACAGTTGAGCTTATGGCTCCCTTTAATTTTTTTTAATTTGCAAAATTATTTTTACCCTTCCGATATTTTTTGAATTTTTTGCACATTTTTGCCACCCTCTATATGCTTTTGAATGTGGCAATTTTTTTGCAAAAAATTGAGTCTCGATTCCAATCAATACCGATGACTTGAATAGCGCTCTCAATCGAACAAACGTGAATGCGCGGCTAAGATGAGGCCAAATGAAGTTGCATAGACAATATGTGAACTCTTGCATCTCGTTATGACTAGCCTAGTATCAAATTGAGTCTGTTGTGATGATCATTGCACACTAGCGAAAGTGTGGAGTCTTGTTTAACTTATAGTGTCAATGCCTAGAATGATGAGCCTACTTGTGAACTATGCATGATAGATCCTAGAATTTTCTCCGTTGGTCCGGTCAACTAAGTGATGCTATCTCTTGATATGATCTTAGGCAACTTCAAAGAGTGTGAGCCAATTTGACATATACCTCTTTTGTGACCTACCTTGTGAGTGTGATTCTCTCTTGAACACCCTTTGAGACTTACCTTTCTTTGGAAGAAACTTGATGAAAACTAGACCTTTCTTAATCCATCACCCATAATCCTCATGAAGTTGTGGTTAGTTTGAATAGCCAATTTAGGCCAAAAGCCTAAGTTGGGGTGTGGTGAAAAGAAAAGGGAAAGTCAAGAAGTGCAAGAAAGTCCCTCCTACCCATGGTTTTGAAGAAAATGGAACCCCTTCATATAAGAAAAAGAAAAAGAAAGAGAGAAGAGAAAGAAAAAGAAAGAGAAAGAGAGAAGAGAAGCAAAAAGAAAAAAGAAAAAAGAAAAAGAATGAAAAAGAAAGTTGTGGAATAAAGTACAAAAGAGATGGGGTTCTCAAAGAATCCATGGAAAGTGAATAATAGGATGACTTATGAGCACGAATGAGAATGATGAAGGAAAAGGAAAGGAAGTGTTGTGTGAACCACATTTCATGAGAATGAAAGTCACTGAGGCTAAATGACCATACCTTTGCACTCAGCCCCATTACAAGCCTTGAAAAGACCTTTTTGATCTTGAGTGAGCTGAAACAAATGTTGATTGGAAAATACGGGCAAACCTATGGGTGAAAGCATGCATTATGTTCTTCTTTGTGAGTGTGAGCGTTGCATCTGATTCCCAAGCTTTAAACTGTGAAACCATGGTGTGAATATGGAATCATTCTTTGTATGAGGGCATTTGAACACTATAGTTGAGCTTGAACTTGCATTTGAAGCAAGTATTGTGAGCATGAGATTCGTTGATATTGGTGAGTCACAACTTGAATCTTTGAGTGCACATTTGATGTTTGCATAAGTAATTGAGTCTTGTTGTGTTCATTCATGATTGAGTCTTGTGTAGCACTGTTCAAGACACCCTTTTTGAACGGCTGAACTTGAGTTTGCTTGAGGACAAGCGAAAGTTTAAGTTGAAGGTGTTGATGAGTTCACAAATTGGACTCATTTAAGGCTATATTTTAATAGAAATTATGTCCTCAAATGCATGTTTTGTCTCAATATCTAATGAAAACCCTTAAGTTTCAGGTATTTGAAGTTTTAAGGAGAGCATGGACACTATGTCGCAAAAAGGAACAAAAAGGTTGAAAAGAACGAAGAAATGAAGGCCTGAGGATTTGCCGAGTCCACTTGGCGAGTCGCTGAAGGGTCTTACTTCGTCTTTTGTTCCAGTGTACTGATCCCTGAAGAAAAGGATCTAGTTGGTGGAAAAAAGGAGCATTCGGCACATCGCCGAGCAGTTCCGTGAAGCAGTACTATGCCACCCAATAACCTAGAGCACGACGATGCTGAAGGCTGGTACAAGACGGCGATGAATTACACCAAAGGGCAAATCGCCGAGTTGATCGGTGATTTCGACTAATGACGCCAAACAATCCGCTGCAACACAAATATGTGATAACTATAAATACTAGTTGGAGTTTCTAGTTATAGTGTCGAACAATTATTATAATTTTCATATAGAATAGTACTTTTTAGTATTTTTTTCTCTGATTTTGAGAGGGTTTTAAAGACTTGAAGAAAAAGAGGGTTTCATCTTCAAGAATTTGGACTTGGGTCTCTTAGATTCTTCATTCTTGGCCTGTAACAAGACTTAAATTTTCATACCCATTTGAATGCAAGCTCATTTAGGTATACATTTCTATCTCTTGATGTGTGGCTAAAACCCCCAATTCTTGGGGTGTGATTTAGTGAATATGGGTTAAGATTATTGTTGGGTCTTGCTTGCTGATAGATTAAATATAGTTTAATGGTGATTTCGTCTAGTAGTTGTGGTTGAATCTAATGGATTTCTAGTTGCAAATACAAGTTCACTCATGTGTTTTCGGCTTCCCCGAGAGAGAAGTCGCGAAACCAAGAATACTAGATTGATGGCCTAAGGAGTGGGTCGACAGGGGTTCAGCTCGAGAGAGTGAACCCTAGTACCATATCCTAACACTCAACTCGAGAGAGTGAGTGGGGTAAGGCGTAGGCTGGTCTTCATGCGACAAGTGGGTGTCCGAGAGGAACCCATTTGAAACAGAGTAGGTTGCTCGAGAGAGAACTTATTCCCACATAAAGCTTACCTTAGTCACTATTACTCTATAAATTTTTTATCGCAAACATGTACGCAATAATCTTGCTTAACCCGTATTCCCGTCACATCCCAAGGATCCCCTCTCATTACTTAGAAACCGTTGTTTATTTTGCTGTTTTTACCTTACTTGTGACAAAACCCCCCATTGTTAATTGACACTCTTGTGTACCCCCTTTTTAATTTACTATGTTTTTACCCGTTAATGTCTTTAGCTATGACTAGTTAGAACTAAATTTAATTTTTCTATAAATTCTTAAAACCACTCTCTTGGGACGATCCAAACCCTTGGTTGGGTTACTAAACTATTGTACAATCGTAGACAGTTGCATCGAAATTTGTGTCTTGATTACACTAACATCAATGTGGAACAAAAAGCTCTTCCAATTCTCGTCGATCCTTTGGCCGAGCAAGTTACTAATGCAGACTTTAGGGCTGCTTATAAAGTATTGGCTAAAGCAATGAAAGCCTAAGCCAATTGGGAGATTGCAGTCCCCGTGAACCCAAATGTGGGTACAACGGCATGTAGAGTGAGGGACTTCAACAACAACAACAACAACATACCCAATGAAATCCCATTAGGTGGGGTCTGGGGAGGGTAGAGTGTACACAGACCTTACCACTACCTCGTGGAGGTAGAGAGGCTGTTTCCGGGAGACCCTCAGCTTAAGTACATCAAATCTAAGTGAAAGGAGAGAAATATATAAAACATAACAACCAATACAGAAAATAGTCTATAATCAACAAATGAGACAATAACATCAAAAAAGTAATGTGAGGAGTGAAACGCAGTACACAACAAAAAGGCTAGGACTACTCCAAACGCTAACAACCCATACCCTCGCAAGGGAAGACAGCACGCTAACCCTACTAACCTTCAACCTTAATACGCGACCTCCACTCTTTCCTATCTAGAGTCATGTCCTCGGTAATGTGAAGCAGAGCCAAGTCTTGTCTAATCACCTCTTCCCAATACTTCTTGGGCCTACCTCTACCCCTCCGCGTACCCTCTACCACCATCACCTCGCACTTCACTAGAATGAATCCTCTAGAGTTTTATGGTTCTAAGGTTGAGAAAGACCCTCAAGAGTTCATCGATGAGGTTTACAAGGTATTGATGATCATGGAATTGACGCTGCTGGAAAAGGCGATGTTGAGCACTTATTAATTAAAGGGTGTTGCTCAAATTTGGTTCAACTAATGAAAATAAGGGAGAGCAGAAGATGTGAGTCCTCTTGATTGGGAAAACTTTAAAGTTACTTTCCTTGATAAGTTCTTTCCCATAGAGTTGAAATAGGCAAAGGTGCTTGAATTCGTAAACCTTCATCAAGGAAATATGAGTGTGAAGGAATATGATTTGAAATTCACAAAATTGTCTCATTATGCTCCTACTAGGATTGCCGATCCTAGGGCAAGGATGAGTAAGTTTGTTTCTGGTGTGTCAGAGATGGTAGTTAAGGAATGATGTGCCGCTATGCTTATTAATGATATGGACATTTCTTGTATCATGTTTCATGATCAACAAAGCGAAGATGAGAAACTTAAGGGAAGGTCTAAGGAGGATAAGAGGGCTAGGACCGGTGATGGTAACTTCTCACATTCAAGGTCTGATGGTGGGTGAATTTTCCCTAATAGGTCCCGAGTTGGTACATGAGGCTATTGAGAAAGTTCGACTTTTTAGAGAAATGTTGAAAACGGCTCAAAGTCAACAAAAATTCTATGCCGATGTTAGAAGAAAAGATCTTTAGTTTGATGTTCATGATTGGGTCTACTTGAAAATCTCATCAATGAAGGGTGTAATGAGGTTTTTCATGAAAGGGAAACTTAGTCCCTATTGTGTGGGCCCATAGAAGATTTTGAGGCGGACTGGCAAGGTTGGTTATGAACTTTCATTGCCTAATGAATTGGCATTGGTACATCTAGTTTTCCGTGTTTCATTGTTGAAAAAGTGTGTTAGAGATTCGACATCTATAGTTCCCTTAGAAGGTTTGGGAGTTAAGGAGAATCTTTCTTATGAAGAAGTTCCGGTTAAGATTTTAGATCGACAAGTTACAAGGTTGAGAAATAAAGAAGTTGCTTTCATGAAAGTGCTTTGGAGGAATCAGTTAGTCTAGGGTGCTACTTGGGAGGCTAAGGCCAATATGATGTCCCGTTATCCTCATCTCTTTCCCTCCGTCCCTACTCAAGCTTGAGGTATCTAGTTCCTTGATACGCTCAAATTACACCTCTTTAAAGAAGTATTAACGATCATTGTCAAATAAAGAACCCAACTTGTAGGTTGTGGTCGATCCCACGAGGAATATGGTTTAGACTTAAATTTAACTCATTATTATATCCATTTAGTCAACTTATTTCGGAGACAAGTAAATAAAGTGGGGGATTTGTGTAACAAATAGCTGACTGTTGTTCAAGTAGCAAGTGAGCAAGATTTAAACTTTGGTTTTATCAATGAGAGATATAAACTAGGGTGTATGTGTTTCCCATATGCTTTTAACGCGGTAATCATAATAATAGTAAACTTTTCCTAGTGTTTTACATGCAAAGTGTGTAAGATTGGTATCCCTAAGTGATTGGTCCTCCAAATAGGGAATTTCACCCCGTACCTTGGTCCGGCTACGTGTGTATAATTTACTAACCCTTACCTTTACCTCAGATTAGACATCACATCAATGTATGACCTAGTTTTCACCTTCGCACCAATTGATATTAGACTATTAGATAGTATCAAACTAAATCTCTATTGATAATTCTTTTCTTATTAACTACCTCCTTGGTCTGTCAAGTAGCAACAAGACGAGTTCTAATGATGCGCACCGTTAAAAAGACTTCTAAGTGAAAGAATTACCAGTACATGCATAAACACTATTCAAGAATTACTTAGTTATTATTCATACGTTGTTAATTGCTAATGGTTCCCACAACCCTAGTTGCAGATTTAGTTACTCATGCTTGAAAGAACACAATTCATATCTTTGTAAGAGAATTCATGAATTTACTTTTAGAGTAGAAGAAACCCGTAATCTCGAACTGAATTTCAAAGCAAAAATTTTATAAACCGAAATCCGGAAATCAAATTTCCAAAGTTTGCAAGTTAATTCCCAAAAAAGTATCAAGAGCTAAAAGTAAACAATAATGTCTAACCCCCAAAAACGAGGTTTACATACCCTATTTATAGAATAACATGTCCTAAACAAAAAGGAAACAAAATAAGGAAATAAAATTTCTGGACGTGGCCTTGATCGACGACTCGACCTACGGACCGTGGATTGACCTATGGTCCATAGGTCCCCTTCGTTGGTCAACACTTAGAAATTTTCTTGAGAAGCCTGGAACCATCATTTTCTGATCAGCATCAACGGACGTGCAGAACAGACTGTAGGTGGACCTACAGTACGTGGGTACTTTTCCGTGGCTCCACACTTAGGAATTTCATCAGGTACTAGAACTTCAACTCTCTAAACACCTTCCACGGATATTAAGGATGGCTCGTAGGTCGACCTACGGTCCGTGGATCTCTTCGTAGTTCCACACTTAGTCAGACTTCCTTGATGCTCCTATCTACACCCACCATCGACGGACCGTCATAGGACCTATAGTCCATAAGTCCCTTCGTGGGTGGCTACTTCTGCAGATTTTTCAGCTGTCATCTCACTCAATCACGTGCAAGCCTATTTCCTATAAACATGACACATAAAACATTATTTTTAATACAAAATGGCCCTAGACACACACAACTCTTAAGTGAAATGTATCAAAAATACCGTAAACTCGTGGTATATCAACACCCTCAACTTAAACATGTTGTTTGTCCTCAAGCGACACCCTAACAATCTAAATGACACTTATGTAGAAGCAGATATACAAACCCAACAATCACATGGCTACTTCAACCCATTCCCTCTTCTTAGTGCAAATCCTTTTTATTAGACTCAACAAGCTAACTCATGCGGATCAAGATATGACAAAGACCGACCAACATAAAACACAACATACACTTTTCACAATCACCAAGGTACCAACTTTCAGACAATATAACTAGTGCCCTCAGTTGAAACGAAATCCTTTTCACACAGAAAATGTGAAGTTAGAGTTTTAGGATTTATTCAACACTCACGCTCAGAAGTGATTACAAGTATAGTTAGTGCTCAATACCGTAGGCTTGCCCTTATTTTCACTGCTTAGACTCCCCAAACTAGTTGCTAGGATCACAATAGGACTTTCTTTAGCTTGTGACGTAGGCTCAGGGTCACGTGTGGTACATTTGGGTACTTTTTAGTGACTTTTTTCCCTCCTTGACATTTTACATTCTTTCACTTGACTCTTTTCAACATGGCTATGACTTTTGACTTTGCGGCTCTTATTTTTCACTTTCTTCTTTTTCTTTCACTTTATTATTTTTTTTTTTTCAGCACTTTTATTTATCATATTTTTAATTCTTTTGCACAAAGTCACATCCTCTTCTTTCTTTCCTTTTTCTCTTTTCAACACAAAAGTCTTTTCATACCCTTTTTTCTTTAGGTTTCCTCTTTCATAGCCACCCTCAACTTATGGATTTTGCTTTAGTTGAGGTGCACAATATCCGATGTCGGACCAGGGCCAAGATTAAGGTAACTTTTGAATTAGCCACCCTCAACTTAGGGTTTTGGCGTAAGTCAAGGTGCACATGTCTAAGGAGGGACTTGGGCCAAGACAATTAATTTAGGCAAGGTGAGTTAGGTGAATAAAAAGAAATGATCTATTTTAGGCTCAAATAGTTGGATCAAAGGGAACATTGATTTCATTTGGTTGGATCATTTTAGGCTTAAGTGGACTAATTTGAACAAGGGTCTATGATCACTTCCCAACTTCTAGCCTAGATCATTTTAGAAGGACCAAAAGGGAAAGTTTTAGATTGGCACAAACTGTCTAAGCATTCAAATTTTCTCACACTCTTGGCACATTGTTTCATTATCAGATTATTAGATTACCTAGTTCAAGTTTTAGCTTAAGTCATGAGTTCAAATCAGTTCCTTATCATGTTACATTGAGATCCAACTCATTCAACTTATCAAGACTATCGATCTAGCACATTTCAAGATTTTTGGACTGGGATAATTTTTTTTCATACTTTTTATGCCATCATGCTTTCATTTTTCTACTTACATCTACATATACATTTCTAAACATGCCGGTTCAAAACAAATTAAAACAGTCTCTTGAGGGAAAATAACACAGGAATGAAAACTCCAAGAGAGAATTATGAGTTGGGTTTACTCAAACTTCACACTATCACTCACAATCCGTTTACCCCACCCCAAACAAAATAGAGTGCGATTGTCCCTAATGCATAAAAAATAAAAAGTAAAGGATCGGGTGAAGCAAACTTGTGGTGCATATGCGCCGAAGACTACTCAAGCAACGAGTGGGTCTGGTTTCTCGGAGCCCGCTGGATAAACATGTGGAATGCCATAAGTAGCGCTCCCATCAACCATTTCAGCACCCTCAGTAGTGTTATCATCAACTCTCACCGTACCATCAGTAGTGCTCACACTGCTAGATGCACCAGCACCTATCTCTCTAGCCCACTGCTGTCTCATCTTCTCGTCGACTATGGATCCCCTCCAGGCCGCCTCAGTCTCCTGGTGCTCCCTCGTGCTCACTCTCCTAGCCTCAATGTCATCAAAAGTACGTCTGGAGCAGGGGCATTTCCTAGCAGTATGGGAAGAATCTGGCAGCGGCATACCATCTTCGAATATGGCACCCAACACCGTATCATCAATCGGTGCCGTAAGGGCATACTCTGGCTCAGTCTCTAATGGAGCAAGAAGTATATCCACATCAGCACGGAAGCTCGCTAACTCCTTCTAGAGGGTGGTCACATCAACGGTCAGGGCCGACCTCTCTAGGACTCTCAACTCAAAGGCATACAGGCGTTGATGAACGGCCTGGACCTTCTGGTCCATCATATACTCCATCCACTTCTCAACCCTAGCCTCAGACTCCGCTTTAGCACGCTGTATCCATTGCATCACATGCTGAAACAGAGTGTCCATCTGTGCTGCTAGCCTCTGTACTCGAGCTAAAGGGATGGTGGTGGAACCGGAAAAATGAGTGGCTAGGGACGAACTAGGGGTCTGACTGGCAGCCGGAGAATGAAGAGCCTGGATACCGACTGTAGTGGCTGGAGGGGAAGTGTTATCATCCTACATCTGCTCCACCTTTGCTACAAGATCATCATCCAATGGTGGCACCTCAACCTATGGCTCCCTGCGAGGTGCAGCTGCATTGGCCTCATCCCGAATAAGGCCTATATCAAGAGTCTTGGTTGCGTGAAACAACCGATCACAATGCCATACTGATACATCGAATCCCCTGCAAGGCTAGAAGATGAGGAAGGGGAACTACAAAATGGTGGTGGCCTTGAAGGCTCTCTCGTGAATCTCTACTATCAGGATGCAGAAAAATTCAACTTCCAGCCCTGCTATAATCGCTACAAGTATCAATGCTCGGTCCCAAGTAACTATGTTGTCCGCCTGAATGGGGGACAATCTATGTCGTACTAGCAACCAAAAGAACTTGGCAGCAAAAAAGAGGGTCACCTTCCGAATGCCCAGGCTGGGGTACTAACCCAGTGAACATGCTCTCCATCTGCAGTAAGATGCTGGCTAGCCAATTACTGAGTGACTCCCGCTGCTCGGCATTCCTCTGAAATTCCCCGCTCCTGATGATGCCCATGCGGTAGTCAAACTCAGTCGTATTGATAGGCAGATTCTGGTCTAGACCATAGATGAACCTGCAGAGGGTGGTCTCGAAGATGTCCATAGCGAACCACCGAACTAATGTGGTCTCAAGTGGGGGCTGAGCTGCGGGTTTGGCCCACTTCGAAATGGACCCTCAGACGGTGGCAGCATAGAAAGCATAGAACTCCCTGTCTATCTCTTTACTGTACGTGCCTAGGGGCTGGGCAATCCACTCACACCTATTTCTATGAAAGAGCCCCTCAATGACTGGAGCAGTCGGCAAGCTACCTGTGAGAGCCCGGCGCTCCTCGGTGACTAGTCGAGCCATCTTCTCCTTCTTATTCAGCATGTGAGAATCTCTGTATATCTGATACTTTCCCTCTACACACCATCAATTTGGTTCCTCAACAAGTGGTGCAAGATCGGTATTTGGGGGCACGGGAACCTCAACCGCCCTATCAGCCTCAGAAGATGAGGCGGTGATGCCATTAAAACTGGAGCCAGAGAAGGAGTCGGATGTGGACTCAGAGTCAGCCTGTGAGCCGATCAGTGTGGCCGCCTCTTCAGACTGTGGGCAGTGACAACATCAGAACTCACCTACCGAGTTCTGTTTCGTGTAGTGCGGTGAGCAATGGGGGAGCTCCTGGTGCAAGGTTGAACGTACTCAGCATCAGCCTCCATATCGGTATCCTCATCGATCAACCGAAAGAACGGTGCCAGTGATTTCAATTTGCCCTTTGCGGCATAAGTCAGAGCTTGCTTGGGGGCCATAGTACGTGTAAGAGCTTAGTTAGTACCCAAAAAAGCAAATAACACCCTCAGAAAATTTTTAGAACAAGAAACGAACCAAACCAAAAAATTAAAGATTTCTGGGAAGTAGCTGAACTGCCAACCCACGGTGGGTACCTACGGTCCGTAGGTCCCCTCCATAGGTCAAAGTACCCAAAATTAGGTCTCTGATGTGGGAACCACGGATGTGTAGAACGGTCCATCGATGTAACGACGGACCATAGTCCACACTGTGGTTCAACACTTAGCCAAAAATATTGTGTGTTTCTGACCCATGGACCCAACCTACGGTCCGTAGGATGACCTACGGTCCTCACACGTGGTCTCATGGGTCAGGCTGCGCCATGTTTGAGATGGTTCCTTCTTGCACTCCTTTTCATTCAATCAATTTTAAACACCTTAGTCCTATACATGCATTTCAACAAGTAATATGGTAGTTAATCATCCTTAAGGTTCCTATTTTAGCAAATTTCACAATTTATCACACCAAGACCCATGAACCCTAAGTCAAAACTTCCAATTCAGCGTATTAACTTAGATTGTTCAGGTTTTAGGTAATTACACACTCACATACCGTCATACCAAGGGTGTTCTAGCATACAATTTCACATACTAGCACAAAATTAACAACCCAAGGTCAAGTTCCAACTTCGTCACTTCAATATACAAACTATGAACAGTGAATTCAAAGTAAGGGTGAAGTTGTTTACCTTTCAAGTAATCGAAGTGAGTGAGTGTGATGCAATAAACTTCTTGAACCTTTGACACAGAACCCGGACTGTGGAAGCGTTGGGAAATGGATATGAGGGATTTGGAAGGGAGAAGACTAATATGGGAATTTGAGGAAGTGAATGGGGAATGAATATGGGAGTTATAGGAGTGATTAGGGGTATTTAGAGGGTTGAAAAATGGTTGGGGGATTTTGATGGACGTGGGAAGTGTTTTGAATTGAAATGGTTTTATTTAAAGGGGGTGCGGGTCGGGTCGGTAGAACACTAGTTTTGGACCCACGAGACCCCGTCTACGGTCCGTGGGTCGACCTACGAAACGTAAGTCAAGTCCGTAGGTTACTCTTACAGTTAGAAAATTTAGGGAACTTACCTGGGTTCTACGGACGCCATTCACGGTTCGTGGATGGACCTACGGACCGTCGATGCGGTCCATAAACCTCTGCACAACCTTTTTCTGCAGATTCATCTTTTCATCCCTGCACACGTAGCAACCGTTAGGACTTTCTTTTTACATTTTTTGGACACTTTTTAGACACGGACCCTATGCAATATCTAGCCAACACTAATACAAAAATAAAACACCTATCTAAAGAGTTACAAAAATTGAAATAAAAGAAGAAGACTCCTAAATCGAAAAGAAAAACCTATAGTAGGCTAGATTTTACATCTTGGTTGCCTCCCAAGAAGCAATTGATTTAACGTCGTGGCATGACGCAGACCCCTTGATTACTCAGACTTCATCAAGGTAATAGGCCTCAATCACTTCTTGCACACTCTCCAACTTTCCCATAGGCCTTTGTCCGTTCACCTTGAACCTTGTTCCTTCCTTGCTCTCGAGCTCGACTGCTCCATGTGGAAACACTTGAGTGACTTTGAATGGCCCGGCCCATTTGTACTTGAGCTTGCCAGGAAACAAGCGCAACCTTGAGTTGAATAGAAGCACCTGATCACCCATAACAAATTCACACTTTTCAGTTGTTTGATCATGATACTTATTCTTCTTCTCCTTGTACAAGGCTGAACTTTCTTAAGCTTTTAGGCGAAACTCATCAAGCTCATTCATGTCATCTACTCTTTGACTCAATGCGACGTCTTAATCCAAATTAAACTTCTTTAGCGCCCACATAGCCTTATGCTCTAGCTTTACCAGCAAATGACATGACTTCTCATATAAATTTTGATAAGGGGACATGCCTATGGGAGTCTTGAATGCGGTGCGATAGGCCCATAGAACATCATCAAGCCTCATTGACCAATCAGTTCTATGCATTCACAATCTTTGCAAGGATTTGCTTATTTCTCTGTTTGACACTTCAACTTTCCCACTAGAATGCGGATGGTAAGGAGTGGCTATATTGTGACGAACCCATATTTCTCTAGTAACGACTTGAACAACTTATTACAAAAGTGGGAACCTCCATCGCTGATAATTTCCCTAGGTGTACCAAATCTGGAGAAAATACTCTTTTTCAGGAATGGGTTGACACTTTTCCCTTCATTGTTTGAAAGTGCAATTGCTTCCACCCATTTCGACACATAATCAACCACAACAAGAATATACTTCATCCCATGAGAACTCACAAACTGACCCATAATGTCAAGGCCCCATACATCAAACATCTCAATCACCTATATCAGATTCATACGTAGCTCTTGCCTCATTAAAGTTCCTCCTTCTCTTTGGCAATGATCAGAAAACTTGGCAAAATCATGAGCATCTTAGTGGATGGTTGGCCAATAATACCCACACTGCAAGATTTTATGAGCAATCCGAATACCACTATGATGCCCACTAACATGCAATGAATGACATGCTTCTAGTATACTTATCATCTCAACCTCGGGCACACAGTGATAAATAATCCCATTAGCACAAATACGGAACAAATAAGGCTCATCCCAAGACAACTTCTTCACATCATGCATAAACTTTATCATTCGGTGAAAAGACAAATCTGATGGAACCAGATCACTTGCCAAATAGTTAACAAAGTCTGAGAAACAAGGAATAAGATCATGAGAAGCAGCCAATAACTGTTCGTCTGGAAAACATCATAAATTTCAGCCCCATTGCCTAGCTTGAGCATAGCTTCCTTCTCTAATCTGGACAAATGATCGGCAACTTGATTTTATGTCCCCTTTCTATCTCCTACCTCAAAATTGAACTCTTGCAGCAACAATACCCATCTAATCAACCTCGATTTTGCATCCTTTTTAGCCATCAAATACCTCAATGCAGAATGGTCAGTATGCACTATGACCTTAGTACCAAACATGTAGGATCAAAATTTCTCGAATGCGAAAACCACAGCAAGGAGTTCTTGTTTAGTCATCGTATAGTTCTTTTGAGCCACATTCAGAGCTTTGCTGGCATAGTAAATAGGATGAAGAATCTTTTCTCCCCTCTGTCCCAATACCACACCAAGCGTCACTCCACTTGTATCACACATCACTTCAAATGGTTACCCCCAATCTGGTGAAATAATGATAGGTGCGGAAACTAGCTTTTCTTTCAACTCTTCAAATGGTCTCAGACAAGCGTCATCAAAAAAAATTTACACTCCTTTTTGAGCAATTTGCACAATGGGTGTGCAATTTTGGAGAAATCTTTGATAAACCTCCTCTAAAAGCCTGCATCCCCAAGAAAACTTCTAACACCTTTAACAGAGATAGATCGTGGAAGCTTTTCTATTACCTCAACTTTAGCTCTATCAACCTCAATATCCTTCTTAGAAATCCGATGACCCAGAACGATCCCCTCTTTCACCATGAAGTGACACTTTTCTCGATTGAGCCCAAGATTGTACTCTTCACACCATTTCAGTACCTCGGCAAAATGCATCAGACAACCATCAAACGAGTCACCTACCATAGAGAAATCATCGATAACTACCTCAATAGTGTCCTCCACCATATCTGATAATATAGACATCATTCAACGCTGGAAGGTCGCTGAAGCATTACATAACCCGAATTGCATCCGTTTGAAGGCAAAAGTCCCATAAGGGCAAGTGAATGTGGTCTTCTCTTGGTCCTCCGGAGCAATATAGATCTGATTGTAGCCTGAATAACCATCAAGAAAGCAATATCACCCCTTACCAACAAGACAATCCTGATCCATGAAGGGCATAGAGAAGTGATCCTTTTGTATCCAAGAATTCAATTTTTGGTAGTCCATGCATACTCTCCATCCAGTCACGGGCCGCATCATAACAAGCTCATTTTTCACATTAGGAACCATAGTTATCCCGCCTTTCTTGGGCACATACTAAACAAGACAGACCCAACTACTATCTGATATGGGATATATGACTCCAGCATCCAACCACTTGATGATTTCCTTTTTCACCACCTCTTGCATAGGTGGATTTAGTCTCCTTTGGTGCTCGATAGTAGGATTTCTATCTGGCATGAGTTGGATTTTATGAGAACAAATGTCAAGATGAATCCCAACAATGTCTGTAATGGTCCAACCAATAGCCTGCTTGAACCTCTTCTACACAGAAACTAATACCTCAACTTGCACCTCACTCAAATTGGCCGCAATGATGACTGGTAAAGTACCATTTTGGAGCCTCTTCAACAGACGGTTTTGTAGGTAGAGAGTCGCGATTCTTCATATCTAGATCCAATCTCTTTGGTTTGCAACAGAATTTGAACCTATCAAGTGAGGCAACTAATTCATCATAGTTTTCAATACCATCACCCTCAAAATTCATCATTACCGCTGCAAGTGCATCAACACCCAACCTCTCTTCAATAGACACATCAGAACCTCGCTCCCAGTTTTGGAGCCCCTAAACCCAACTTCTTGTAAATAGACAATGGCATCAAATTAATACTAGCACCCAAATCACACAACGCCTTCGCAAAATGCAACAACCAGATGGTACAAGGAATAGTGAAACCACTAGGATCCTCTTTCTTCTGCACAAGTGACCTAGTAGCGATAGCATTGCAATGTTGCAACCTATCATCATCTTCAAAACTGATGACCCTCTACTTAGTCACCAAATCTTTCATAAATTTTGCATACCCATGCATTTGCTCCAAAGCTTCTATCAACAGAACATTGATGGAAAGTTGTTTCAACATAGTAATAAACCTGTGGTATTTTCCTTCCTCATTCTTCTTTACCAATCTCTGTGGGAATGGCGGTGGAGGTCTAGGCATGGGAATAACTTTTTGGGTCACCTCAGCTTCTTTCTCTGTAGCATTCTTGGACTCACCAGTAACCTTGATCTCACCATCATTTTTTTATTCCACAGTTTCAACCTCAGACATCATAGGGGGATCAATGGTCTGTTTACCTCATCGAGTGGTGAATTCCATACAATACCCATCATTTTTCGGATTCTGGATAGCGTTTCTAGGAAGTGTGCCAGGATGATGTGGGTTTAATGTAGTGGACAACTGATTCATCTGCTGCTCAAGTTGCCTGATCGACACTGCATTGGCGTCAACTTTTTGACCAATTCTAGACAAGTTGTTTCGCATCTCCTTCACATTCTCATCAGTCGCATCAAACCTCTTCATCATCTTCTGCATCATATCCTTAATATGTGACATAGTACCCCAGCTTCCCTAAGGCCAACTCTCTCATTTCTGTTGCCATAGTTGTTCCGGTTTTAGTTGTTGTCGCGATTGTAGTTCCCATCCCGGACATAGTTTCCCTCTCGATTGTAGTTACCATAGTTTCGACCTTGGTTTCCTTGATTTTGGTGCCAATTATCCAAATTGGAACTTTGGGCATTGGCTGGAAAACCCCCCGTCTGATCATTCACCAAATAAGCATCCTCCTCATAGTAGCATTCCTCAATTTGTGGTGGTGGAGTTCTAGTCAGATAGTTTACCGCATTTACCTTCTCTTCACTTCCGGTCACATGCTTTAGTACCAAACCCAATTCTGTTCTCATCTGGTCCATCTCTTCACGAATATCATCAGCAGCTTGACTAGACGCAACTTGAACTGCAAATGTACTTCTTCCGGTGTCAGACTTTCTAGTTCTCCATGCTTTATTATTTCAGGAAATCTTCTCTAATTTCTCTACGATCTCCTCAAAAGTGCACTCGCCATATGAACCTCCAGTGATAGTATCAAGCACAACCTTACCATTGTCATCCTGACCCATGTAGAAGTACTCATTCAATGACTCATCATCGATGCGGTGATTCGGAACAGTTCTTATGAATGCAATGAACCTATCCCATGAACTACTCACAGACTCTCCAGGTAGTGCTACAAAGTTATTCAACTTGTCCTTGTGATTCAGCATCTTGGACAAAGGGAAATACTTTGCCATGAACACCTTGTGCAATTAGTCCCATGTATAAATTGAGTTAAACGGAATCTTAGAAAACCAACAGCATCTCTGCTCAATGATAGAGGGAAGAATCTCAATCCTATGATGTTCATATCCAACTCTGGTCTCCCTACACAACTCTTGCAGACACTCCTCAACTTGGCTATGTGCCCATGTGGATATTTCGAAGCCATACCAGAAAACAATCCCCTCGCAGTAAGCATCTGCATCAGACTGCTCATCACCACAAATGTAAGCCATGAAGGTAGATGAGGGAGAACAATGGGTCCTTCTAATTCAACTGTATTGAACTCGACCCTTTAGTTATCTTGTGGTCTTGGTTCTGGCGGATTCTGCCTCGATGCAACTCCAAGTAGATTACCACCAGGAACCTAAATTTTTTTATTATTCACTCCATCCTCATGCTTCTCTATGATCGGATTATTATTGCCCCCTTGGTTTGCCATTCTTCTCAAAGTCTTGCTTAGTTTGGGGTCGTATGGGGTCAGTGGTTCGCCTCGACTCCGTGTACTTGGCATACACTAGAGTAGAAACATGTAGAAAATGAAAACAAAAGAAAACATGAAATTAGGAAATAACTGACTAAAGTTCAATAATATAGTTAAACATAATCTAAAAACCTTATTCCCCGGCGGCGGCACCAAAAATTGATACACTCAAATTATACCTCCCTAAAGAAGTATAAGCGATCATTGTGGAATAAAAAACCCAACTTGTAGGTTAGGGTCATCCCATGAGGAATATTGTTTAGACTTAAACTTAACTCACTATTATATCTGTTTAGTCAACTTATTTCCTAGAAAGTAAATAAAGGGGGGATTTGTGTGACAAATAATTGATTGTTGTTTAAGTAACAAGTGAAAAAGATTTAAACTTTGTTGTTATCAACGAGAGAGAGAAAAAATGGTGTATGTGTTCCCCATAACTTTAACGTGGTAATCCTAATAATAGTAATCCTTTCCTAGTGTTTTACATGCAAAGTTGGTAAGATCGGTAACCCTAAGTGATTGGTCCTCCAAATAGGGAATTTCACCGTGCACCCTGGTCCAATTATGTGTGTATAATTTTCTAACCCTTACCTTTACCTCAGATTAGACATCACATCAATGTATGACTTAGTTTTTCCCTCACACCAATTGACATTAGACTATTAGATAGTATCACACTAAATCTTTATTGATAATTCTTTTCTTATTAACTACCTCCTTTGTCTGGCAAGTAGCAACAAAACGAGTTCTAACATTGTGCACCGTTAAAAAGACTTCTAAGCGAAAGAATTACCAATACATGCATAAACACTATTCAAGAAATACTTAGTTATTATTCATACGTTGTTAATTGATCATGGTTCCCACTACCCTAGTTGCGGATTTAGTTACTCATGCTTGAAAGAACACAATTCATATTTTTGTAAAGAGAATTAATGAACTTACGTTTAGAGTAGTAGAAACCCATAATCTACAACTGAATTTCAAAGCAAAAGTCTTATAAACCGAAATTCGGAAATCAAATTTCCAAAGTTTGCAAGTTAATTCCCAAGAAAATATCAAGAACTAAAAGTAAACAATAATGTCTAACCCACAAAAACGAAGTTTACATACCCTATTTATAGAAAAACATGTCCTAAACAAAAAGGAAACAAAATAAGGAAATAAACTTTATGGACGCGGCTTTGATCAACGACTCGACCTACGGACCGTGGATCGACCTACGGTTTGTAGGTCTCCTCCGTTGGTCAACACTTAGAACTTTTCTTCAGAAGCTTGGAACCATCATTCTTTGATCAGCATCAACAGACATGCAGGACGGACAGTAGGTGGACCTACGGTCCATGGGTCCTCTTTCGTGGCTCCACACTTAGGAATTTCATCAAGTACTAGAACTTCAACTCTCTGAAAATCTTCCACGGATGTGTAGGACGGCCCGTAGGTCGACCTACGTTCCGTGGATCACTTCGTAGTTCCACACTTGGTCAAACATCCCTGATGCTCCTATCTACGCCCACCATCGACTGATCGTCATAGGACCCATGGTCCGTAGGTCCCATCGTGGGTGGCTACTTCTACAGATTTTTTAGCTTTCATGTCACTCAATCGCGTCCAAGCCTATTTCCTGCAAACATGACACAAACATTATTTTTAATACAAAATGGCCCTAGACATACACAACTTTTAAGTGAAATGTATAAAAAATACCGTAAACTCACGGTATATCATTCCTCATGGTTCACTCTCTTGGAGTCTTATACCTTAGATATTCTGATGATTTGCTTATTATGCATATTCATGAAAGGCTTAAATTTTGAGAAAATGAGTTTACTTGATTGATTGTTACTTGTTTATTTGCATTGAATAATAGTTGCCTTTAGACTTCATGATATGATGTTTTGAACATGTTTAGCTTGGAGTTGATGTTTCCTCCTCGGATATGTGCATTATGTGATTGCATTAATGATGGGCTGTTAGATTGAGCTTCTACCTTCTTTATGATGCCATAAATCTCATTTGAGGGCGAATATTCCGAAGGAGGAGATATTATAACACCTCAGATTTGAGAAAGATCTAAAAATGGGTAATGGGGAAGAACTCACATGCCAACACCTAAACCATGGACCCTCCACGGAGCCCAAGATGGGACATAAAGGGGACTATGGGCAGCGAGGTGACCCATGGCAAGTACACAAAGGAAGGCTAAGCAAGGACCCCTGTGGTGGAGGCAAAACCAACCCAAGAGTTGGCATCCTCCCACGAGCCCCCAAACGGGTCATGAAGAGCAAAAAGCTCGTCAAGTGGTCATGAAGAAAAAAGACAACATGGGACCTCTCCCTAGGCCACTGGTCAAGGACCACGGCTGCCACAACGGCCCGTGAGGTCCTTGACGGCTCGTAAAGGGCACCATCTGGGGTTGCACTAGCTTTAAGTCAGGGGCTTTTGGATCTTTTCATAATTATTCTATCCTAACACTGTGTCAATATTCCCTTACCTAGAATTCCTATATAAGTATTTTTATCCCCAAATTTCCCCAATTGAAATCATTCTCTCAAATTCCTAAAAAGAAGGACAAGTCTTCCTCCTAAATAATTCTCTGTCTAGAAATCTTGAAGAAGAAGATCAACCTAGGGTTTCATGTCAAGCCTCCAATTCCACCATTGAAGGCTATCTTTTGGCATTAAGTTATGGTAGTTTTCATTTTTGTCGCCCTTTCCTCCATGGAGTTCCCAAATTCTCCAATTTGTAAAGTTAGAAATCCACAATTGAGTTAGGGTTTTTCCTCTTTCTCACGGGTTCTTTTAAATGTTGATTTATATAGTTGATTTATGAACTTTATGCATGATTTCATATAATCACACGATTTTAAGGTGAATCCCCATGAACTCATGCTTAACCCATGTTTTCTAGATATTAATGATTGAAAGTGGGTATTGAACTATGAAAGTTGAATTATGGAATTATGCATGTTCTTATGGAATTGATGAGATATGATGTTGATTTCTTTGAGAATAAAAACATATATGTTGTTGTGGTTAATTCTTGTGAAATGATTGCTCACATAACTACCTCATGCATGAATGTGAAAGTTTTTCTCACATACATGATTGTAACGTTGATAGGTCTTCTCACCTAAAATGAATCAAAGATAAGGAGATATTCTAATCAAACCTAGCTTGGATTGGTTACTTCATTGTACCTTTCCATTGATGACATGTGACTTAGCTTGGATTGGAAAGATGACGTGACCTTCCATGGATAATAAGGACAAGTTAAGAAAATGACTATTCTGTGGGATTTACGCTTAGCACCGAAAAAATATTGAGATGGGAGCTCTCCCGTTAGTAGAGGTCGGGTTTCTAGAAGCAATCCCTTTATACCATACTTATGTTACCCCATAGGATGATGGTCTTAGATAGACATTAGCTAGTGGATACATATAAGCTATAAGTTCATTCTCTTACCTCGGCAAGTAGGACACCCATTTTTGGTGTGGGGTAGACACCAGATTCTGTGTTGATAGCTCACATGGTCTTATATGTTGGTTAAAGGTAAATCTTCCACACTAAAGATCTAAGGTTACTTCAAGAAGTATCTCACATGTGACTTAAGATGATCTATTTGCATTGACCATGTTTTGTGACTTATGTCCTCTAGTTCTTTTTACATTCTTGATTTAGCTTGGTCATTGCACTTTATGAAAATGTCCCTTTTTTCCTGTTTTCAATTTCTTATGCATGGCTATCATAGTTGGTACATATTATGTACTAACACATACTCTTACCTACATTTCCCGAGATGTAGGGACTGACCTTACAGATTTGCACTTCCGTGGCTAGGGATCTCATATAGAAGAGTGAAGATTGGTGAGTCCTCATATTTCGAGGACAGAGCTTCATTTTCCCCTTTTGTCTTTACTTTAAGTTTTGGAACTTGATGTACGGGCTACACCCAGATAAACTCTTATGTACTAGCTGGCTTCGAGACGATGTTTAGATTTCCGCTTTTCTCTATAAAAACTTTTATATGTTGAAACTGTCTTTTTATCACTTATATTCTATTTTCTTGTATGATGAATGCTAAGTGGCTTGTATGGGCCCTCTCGGGGTCTTATACGCCATGTTATGCCTAGGGGCTACCTTGGGCCGTGACATATATATACTTCTCCTCGTAGAAGCTAGAAAATGCTTCCCAAGTCATAGGTAGTGCCTTTACTGGTCGACACTCAACATGAGACCGCCACCAAATTTTGGTGTCTCTCTGAAACTGGTAAGACAAAAACTCAACACGAAACTTCTCCACTATATTCATCTTAAGAAGCAACTCATATAAATCAAGAAGGAAATCATAAGCATCTTCATATTCAGTACCCATAAAGAATGTGAGTTTCACCTTTAAGAACTTAATAAAAAGATCATGTTGGTCACTAGTCATTACATGCCTGTAGTGAATAAGGGAAACATGCATATTTTCAAGGACACATCTTCTCTTGCTAGTGTTGGTGTTGCTACTTCTGTTGCTCTAATTCTGACGGTATGTGAAATAGAGTCAAGGAGGTCAGATACCAATTTTCATTATCCTATAGCCTCTCGCAGAAAATTAAAGGTATCCCTACTCTGTTCTATAAGACTTTATTAGGCATGTCCTTGTTTGATGAGATCATCAAACTTAAAACTCTAATACCAAGTTTGTCACAACCCAAAATGAGTTCTGAGTGTGCCCATACTTAGCCTCCTAGGTGGGCGAACCAACGAATTCATCACCAACTTATATTTATTATTCAAATTATGAAATACAAACCATAATGCGAAAGCAGAAATCTTATTAATGTAAGAAACGTAAATCCACTAAACTTTATTAAATATCATTTCCCAAAACCTGAAAGTTATCACATCAAGGACATCTAATCCCCAAATACTAAGTCTAAAAGTATCAAAGATACCAAAATAATCAAATAAAGTAGTATGTGTTCGAAAACTAAGGACATCATGCCATGACTGAGAGAATTCAATATGAGCTAGAATAGATAGCTAACCTTGGAACCTGATCTCCTGGAGACTGGCTAGAGCTAAGGGCGAGTCGAAGTCACTGGTACACTTGTTGCACTCCACAAAAGGAAAATGAAAGAATACGCAAGTAGGGATCATTACAAGGGAACATGTACTGAGTAAATATTATTGGCCGATTCAAAATGAAAACCAATATGCATAAAGTAATAATATGAAATCAACTATAACACTTAGCAGGTGGCAAGCAAAAAACAACATGAACAAGTTACAACAATACTGGAGCAAGTACGTGATTAGGACACAATATCAAGAACACACATGAGGACTCATGCCTCAATACCAGGCTCTTTTAGGAATTAGATTCTTGGAGATTGAGTACATTAAGTTATTTTAATATGTTTCCTTTAATGTTAACATGTCGGAATGTGATACCCGATCTAATAATATCGTGTCAAAATGTTACATCCGATCCAACAATATCGTGTCGGCTCGTGGCAGCCGATCTAAATATATTGTGCTGGCTCGTTGCACCCTCTCCAAATATATCATGCCGATTTGTGGCACCCAATCTAAATATATCATGCAAGTTTGTGACACCCAATCCAAATATATCATGTCAGTTTGTGGCACCCAATCCAACAACATAGTTAATTTATCATTCTTCATTATCACTTCCCACTGCATTAACAATATTTCATCAAGCCTTGTTTATTTAAGACATCACTTTAATAGAACAAGTTCAAGATTATGGGTTTCATGGTCTTGGGATTACAGACCAATCACAACAACACATGAATCATCCAAACCACAACAACCAAGTATGTAGAATTTTTTTTATCATTACTCAATGATATCAATCACTCTTAAGAGTCTCTCTATCAAACAGAATAAACCATAACCTACCTCCACCAAAGAAATTCAGTCAAGCAATCTAATTCTCCAACGATTTTCCTTTCCTCGATGCAGCAAAACATTTTCAATCTATCAAGGACACAATATTCGTAAGTAAATAAGTTTGTACACACCTATATTACTATATGTCTAGCCTAGACAAAATCCAAAACTCATAGAACATGAATCCAAAATCAAGTTTCTAATTTTGAGGTAAATTACTATGCCAAGTCTCCTATATTAGAAATTTCAAGTTTAGGGTTGAGTCTCAACTCTTACAATATCATAAATCTAATGAAACATATATACTATAATACACCTATATTTAATTACCCATCTCAATATATTAAAACATGAATTATAAAGTAACTATAACAATAAAGTAAAAGAAGAACCCTAAAGTTATCAAACGACAAAACAATAGCTTGAATCACTAACAAAACAACCATCCATCCATATCCCTAGAAAATAACTATCAATCACCCATCATTATTATTCTATAATTTTCAAATCATCTTCCAATCTTGACCATTAAACTAATTACAACACTAACAAAAACAATAACTCAATTAAATTTCAACCTAAAGAATTCAACTGGATGAACAATCATGACTTTAGTTTACTATACATATATGTTCACGTTAGTACAAAAAGAAATAACAATTTGCCTCTTTCTTTTTTAAACAATTAACATTATAATAATAATTGAACTCCCCAACCAACCATCAAATTACTTACAATTCAATCATATACGCATAAACAATGTAACTAGAAGAATTTGAGCGAAGTCTCACATTGGTCACCGCTTTCTCGTTGTTCATGTTGCTTTTTGTTATTCTCATATTCCCCTCTTTTCTTTTCTTCTACAGATTATTTACTATCCTAATTATTATATATGACTAATTGTAAAAGTGGTGAAAGTGTCCCACTACTAATTTTAATTTTATTTCTTTAACCACCAACTTAATTGTAATGACACAGGCTGTAATTTTTGGAAAATTTCATGAATTAAAATTTTTAGCCCCTCTTCATACCGACCCTAAGTCTTTAATGATTGAGTTTGATAGGTTGGTTTTAAAATTTGAGTTAAAAGTTGAGAATTTGGTAAGTTTGTGAGTTTTAAGGTCTAACTTGTTAACAAAGTGGGTTTTTGGGATCTTCGGGAGTTTTAAGTCTCGAAATTGAATTCTGTTAATTCCATCAATCTTAAAATGTGAAATTTGATCAGTGAGAGTTTTGGGTTTCAAATTCCAAGTTTTTTTTGAAAATTTGAGGTACTAAGTTGTGAAAATGTGGAAATGTAGCCTTTGGATTGACTTCGGTCAATATTCGAGGCTCAGATACTCGGATTGGAATTCCGAGGGTTTCATTGGATTTGGGAGATGATTTTAGGACTAGGTGAAGTCTTAGTTGATATTTTAGAGGTCCCGAGCTGTTTTTTTTGCCTTTTTAGGATTTAGTTAACTTCTTGTGGTTTTCACAAATGTTAGGTCAAGGAGACCTCACATTCATGTTGTCTTGGTTCCATTGAATATAAAACGTTAAGTATAATTGATTTGATTATGTGGTTTGTGTGTACAAGGCTCCTGAACAAATCCTGAGGGTCCTTTCGATGTTTTGAGAGTTGCCTAAACTTGCTGGTGTTTGCAAGTTTCGCTTTAGCGAAGGCCAGCCGCTTAAGCAACCTTTGCTTAAGCGATGGGCCTTTCGCTTAAGCTACCTTCACTTTTGCGAAGGAGCCTTTGCTTAAGCAATGCCTACCTTTTTAGCTAGGTTCGCTTAAACGAACTTGTGGTTGCTTTTGTGACATCAGAGGGGGGCTTTTATTGCCATTTGCAGGGTTTAAGTCCGTTTTCACCATTTTTGAGATTTGGGGACCCTTGATGGCGATTTTGAAAGGATTTTTCTGTGCTAGATCATTTGGATAAGTGTTCATGATCCTAAACCTTCATTTTCTATTAATTAATTTTGAGTTTTAACATCAAAATGTGAGATTTTGGTGGGCTTATGGCAAGGATTTTCAACAACCCAAGTTCTTAGCTAAACTGGTGATTTTGTAGGGGTCTTGTTTCCTTATTCAAAATGATTTACACCAGTAATTTTCTAAAGCCTTAAACATCACTTTTCAAGTATTAAATTTCGGATTCAAACTTTAATTTTTAAATGGGGTTTTGAGTTTACTTACCGACCTTTCAAGAAGTATTGATTTGGGTGTTGTTGTTTCCAGAAACCTATTGTGAATACTTGCTTGTGCATGGATTGTGTAACTTTTCAAGTTGTTTGGAAGGGGAAGAATCAACTATTGGAGTGATTGTTGATTGATTTAAGGCAAGTGGCTTCCTCAACCTTGTATTCTAGTTGAATTGTGTGCTTCCTTTGTTGCTTGTGTTGGGAGTAATGGGAATGAGGTGAAAGGTTTATTGTCCACTTGTTATGCCTAAATGAATAAAAATGGGTTGAAATGAAAAAGGCTATGTTTTGAACATGATGATGTGTTTTGCCTTAATGTAACCCTTATAATTGGTTGATTGATGATATGCTTGAAAGCATGATTGTGGACTTGAATTGTGTAATTTTTGTCACTTTTATGTGGTGTGATATTGCTTGCGTGCATTGATAGTTGGACACCGTGATGAGACATCTGATGATTATGGGGCCGATGTCTTTGCTAGCAAGTGATACTATGCCTAGGTCTGTGCCAGCAAGAGTGTGATTTCGCCGAGGTCATTACAAATGAGTGTTAATATGTCGTGGTCATTTTTGGCAATGGTTATAAAACTGATGAGAAGTGGTTCTGGCAAAAGGTTTATTATTGTGACTATATGTATTTAATGCTTTTGTGTGACTGTCTTGATAATTGAAATTGGTATACTTACTGCGTGTGACTGAACTACTTGATTTTGAGGTTGACTTATTTGAATTTAATTGTGGTTATTGAACTGCAAATATTGGGCCTGTGAGCCATGTATTGTAGGATTTCTAGGTTGGGTTGATTTATGTGCAGGTTTTAGTTTGAGGAGGTTCAGTTGGATAGTCGAGGGTACTCGATTTATAGCTAGTTGCTTTGTTTAGTAGGTTCCTTGCTGGGTACCGTGTTGTTGGTACTCATCCCTTCCTTTTACACTTGTGTAGGCTCCGAGCCCAGAACCACGTGATCTCTTCCTCTTTCATTGATGTCAAGGCTAGTCAAGGACATGAAGATTTAGCTTCTTATAATTCGACAAGTCCGCTTTTTCCTTTCCTTACACTATTTTATTTGAGAAACAAAGACTGAGACTTGTATTCATTTCTTAATTATGTACTTATGTATTTAGTGGCTTGTACACGTGACAACCTGATTTCGGGGGTATATTTAAGTTAATTATGAATTTATGCATTATTTAATAGTATTAGACTATTATTCTTGCTTTACTTCCGCATTTATCATATTATTTGAGTTTTAGGCCTCCTTGTCTTTGTGGGATAAGACGAGTGCCATTACATCCATTTTTGGGTTTTCACATCTTTAGCTAGATTTATTATAAGGTTTAGTATATACATGTATATTATTTAAAACATATGAACGCTTATTATTTTATGTCACACCCCAAAACTAGAGAGGCACGATTGGCACCCGGTACCTTATTAGATCGAGCTAGCCACTAAAATATACCAAAAAGGAAACAACAATGGCCGACAAGGTCTTACAATTGTCACACCCCGGGCCTACACCCTGGAAGTGGTCGGCACTCGAGAACCATTGCTTGCTCCAAGTGAACCCTTGGCTTGGCTTACTTACTCAGCAGAAAACTTAGACATAAGAAAGAGAATCCAAATATAAGATAACTCAACATGTCTCAAAACTAAGCTCATAATGTTGTAAGAAAATAAACATTTCACTTAGCCAAAGTGGCAACTCAAATTTGAACATAAGCCAATAACAAGATAATGACAAATGGACTAACATCTGACTGACTATCTATGAAGCCTCTAGAACAACTGAGATGGATGTCGGGAAGAGCCCCACGACATCCTAATGAACAGATAATAAAACTGAAAGCAATGAAAAGGGTCCTTTGGAAAGCAATGAGGCTCACCACAAGACTCTGAGTGCTCAACTGGATCAACGATGCGCTGGATACTGATCCTGGTTACCTGTGTCTGCATCATAATAACATGCAGGCCAAATGGCAGCACTATATTAAATGTACGAGTATGCGAGGGGAATTCTAAAACAAGACATAAGCTTGAAAGGAACTGAAGAACTTACCTGCCTCAACTGAACTAAACTGAACTGAACTTATTTCAATATAAAGCAGAGTATATAAATGTAGTATAAATAAAAGCTTTAAAACATGGTTTTCAACTCTGTTTAATTATAAATACAATAATAACTCTGTATGTATGCAAACATACAATATGAACTCTGTTTGTATATGAAAATACAAATATTTCTGATGTATATAAAAAAACAAAATACTGTTATGGGAGTTTCTCTAACCGAGAACCATCACTTAAGAGCTATCGTGATGATACAACGTTTTGAATCACGCTTCCAGGGACGTCCTACACCTTGCCGGGGTTATACAACCTGAACTACTCAATGGATCCACTAGTCTATGCTAAAAAGCACTAAAGAATTGTGTAAAAGTATGACCCTTTTCTACCTATGGTAGCTATATGGTTTATGGCGGCTCGGAGTTTTGTGAACTCTCACTCACCCATATTGGTGCTCAATACTACTCCCAAAATATACTAGCTCTTTATGTTTAGAAACATAACTTCTTTCTCTAGTTTGAGATAATTGCTCAAAACTTAGCTCAAAAACTATCTTGGAAATCTTAGTTTCCTCTCTTGCTTAATTGTACATTTAATCTTTAACTGAAAAACTAACTCAAAGGCTCTTTTGGAAATCAAGGTTTCCTTTCTTCTTTAAATTTGAAAACATTTTACTCTTTGGGAATACATTGTCCCAATATACTCTTTTGAAGAAATGAACTTCAAACTTTACTCAACTCAAAACTCAAGTGTTAAAGCAAAGTTAAAACATTTGTAAAAGACTCTAAGAAGACTCTATGAACTTCTCTTGACTTGACTCTTAACTTCTCTTAACTTCTCTTAACTTCTCTTGACTTGAATCTTACATGATCCTTGAATTGAATTATGTATTCAACAATTGTGATTTGTGATAGGAAAGATCTCATGATGTTTAGGAGTGATTTTAGATAGATAAACATGAGAAAAGATCAAGAAATCACTGTCTGAAAGAAAGTCCGTGATGCGTAGATGTATTTAGATTTTGGTCGCGAAAATAACTTTTTGAGTCAGAACGGTCCGTTAACGCTCTGCAACGCGAAGAAAATTTTGACAATCCTGAGGAATAGGTCTGTAATGCGGACCTGGTACCCAGATTCTTCCGAGTTGTTCCTTCTTCATTTTTTAACCCCAAATCGCCTAAATTCAATTCTTTTTCTTCAATTCTCTTTAGATTCAAATACCCAACATATGCACACAAGAATCTAATTAAACACAACTCTAAAATCGACCTTAAACTCTCAAGAACTCCTCAATCTCATCCCAAATTCAAGAACAAAAGCAATACAAGAATACAACTCAAGAACATCGAATTTTCAATCTTTTTAAGACGAAATTACACTGAATAAAATATGTTTGGTGTGTGGGCGAAAGAACCCAATGTTGTGTGAACTCACATACCTCGTAGGGATCACCCCTTGAGGAAATCAACAAGCGATTTGTGAAGATCTTGACGATTCTTGCTTCCTTTGCTCCTTTCTCCTCTTCTTTTCTCTTTTCTCAAAACCCTAAATCTTTTTCCAAAAGCGTAAATTGACTACGATCAGTTTAGACCCCAATTAAGTACCGAAAAACGAAATAAAATAATTGGGTAAGGAAAATACCATAATGCCCCTCTAAAATTCGGATTGGACATTTCCTTATTTGAACAACCCAAATTCCAATGTGCATATCTCCCTCATACGAACTCGGAATCACGCAAACTCGGCAGCGTTGGAATGATTGGTCCAAGATATTTCCTACGATATCTGGAAAAACAACTAAATCATATTGAGCTAGGAGTAATGGTCGTTTGAAGTTGACCAAAATTTAACTTAACATACTTAACAAATTTTCCAGATGTTTATATTCTTTCCACAAATGACTATTTCCACTTCTTAACTTCTTTCTAGTTACGGGGTGTTACAATATCTCTCCATTGGGAACATTCATCCTCGAATGAGGCTACTCTTAGTAGGCTAAGGGTGTAACATCTGACATTCAGTTCAAACACCCAATCAATCAAAATGCAAAAAACAACATGCCAACATATAAATAAATATCAAGAAAGGATTAGTACCTTGATCTGGAACTTCTCCGGATTTGAAGAGACATGGATATCTCTTCTTCATATCCTCCCCAGCTTCCTAGTAGCTTCCTCAACAAATTGGTTCCTCCAAAGGACTTTGATTGATGCTACCTCTTTTGTTTTCAACTTGCGAACTTGGCTATCTAGAATCTGAAAAAAGATCTCCTCATAAGACAAGCTATCCTTGATTCCAATATCTTCAGTTGGTATGATCAATGATCGCCTATACACTTTCAACACGGGGATGTGGAACACCGGTTGGACTGCTTCTAATTCTTGTGGTATCTCTAACTCATAAGCTACATTGCCAATCCTCTTGGATATTCTATAAGGACCAATATAATGGGGACTAAGCTTCCCCTTCTTACCAAATCTCATAACACCCTTCACGGGTGGAACTTTCAAGTATACCCAATGATCTACTTCAAACTCTAACTCCCTTCTCCTACCATCAGTGTAGGATTTCTGATGACTCTGCACTGTTTTCAATCTCTCTTGAATGACTTTCATTTTCTCCATAGCTTGACGAACTAAGTCTGGTCCTATTAACCCAGCTTCACCAACTTCAAACCATCCAATAGGAGATCTGCATCTTCTCCCATAAAGATCTTCGTAAAGAGACATTTGGATGCTAGAATGGTAATTATTGTTGTAAGCAAACTCAATGAGAGGTAGGTCATCATCCTAATTACCCTTGTAATCAATCACACAATCTACCTTGATACCTCAAAAAACCATCTACCCCTTGTTGAAAAGCCATCACTTTTTGCTTATGAACCTTTGTCTTTATTTCAAGAAATAAAAGATCTTGGTCTTGCTTAACTTTTACTTCTGACACTAATGATGATTCAACCCCATTTATCACCACCACTCCTCCTTCTGTGGAATCCATTAGTCGAACTCCTAGTCGTGCAAGCCTATGCACCTCTTTCGCTAACTCTTTCTTATCTTCCTCAAAATGGGCGGTACTAACCATAGATAATCTACTCAAGGCATCAACAACAACATTAGCCTTACTTGGGGGATACAAAATACTCATGTCATAATCTTTGAGTAACTCTAACCACCTTCTCTGTCTGAGATTAAGCTCTTTCTGACTAAACACATACTGAAGACTCTTGTGATTGGTGAACACATCCACATGAACACCATAAAGTTATTGGCTCCATATTTTCAAAGCAACTACTACGACAGCTAACTCTAAGTCATGAGTTAGGTAATTATTCTCATAATCTTTTAACTATCCAGAGGCATAAGCTATAACTTTGCCATTCTTTATTAACACCTAACCCAAGCCCACTCTAGATGCATCATAATACACCACAAAACCTTGAGTACCTTCTGGTAAGGTCAATATTGGGGCAGCAGTCAATCTTCTTTTCAATTCCTGAAAGCTTTTCTCACAAGCTTCAGACCATTGAAACTTCATTGTTTTCTGAGTCAACTTGGTCAAAGGAGATGAAATAGATGAAAATCCCTCGACAAACCTTATATAATATCCAGCCAACCCCAAGAAACTCCTAATATCAGTTGGAGATGTGGTCTAGGCCAATTCTGCACTTCTTCAATTTTTCTGAGTATCAACTTTAATTCCCTCTCCAGACACAATGTGGCCTAAGAACACCATAGACTCAAGCCAAAACTCACACTTAGAGAACTTGGCATGTAAATTTTTATCTTTTAATGTATGGAGAACTATTCTGAGATGGCTAGCATGATCTTCTTCATTCCTCGAGTAGATTAGAATGTCATCAATGGAGACGATAACAAACATATATAAATAAGGTTTGAAAACTCTATTGATAAGGTCCATGAATGTTGCAGGCGCATTGGTAAAACCAAAGGACATGACCAGAAACTCATAATGACCATAACAGGTCCTGAATGTTATCTTTGGAATATCACATTCCCTCACTCTTAACTGATGGTAAAATGATATGAGGTCTATCTTTGAGAAACACGAAGCACCCTGAAGCTTGATAAAAAAGATCATCAATTCTCGGAAAAAGATACTTATTCTTGATGGTAACCTTGTTCAACTGACGGTAATCTATACACATCCTAAGGGAACTATCTTTATTTCTCACAAATGGGATCGGAGTGCCCTAAGGTGAGCTACTTGGTCGAATTAAGACTTTCTCTAGGAGATCTTTCAACTGCTCTTTTAACTCTTTTAACTCTGCTGGTGCCATTCTATATGGAAGCATAGAGATAGGATGAGTATCAGGAATAGTATCTATACAGAAGTCTATTTCTCTCTTAGGAGGGACTCCTGGAAGATCATCTGGAAAGACTACTAGAAACTCTTTTACTACTACAACTGTCTGAATAAGCGGTATCTCAACACTAGAGTCATTAACTCGAACTAATTGATAGATACACCCCTTGGAAACTAACTTTCTCTCCTTAAGGTATGAAATAAAATGACCCTTAGGCACTATTGAACTCCTCTTCAACTCTATAACTGGTTCACTGGAAACTGAAACTTGACTACTTGAGTTCTACAATCTATTGATGCATAACAGGCATGAAGCCAGTCCATACCTAGAATGACATCAAACTCTACCATGTCTAACTCAACTAAATCAGCCATGGTACTCTTGTGATTAATGAAAATGGGACAATCACGATAAACTCTCTCTACTAGAATAGACTTACCAACAGGTGTAGAAACACTGAAGGCTCAAGAAGTTCCTCAGGAATAACATCAAAATGAAGACTTGGATCATACCAATGACAATATTTGACGAATCCTCTTGCTATCAGCGACTAGTGATACCATAAAGACGGTTTCCCTCTTTGCCTGCCCTTGAAGTAGCTTATCTAGATGTAGCTATATCTGGTGGAGCAACTGAAGAAGACTGGGCTCTATTGCCCCGGTTACCATTTCTCTGTCTACTCTTAGGACACTATCTCATAAAATGACCGTTCTGGTCACACTTGAAGCAACTAGTGGAGTCATTACGACACATCCCTGAGTGGCTCCTACCACACCGAGTACATGCAGGGGTCTTAGTACCCCCTTATGCCTTAGTACCTTGCGAATGCGCTGGTCTAGATCTGAAGTTCTGAAAACCTTTACTATTGTAGTCAGTTTTTTTCCTTGGTGTAGGTGCACTAGCAGATGATGGAGCAGGTCATTTCTGCTTATGTTGGAAACAAGACCGGTTCGCATTACTATTTTCTGCCCGGATTCATTCCCTGATGTCTTAGCCCTCTTATTCTCAAACCCTTCTCTATCCCTCAGCTTGTCCTCCTCAACTTGTTGCACATGGATCATCAGCCTTGCTATGCCCATGTCACCTACTAGCATGGCTACCTTAATTTCTTTATCTGACAGATGAGGCAACCCAACAACGAATAAACTTATCCTACTCCTTATGTCAGCAACCATCTCTTTGCTTCTCTTAGCTCACGGGGAAAGAACACCCCCAAGAAATCACTCTAAAAAATAGCCCAACTCACAATCGGTTATGCGCAAGCACGAGTTAGAAAGAAACTGTATAGAGACAAACTCTATAGCATGAAATAAGTATGAAATATGTGAAGAAATTTCCTAAATGTTACAGCCTCCTAATTATAGATGTGGCATGTTTCACACCGATAACTAAGACTCTATAGACATGACTTCATAGACTCCCTAGGAGTCTTGAACTCTGTGCTCTGATACCAAGTTTTTCACTCCCCGATCCTACACCCAGGACGTGGCCGGCACACGAGAACCATTGCTGGCCCCAAGCGAGCCCTTGGTCTAGCTTACTACTCAGCGGAAGACTTAGACATAAGAAAGAGAATGCAAATACAAGATAACTCAACATGTCTCAAAACTAAACTCATAATGTTTTAAGAAAATAAATATTTAACCTAGCTAAAATGGCAACTCAAATCTGAACATAAGCCAATAACACGATAATGATGAATTAACTAACATCTCACTGACTATCTATGAAGCCTCTAGAAAAACTGAGAAGGATGTCGAGACAAGCCCTACAACATCCTAATGAACTGATAATAAAACTGAAAGTACTAGAAGGGGCCCTCCGAATATCAAAGAGGCTTACCACAAGACTCTGAGTGGTCAAGTGGATCAACGATGCACTGGATGTTGATCTTGGTTACTTGTGTCTGCATCATAATAAGATGCAGGCCAAATGACATCAATACATTGAATGTATGAGTATGCGAGGGGAATTCTTAAACAAGATATAAGCTTGAAAGGAACTCTAGAACTTACTAGGCTCAATTCAACTAAACTAAACTGATTTCAATATAAAGTAGTGTATACAAATGCATTATAAAGAAAAGCTTTAAAACATGGTGTTCAACTTTGTGTATTTAGAAATACAATAATAATTTGTATGTATGCAAAGATACAATATGAACTCTGTTTGTATATGAAAATACAAATATTTTTGATGTATATAAAATACAAAATACTGTTGTGGAAGTTTCTCTAACCGACAACTATCACTTAAGAGCTATCGTGATGATACAACATTTTGCCTCACGCTGCCAGGGCCGTCCTATACCTTGTCGGGGGTATAGAACTTGAACTACTAAGTGGATCCACTAGTCTATGCTAAAAAGCACTAAGGAATCATCTAGAAAGTATGACCCTTTTCTACCCATGGTGGCTACATGGTTTATGGAGGCTCGGAGTTTTCTGAAGTCTCCCCCATGTCGGTGCTCAATACTACTCCTAAAATATACTAGCTCTTTATGTTTAAACACATAACTTCTTTCTCTAGTTTGAGATAATTGCTCAAAACTTAGCTCAAACACTATCTTAGAAATCTCAGTTTTCCTCTTGCTTAATTATGAAAGCATTTACCCTTTAAATGAAAATCTAGATCAAAGGCTCTTTACTGAAAAACTAGCTCAAAGTCTCTTTTGGAAATAAAGGTTTCCTTTCTTCTTTAAATGTGAAAACATTTTACTCTTTGGGAATACATTGTCCCGATATACTCTTTTGAAGAAATGAACTTCAAACTTTACTTTTTATTCAACTCAAAACTCAAGTCTTAAAACAAAGTTAAAACATTTGTAAAAGACTCTTGGAAGACTCTATGAACTTCTCTTGACTTGACTGTTAACTTCTCTTAACTTGATTCTTAACTTCTCTTGGCTTGACTCTTAACTGATATTTGAATTGAATTATAGATTCAAGGATTGTGATTTGTGATAGGAATGATGTCATGATGTTTAGGAGTGATTTTAGATAGCTAAAGATGAGAAAAGATCAAGAAATCATTGTCTGAAAGTACGTATGCGATACGGAGATGTATTTAAAATTTGGTCACGAAGATAACTTTTGAGGCAAAACGGTCCGTGACCACTCTGCTCTGCTCAGACAATTTTGACAATCCCGAGGAACAGGTCCGCCACACGGACTTGGTACCCGATTCAACCGACTTGTTCTTTCTTCATTTTCTAACCCCAAATCACCTAAATTCGATTCGTTTTCTCTAATTCTCTTTATATTCAAATACCCAACATATGTACATAAGAATCTAATTAAACACAACTCTAAAATCGACCTTAAATTCTCAAGAACTCAATCTCATCCTAAATTTAAGAACGAAAGCAATTCAGGAATACAACTAAAGAACATCAAATTCTCAATCTTTTTAGGATGAAATTACACTGAATAAAACATTTTTGGCGCGTGGGTGAAGGAACACAACATTGTGTGAACTTACATACCTCGTAGGATCACCCCTTCACGAAATCCACAAGCAATTCGTGAAGATCTTGACGATTCTTGCTTTCTTTCCTCCTTTGTCCTCTTCTTTTCTCTTTTCTAAAAACCCTAACTCGTTTTCCAAAAGTGTAAACTGACTAAGATCAGTTTAGACCCCAATTAATTACCCAATTATGAAATAAAATAATTGGGTAAGGAAAAGACCATAATGCCCCTCTAAAATCTGGATTGAACATTTCCTTATTTGAACTGCCCAACTTCCAATGGGTGTATCTCACTCATACGAACTTGGAATCGCACAAACTTGGCGGCGTTGGAAAGATTGTTCCAAGATATTCCCTACAATATTTGGAAACACACCTAACTCATCCTGAGCTAGGAGTTATGGACGTTTGAAGTTGACAAAAAATCCAACTTAACATACTTGACAAATTTTCCAGATTTTTATATTCTTTCCAAAAATGACTATTTCCACTTTTTAACTTCTTTCTAGTTATTGTGTGTTACAAAAATCAACTACTTGTCACGACCCGATTCCTCGAGTCATGATGGCACCAACTATAATCCACCAGTAGGTAAGTTAAGCCGTAACCCGAAACAACAAGTAATGGGTCTGAGGGGCATAAACTAAACAAGAGTAGGCAAAATTTAAGATAACAATATAAACAGGAGAAAGCAAACCAAAACATATATACAAATAAAGATCCCTCCCAGAACCTGGAAGCCACTAGTACACAGCTACTAATAAAACGAGTACAAATCCCAAAACTGGACCACAGAATCTGGACTTTCTCGAAAGGTAAAAGACAATTCTATATATACAGATCGAGACTGAAATTGTACAAAATGTCATGTGCTCACCCCCGTCTCCGGATCAGACTACTCCAAACTGGATCAACGCTAGCCACTGGTACTCAGACCTGTATCACGAAATAGATGCAGAGCGTAGCATGAGTACCACAACAACAGGTACCCAGTAGGCATCATAGGCCGACCGAACTTGAAAAGTAAAGGCAATATGAAAAGAAGTAATAACACAAACAGAGGTCAAGAGAGGAAATCTAAGTAACAATGGAATGCACACGAGTGTAGAAAGAACTAAGTAAAGTAATCTATAAATAACTACCCCTAACTGGACCCCATAAGCCCAGAAGGTACACTCGTGCGTAAGTTTAATTAAAACTCTAACGGACCCCTATAAGTCCGACGAGTACACATAATAACTATAACTAAAGAGAACTGCGTATGAGAACCCAAAAGTGGAGAATATCTAAACAGAACCTCAACACAATTTAGTAGAATATAACAGTACGGAGGCCGGACCTCGAATCGGATGCTCAACAAAAGTATCCAAGTAACCAATCACAAGTATCAAGTAACTAAGGCCGGACCTCTAACCGGATGCTCTGTATAAGTATATGAGCGATAGAGGCCGGACCTTAACCCAGATGCTTTATATAAGTATCTCAGCGATAGAGGTCGAACCTTAAACGGGTTGCTCTATATAAGTACTTGAGCGATAAAGGCCAGACCTTAAACCGGATGCTCTATATAAATATCTCGGCGATAGAGGCCGGACATTAAACCGGATGCTCTACATAAGTTTCTGAGCGATAGAGGCCGGAACTTAAACCGGATGCTTTATATAAATATCTGGGCGATAGAGGCCAGACCTTAAATCGGATGCTCTATAAAGGTGCCAATGTACCTGCTGAAAGAGTCCCAATCGATCCATGCTCATAAATGTCCGTGGAACGCCCTCCACAATTAGCCAATCAATGTAAGTCCTTGGAACCAAATCTAAAATGACATTCAAATCGCGAAGCTGAACTAATGTCGCCGACGTAACTCGTGAAGCCGTAACATCGGGGAAAATAAGAATAGCTATCGTCGGAGCAAGCGTATCACCTAACTAAGGCCCAAACTGTTAGACTCAAGTCTGCTACACCACTCTAAAGGGATCTAAGTTGGTCGAGCGACGTCGGGGCAAAACTAAGGCCTATCAGATCCGAATCATGTATTTCTAAGGCAAGCCCTAATCAAACCTAAACTAAGGCCCAACATGCTTCAAATAAACAGTAATCAAGCATTCAAGCACTCCATATAGCAAGGAGGGTCAATTAGTAACACATAACTTGCTCACAGTTACCCGAAAATTCCCGAAAGAGGCTGAAACATGATTTCTAAACACCTATGCATGATTCAATAACTACCAACCCCAAATCCCAAGTAATCAACATGCATTCACACTATCAAGCTCAATCTAAGAGAAGGAAGTCGTAGCCTACCTGTAGGTCGATCACACGCACCCCAAAATCAATCCTCCAGAGCTCTTCTTTTCCGAACGACCTCGAAACGCTGCCACGCTATCAAAAATAGAGTTAGAACATTATTACGGTCATTTAGACACTAAAATTGCAAGAAACAGAGACGGACCAATTTCGGGGTTAAAACGGGAAAGTGGAACCCGCACTGGAAATTCTGAAATTAACCCCAAAAGTAGGTCCTAAGCAGTTCCCCCAGCTCATGTCCCAACATGCAACCAAAACCCAATTTTTTTTCAAGAACTAGAAATGGGACAGCTGCTGAATATGTAAATTTACCAGAAACAGGAGGTCTACAGTGAATTACGACATCACCACAACGTTCTCCTCGAAAAACCACTCAGGATAGCCTCAAGAATCACTGAAATCAGACCTAAAATAGCTGACAAAACAAGTCTCAAAAATTCCAAAATCAAGCTCACAAAAAGGGGTCGTGGCAGCAGGTATTTTACAATATATTACCTCAAACGGGGACCCCAAATTCGTTTCCGATCTCACCATCACGTTCCTTATGAAAAACCCCACAAGATGAACCTTTGAATCACTAAATTTGGACTTGAAATGAGATATTTAAGCCCTTTTAAAGTTTTAGAAAAATGCTGAATTTTCTGCACTAATGCGCCAGATTTTCAGCATAATTTGGAAACTTAAAAACTCTGATAGGGCACTCCGAGCTTGTTCAGAACCCCGTGCACATAAACGAGATATGCAAACATACCAAAATTGATATTCCGAACTCAATGGCACAATCAAAATCTCCATATGAGGTCATCTCGATAAAAAGTGGGTTCCACACCCAAATGTCATTTTAAGTCAAAAACCACAGAAGGGCTCGGAAAAATATCAGAAACCTCGGGACACAAAAGACGGTCAATCTAGAACAAACTTGACATTCTGGAGCTAACCACGCTAACGGAATTCTCATCCGAGTGCGTTCTCTCAGAATGTTGACTATAGTCATACTTAGGCTTAAATTTAAAGTTAAAACACCTAATCGCACCGACTCACACTGAAAACCTTGGGAGTCATGTTGACCATGCTACTAGCCTAAATTGACCCTTTCGGAGCTGATGGAATCCTCATAATTGGATTCCGATGTCATGTTCTTGAATTTTTGATCGAAACTGATCGTTCAAGGTTCATAAGCTCCAAAACACTAAAACTCGCACCATAACCAAACGAACGACCATGTGACTGAACTATCAGTCCTAGCAAGTCATAAATGACTTGGGGTCGCTACAGGAACGCTCTAAACGATACACAGAAGGTAAGAAATGTAAATGACAAGGAGGGTCATTAAAATATCCACTACTAAAAAGGACTTTCGTCCGCGAAAGAAAGGATAAAGATATACCTGAGGGCTCAAATAAGCTGGGGAACTGCTCCCGCATCTCCTGCTCGGTCTCCAAGTAGCCTCCTCAACTAGACGATGCCTCCAACGAACCTTAACAACAGGAATGGCTCTCGACCGTAATTGCCTGACATCTCTGGCTAGAATGTCAATCAGCTCATCTATAAAGGTCAGACGATCATCCAACTCAACTGAATCATACTGGCGCACATGGGACTCATTAGGAACATACCGCCGCAACATCGAGACATGGAACACCAGGTGGATGGCTAAAAATGTTGGAGATAGGGCCAACTCATAAGCAACCTCCCCAATTGTCCAGAGTATCTCAAAAGGTCCAATGTACCTGGGGCTAAGCTTGCCTCGCCTCCCGAATCTCATCACGCCCTTCATAGGCGATACTCGGAGAAATACCCGATCGCCAACTGCAAACTTCAACGGCCGATGCTTGTGATCCGTTTAACTCTGATGTCTACTCTGAGCCATTCTGAGCCTATCCTGAATCACCCTTACCTGGTCCAAGGCCTCCTGAAGCAAATTTCTACAATGCAGCCTAGGCTCTGTAGACTCAAACCAACCAATTGGTAGGCAACAACGCTTAACATATAAGGCCTCGAACGGTGCCATCGGAATACTAGAGTGGTAGCTATTATTGTATGCAAACTCTGCCAAAGGCAAGAACTGGTCTCACTGACCTACAAAATCCATAATACAGGCCCGCAACATATCCTCAAATACTGCTCATGCTCACTCCAGCTCCGCGAGTATACCAATATGTCATCAATGAAGACGATAACAAATGAATCAAGGTATGACCTGAACATATGTGTCATCAAGTCCATGAAGGCGACAGGGGCATTAGTCAACCCAAAAGACATCACAAGGAACTCATAGTGGCCGTAACGAGTCCTAAATGCGGTCTTAGGTATGTCCGCTGCCCTAATCCTCAGTTGATGGTACCCGGACCTCAAATCAATCTTAGAAAACACGGCGGCCCCTGAAGCTGGTCAAGCAAGTCATCAATACGAGGCATGTGGTAACGGTTCTTCGTCGTCACCTTGTTCAGCTGCCTGTAGTTAATGCACATCCTCATAGTCCCATCCTTCTTCTTCACAAACAGAACAGGAGCACCCCAAGGTGACACACTCGGACAGATGAACCCCTTACCTAAGAGGTCCTCTAACTTAAAACTAGCTCTGCAGGATCCATCCGGAAAGGCGGAATAGAAATAGGACGGGTGTCGGGCTCCAAATCTATGGCAAAATCAATGTCACATTCTGGGGGTAGGCCATGTAGGTTTGTAGGGAACACATCTGCAAAGTCCCTAACCATAAGAGCTGAGTCAACTGAAGGGCCCTCCCTACTCACACCTCTCACGTAGGCCAAATATGCTAAACACCCAGAAGCAACCAACTGCCTAGCCCTTATAAAAGAGATTATCCCCATCGGTGTGTGACTATAAGAACCCTGCTACAACACTGGGGGATTGCCAGGCATCGCTAAGGTAACAATCTTAGCGTAGTAGTCGAAGACCGCATGGTAGGGGGATAACCAGTTCATGCCCAGAATCACATCAAAATCAATCATATCTAGCAGAATAAGATCAACTCTAGTATCATAACCCTAGATAGTCACTAAGAAAGATCGCAATACCTGATCCACTACTAAGGACTCACCCACCGGGGTTGAAACATGAACTGGCTCTGCCAAAGACTCAGACCTCATACCCCAATTAGGGAGAAAAATAAATAGATACATACGAGAATGTGGACCCGAGATCAATTAATAATGTAGCAGGCTGATGGCATAATAAAAGCATACCTATGATGAAATTGTCAGATGCCTTATATGCCGCCCTCGTCGGGGCTGTGTAGAAAAATGGCCCTGAGCACCTCTACCCGATGCGTCCGATCTACCACCTGACCTACCTCCCTGAGCTCCACCTCTGCTACCCTGTCGGCTATCCCGACGGTCCTTGTCCTGACCACTATTACATTGACTGTAGACAATTGAACAAAATAACAATCAAGAATAGATATCCACTACCGAGGATAGATGATTTGTTTGACCAACTGAAGGGTGCTAAAGTATTCTCAAATATTGATTTAAGGTCTGGATATCATTAACTGTGTGTTAGAGCGGAAGATATTCCTAAAACTGCTTTTAGAACTCGGTATGGTCATTATGAATTTTTGATGATGCCATTCGGATTTACAAATGCTCCTGCGGTATTCATGGATCTAATGAATCGAGTATTCAAGCCTTATCTTGATCAGTTTGTAGTTGTTTTTATAGATGGTATTTTAATATTTTCCAGAAGTAGTGAAGACCATGATAAACACCTCCGGATTATTTTGCAAATTTTGAAGGAGAAGGAACTTTATGCTAAACTTTCCAAGTGTGAATTTTGGCTTGATGAAGTGACGTTTCTAGGACATGTTGTATCAGTCGAAGGTGTGAAGGTCGATCCTAGTAAGATACAAGCAGTTGTGGAATGGAGACCTCCCAAAGGTCCAACCGAGGTAAGAAGTTTCTTAGGCTTAGAAGGATACTACAGAAGATTTGTGAAAGGCTTTTCAATTATCGCCTCTCCTTTGACTAAACTCTTGCAAAAGGAAGTAAAGTTTATTTGGGATGACAAATGCTAAAAGAGCTTTGAAACACTCAAATCCTTGTTGACTCAAGCGCCTATACTTACTCTACCCATTGAAGGGAAAGATTATGTAGTATACAGTGATGCTTCTCACAATGGTCTAGGATGCGTTTTGATGCAAGAAGGGAAGGTTATTTCTTATGCCTCTCGGAAATTAAAACCACATGAATTGAATTATCCTACTCACGATCTTGAACTTGCTGCTATAGTGTTTGCTTTGAAAATATGGTGGCATTATTTGTATGGAGAGAAATGTCATATATTCACTGATCACGAGAGCTTAAAGTACTTGGGTACTCATAAGGAGCTATACCTTTGACAACGTATATGGCTTGAACTCATCAAGGATTACGATTGCACAATTGATTATCATCCAAGTAAAGCCAATGTGGTTGCAGATGCTTTAAGTCAAAAATCTGTTGCAAGCATTTCTTTGAATCCTTTACCCTTGCTTCTTGAGTTAACATCCATGGATGTTTGTTTTACACCATATTCAAACGGTTCAGTTATTGCTAATTTGCAAGTAAAGCCAATATTACTTGAGGAAGTGAAAGAAGCACATACGATAGATGAGAAACTGGTAAAATTGACCAGAGAAGTTCAAAATGGGGAAAAGCTTGATTTTACATTAACAGAGGATGGTGCCTTATTTTATCAGAACAAGTTATGCGTCCCTAATGATGACAACTTGAGGGGAAAAATACTGAATGAAGCACATACTTCACCATATGCAATGCATCCTGGAGGTATAAAGATGTATCAGACCATCAAAGAACATTATTGGTGGAATGGTATGAAGAGAGATATTACGGAGTTCATTTCCAAATGTTTGGTTTGTCAACAAGTAAAGGCAGAACATTAGGTCCCAGTTGGTTTACTACAACCCTTGTCGATGCCGAAATGGAAATGGGAGAGAATAACAATGGACTTTGTTTCTGGACTTCCTCGCACCCAAGAAATCATGATGCAATATGGGTGATTGCGGAAAGGCTAACCAAGAGTGCTCACTTCTTAGCAATCAGGATGGATTACTCACTTGAGCGTTTAGCCGAGTAGTACATTAATGAGATTGTAAGACTACATGGTATTCCTATGTCTATTGTATCTTACCGAGACACAAGGTTTACTTTTAGATTTTGGTGTAGCTTGCAGGAAGCTTTGGGTACTAAGCTGAAACTTAGCACTTCGTTCCATCCTCAAATAGTCGGCCAGTCGGAAAGAGTGATACAAATTTTGGAGGATATGCTTCGAGCTTGCATTATGGAGTTTGAGGGTAGTTGGGACAAACACTTGGCTTTGATAGAATTTTCTTATAATAATAGCTACCGATCGAGTATTGGAATGCCTCCCTACAAAGCTCTATACGGAAGGAAATATCGGACTCCTCTTTGTTGGAGTGAAGTTGGGGAAAGAAAGCTTATTGGTCCTGAGATTGTGCAACAAACAGAGGACAAGGTAAAAATTATCAAGGATCGTCTAAAGATTTCTTCGAATAGACAAAAGTCGTACGCTGATCCTAAAAGGTGTGACATTGAATATCAAGTGGGAGATAAAGTATTCTTAAAGGTGTCTCCATGGAAAAAGATTATGAGATTTGGCCAGAAGGGAAAGCTTAGTCCCCGATTTATTAGACCTTATGAGATACTTGAAAGGGTTGGACCAGTTGCATATAAATTAGCTTTGCCACCGGAGTTGGAAAAGATCCACAATAGCTTTCATGTTTCTCTGCTCAGAAGATATCGTTCTGATCCATCGCATGTTCTTTCAGTTGAATATATTGAGGTTAATCCTGACTTGACTTATAATGAAGAACCATCCGAATTGAAGCTCGAGAAGTAAAGCAACTTAGAAACAAGAGAATACCCTTAGTAAAGGTGCTTTGGAGGAACCATTCTAGAAAAGAAGCTACCTGGGAAAGAGAAGATGACATGAGGACCCAGTATCCGAACTTGTTCCGGGACTAGTGTAAGGTAAATTTTGAGACGAAATTTCTTTAAGGGGGATAGAGTTGTAACACCGCTAAATATTAACCAAGAATCGCATGTCGATTTACCATTGCTAAATTACTACAATATGTTTTACTCTCATTTTAGGAACTTGAAATGTTGTGATAATTGCTAACTTTCTTAACATAAATTGTGATCGTAATTTAAGGGATTGTGATGGGGTGTTTAGGCAATATTCCAATTAGAATTATGTATAACATTAAAAGGAGATGAGGGATATATATATATATATATAGGTGTATATGTATGCATTTTGGGCAGCACACAAATTTTGGGCAGCACCTTGAAGGACAGCTGCCCAAGGGATAAACATCACTTGTTTGACTATATATTTTCACCCCTCCTTTAGTAATTTCGTTTTCCTCAACCTTAGAACCTTAGAAACACATCTAAACAGATTTTCTTCAAAATCACAAGAGAAAACTTGGTTCTTTTGGTTGGAATTCGAGACACACACTTCTTTTTGGTAAGTGACGAAATTTGTTCATGAGCTGGGTTGTGTTTGGTAATTTATGCATATCTCGTCCTCTAGAACTCCTTTACAGTGAATAAATATGATTTGGAAAGCTAATTTGTAGACCTACAACTTTTATGTTTATGTAAAACTCTTATTTAGCTGTTATGGAATCGAAATATGGGACTCAACATAGGACAAGTTCTGTCCAGATTTTGAAATTAGAAATCCTGTATGGACAGCTGTTAGTGTTTTGAATATATCTTTTTATAAAAAATATATTTTACGGTGATTCTTGTTTTTTTGAACCTTAAGAGGTGTAGCTACATCTTTAATGAAGGTCATAAAGTCTAGTTTTGCCGTTTTCCTTTTCAAATCTAAGTTGCGACATAACGTACTGGCTGGCCAGAATCACTGTTTTGGGAACATAGTCGTGTTTGTACAGGCTAAGCTTACTTGTGATGATAATTCTGTTTTACACCAATATTATTGAGCTGCTGGGAATTAAAGAAGTTATTTAATTGTATTTTTAAGGTTGTATATACTCGTGAACAAGTTGAGGACCTTGATACGTTGTGGTCTACGGTTTGAACTCTTGAAGTTGTATTGGACTGTTTCTTTGCTAAAGCACTGAGGTTTGTGTATAAACTTGTATTTGCACTCTTTTAACTACTAGTATATCTGAAATTTGATCTTGGTACCTTGGTTACTCTTGTCACTTTGCATTGTTGTATTGGTATCCTTTGAGAAGTTAAAGACGCTTGTGTAACTCGCCCACTTGTATGGATTGTTTGATCACCTGGCACTCTTGTTGGGACCTTGTCCTTCTTGTGGCTGTGACTTTGTCACTATTGGCATGCCTCTTGATTCGGATCATTTGCCATCTTGACTCTGGATTTTTAGTTCGTCTTAAGTATGGAAGTTGTCCATTTTAAGTACGAATTAGAAACCATTTTAATATGGTTCTTGGTTCTCTTGATTATTGGGCTTTGACCTTCTTGATACAGGGCGTCGGCCCTTCTTGATACTTGTTTGTGCTTGGTGTGAAGACATGATGTACAATTGGGCGAGCCTTGTTATGAATCTCTTGGAAAATGGTGTTATGAGCGTTCTTGACAATTGGACCTCAAAATATCGAACTTGATACTTTTGATATATTGTTTACTTGATTTATTTATTATATTTGATTATGCTGCCCATGACTTGAGAAAGGTAGTTTTGTGAATTTGATGGTCCGAACCTATAGTTTTACACCACTAAGCTATATGCTTAGCGATAGTTGTTTCTATCGTAGGGAATGAGCGAGTGGATGCATGAAGTTGCCATTGGACAGGGAAATTTTGAGAGGCTTAAGGAAGATCACATTTGCATATGGCATCTATATTTTGTATAAACCTTGGGATTTGTACATGATCTATGTTTTGTATATTTACATGAATTTTGAGGACTAATTTGATCATGTCACCATGGGTTGTAATATAAGTATGGCTCTATGTTTTGTTCTTTTGGGGTGTGTAAGCCCAAGTCTTGTAATATATTAAATTTACCACTAATTTTGAATGAATGTGTGAAGCATGAACCACCTAGTTTGGGTACTTGGAAGTTGGTAATATTTTTTTATGTCATTTTTTTGTTCTAGTGTGAGTACAATATATGCATAAAAATCTCGTGAGTTATTGGCTTATATTATTTTGGAAGGGTCGCTACAAGTGTTGGTATCAGAGCTTCGGTTTCTGGTTCTAGGACTTTTGGTGTGAATTATTGTATACTTGTTCGTATTCGAAAAAGGTTCTATTTGGATTATTTGTTCACTTACATGGTTTATAGTATTTCTATCGCATGTAGAGTGCACATGCATCATGTACATGTCCCTAATGCAATGTGATCTTCCTTTTGAAGGAATTAAGTTATGGCCTCTTCTTCTCACCGACCTATGGAAGCTGCTCGTGAAGGTTTGGGTACTCTGTTCCCCAACCTCATGCACTAGAAGAGGTTGGAGAACCTTTCTCGAATCAATATGTTCCCCACACTAGTGGGTCTGAAGTGGGAACCATCATGGTGTAAGAGCTGGTTCACATCCTCACATGAGCCGTGGTACTCAAGCCATGAATCCTCTTTTCATCAAATGGTGAATTCTTCCACCACATGGCTGAAGCGATGCATGATCCCAATGTGATTAAATTTGGGAAATGAGGAAAATGGGTGGAGTGGAGTTTGAAGGCACCATTGATCCCACAATGTTGAACAATGGTTGGAGCACATGAGGGGGTATTTGAGCAGTTAGAGTGTTCCGATGTTGCCAAATTTAAGTATGCTATTTCACTATTACAAAAGATGCTTACGATTGGTGGGTAAGTGTTCCAAATGCCAAGGTAAAACCTCCTGTTCTTACTTGGGATGATTTTCTTAGGGAATTTCGTATGAAGTATGTCCACCTGCTTATTGTGATGCAAAGAGAAAGGAGTTTTTGAATTTAAGGCAACGAGGCATGTCTATTGCTGAGTACCAACAGAAGTTTCTAATGCTCTCTCGTTATGCTGAAGGTATTATTAAAGAGGAAAAAGACAAGTTAGGAAGTTTGAAGATGGTTTAAATGATTCCATTATAAAGAATATGCGATCCTGGAACATGAGAACTTTTGTATGTAGTGTCTGCTGCTTTTACTTGGTAGCGACTTGATAAAGAAGAAGCTAGTAGAAATGAAAACAATTTCCGGAAGCCCAACCAGATTTTGGGGGTCCATCAAAAAGGGGAAGGTTTGATAACTCTAAGGCTAGTAATGATAACAGGCCACCGCAGCAAAAGCAAAACATATCAAATTTTTCTACAAGTAGCACTCCAAATTATGGCCAAGGCAAGCCTCGTGTTCCCTCTTGTCCGCAATGTGGAAAGAATCATTATGGTACTTGCAGGAGAGCTTCTGGTGCATGTTTCAATTGTGGGAGCTTTGATCATAAAGTGAAGGATGTCCTAATCCTAATAATGCTCTTCCTTGAGAACTGAAGCTCAGTTCATAAGCCTTCTATTAATCCTTCTCAAACTAATAGAGGTGCAAGACCTAAAACACCCAAGCAGCAGGTACAAGTGGAACTAATCAAGCTAGTGGACAAAGGGCTACTGCACGTGCTTATGCTATGAGGCAGAGGATGATCAAGATGGACAAGACGTGGTTGTCGGTAAATTTCACTTATTTGGCTTATGTGTGTTTACACTGTTTGATCCTGGTTCTACACATTCATATATTTGTTCATCACTTGTTTTTCCTGAAAATGTGAAATCTATGAGACTTAATTATGATGTGCTGGTTGAAACTCATTTGGGTTATCAGGTTGTGTGTAATCAAATTTATCGTGATTGTCCCTTCGTGATTCAAAGCTTGGTCTTCCCTGCTGATTTGATTGAAATGCCCTTCAAAGATTTTGATGTTATTATCGGGATGGATTGGCTTCTAAATATCATGCAGTGGTGGATTGTCGGTCAAATCATGTGACCTTTAAAGATCCTTCATTGTCACACATCATTGTACAAGGTGAAAGATCATTGACAACTAGTATTATTTCTGCGGCCTTAGCAATTAAATTGATGCGTCAAGGATGTGGGGCATACCTTGCTCACATAGTTGATACACAATTGGAAATTCCTTGTATCAAGGACATACCTGCTGTATGTGATTTTAAAGAAGTCTTCCTAGAAAACCTTCCTGGATTGCCCCGAAAGAGAGGTTGAATTTCTAATCGAGCTTATTCCTGGATCTACCCCTATTTCTATCACTCATTATGAATTGCTCCGGCGGAATTAAAAGAATTGAAATCTCAATTGCAAGAACTTCTTGAGAAAGGTTTTATTCGACCTACTGTTTCTCCTTGGGGAGCCCCTGTTTTGTTCGTCAAGAAGAAATATGGCACTCTTAGGCTTTGCATTGACTGTAGACAATTGAACAGAATAACAATCAAGAATAGATATCCACTACCAAGGATAGATGATTTGTTTACCAACTGAAGGGTGCTAAAGTATTCTCAAAGATTGATTTAAGGTCTGGATATCATTAACTGTGTGTTACAGCGGAAGATATTCCTAAAACTACTTTTAGAACTCGGTATGGTCATTATGAATTTTTAATGATGCCATTCGGATTTACAAATGCTCCTGCGGTATTCATGGATCTAATGAATCGAGTATTCAAGCCTTATCTTGATCAGTTTGTAGTTATTTTTATAGATGGTATTTTAATATTTTCCAGAAGTAGTGAAGACCATGATAAACACCTCCGGATTTTTTGCAAATTTTGAAGGAGAAAGAACTTTATGCTAAACTTTCCAAGTGTAATTTTGGCTTGATGAAGTGACGTTTCTAGGACATGTTGTATCAGTCGAAGGTGTGAAGGTCGATCCTAGTAAGATACAAGCAGTTGTGGAATGGAGACCTCCCAAAGGTCCAACCGAGGTAAGAAGTTTCTTAGGCTTAGAAGGATATTACAGAAGATTTGTGAAAGGTTTTTCCATTATCGCCTCTCCTTTAACTAAACTCTTGCAAAAGGAAGTAAAGTTTATTTGGGATGACAAATGCCAAAAGAGCTTTGAAACTCTCAAATCCTTGTTGACTCAAGCGCCTATACTTAATCTACCCATTGAAGGGAAAGAGTATGTAGTATACAGTGATGCTTCTCACAATGGTCTAGGATGCGTTTTGATGCACGAAGGGAAGGTTATTTCTTATGCCTCTCGGAATTATCCTACTCACGATCTTGAAGTTGTTGCTATAGTGTTTGCTTTGAAATATGGCGGCATTATTTGTATGTAGAGAAATGTCATATATTCACTAATCATAAGAGCTTAAAGTACTTAGGTACTCAGAAGGAGCTAAACCTTCGACAACGTAGATGGCTTGAACTCATCAAGGATTACGACTGCACGATTGATTATCATACAGGTAAAGCCAATGTGGTTATATGCTTTAAGTCAAAAATTCGTTGCAAGCATTTCTTGGAGTCCTTTACCCTTGCTGCTTGAGTTAAGAACCATGAATGTTTGTTTTACAGCTGATTCAAACGGTTCAGTTATTGTTAATTTCAAGTAAAGCCAACATTACTTGAACAGGTGAAAGAAGCATAAAAGATAGATGAGAAACTGGTAAAATTGTCTAGAGAAGTTCAAAATAGGGAAAAGCTTGATTTTACATTAACAGAGGATGGTGTCTTATTTTATCAGAAGAGGTTATGTGTCCCTAATGATGACAACTTGAGGGGAAAAATACTGAATGAAGCACATACTTCACCATATGCAATGCATCCTGGAGGTAAAAGATGTATCAGACCATCAAAGAACATTATTGGTGGAATGGTATGAAGAGAGATATTGCAGAGTTTATTTCCAAATGTTTGGTTTGTCAACAAGTAAAGGCAGAACATCAGGTCCCAGTTGGTTTACTACAGCCCTTGTCGATGCTGGAATGGAAATTGGAGAGAATAACTACGGACTTTGTTTCTGGACTTCCTCGCACCTAAAGAAATCATGATGCAATATGGGTGATTGCGGACAGGCTAACCAAGAGTACTCACTTCTTAGCAATCAGGATGGATTACTCACTTGAGCGTTTTTCCGAATTGTACATTAATGAGATTGTAAGACTACATGGTATCCCATGTCTATTGTATCTGACCGAAACCAAGGTTTACGTTAGATTTTGGTGTAGCTTGCAGGAAGCTTTGGGTACTAAGTTGAAATTTAGCACTTCGTTCATCCTCAAACAGACGGCCAGTCGGAAAGAGTGATACAAATTTTGGAGGATATGCTTCGAGCTTGCATTATGGATTTTAAGGGTAGTTGGGACAAACACTTGGCTTTGATAGAATTAGCTTATAATAAAGCTACCAATCGAGTATTGGAATGCCTCCCTATGAAGCTCTATACGAAAGGAAATGTCGAACCCCTTTGTTGGAGTGAAGTTGGGGAAAGAAAGCTTATTGGTCCAGAGATTGTGCAACAAATAGAGGAGAAGGTAAAAATTATCAAGGATCATATAAGATTTCTTCAGATAGATAAAAGTCGCACACTGATATTAAAAGGCGTGACATTGAATGTCAAGTGGGAGATAAAGTATTCTTAAAGGTGTCTCCATGGAAAAAGATTATGAGATTTGGCCAAAGGAAACTTAGTCCCCGATTTATTGGACCTTATGATATACTTGAAAGGGTTGGACCAGTTGCATATAAATTAGCTTTTCCACCGGAGTTGGAGAAGATCCACAATGTCTTTCATGTTTCTATGCTCAGAAGATATCGTTCTGATTCATCGCATGTTCTTTCAGTTGAATATATTGAGGTTAATCCTGACTTGAGTTATAATGAAGAACCTTTCCGAATTGAAGCTCGAGAAGTAAACAACTTAGAAACAAGAGAATCCCCTTAGTAAAGGTGCTTTGGAGGAACCATTTTGGAAAATAAGCTACCTGGGAAAGAGAAGAGGACATGAGGACCCAGTATCCCGGGTGTAAGGTAAATTTCGAGACGAAATTTCACTAAGGGGGAGAGAGTTGTAACACCCTAAATATTAACCAAGAGTCGCATGTCGATTTACCATTGCTTCATTACAACAATATGTTTTACTCTCATTTTAGGAACTTGAAATGTTGTGATAATTGCTAACTTGCTTAACATAAATTGTAATCGTAATTTAAGGGATTGTGATGGGGTGTTTAGGTAATATTTAATTAGAATTATGTATAACTTTAAAAGGAGATGAGGGATATATATAAATAGGTGTATATGTATGCATTTTGGGCAACACACAAATTTTTGGGCAGCACCTTTGAAGGACAGCTGCCCAAGGGATAAACATCACTTGTTTGACTATATATTTTCACCCCTCCTTTAGTAATTATGTTTTCCACAAGCCTTAGAACCTTATAAACATATCTAAACAGATTGTTCTTCAAAATCACAAGAGAAAACTTGGTTCTTTTGGCTGGCATTCGAGACACACACTTCTTTTTGGTAAGTGACAAAATTTGTTAATTAGCTGGATTGTGTTTGGTAATTTATGTATATCTCGTCCTCTAGAACTCCGTTTACAGTGAATAAATTTGATTTGGAAAGTTAATTCATGACCTACAACTTTTATGTTTATGTAAAACTCTGATTTAGCTGTTATAGAATCGAAATATGGGACGCAACATAGAACAAGTTCTGTCCAGATTTTGAAATTGAAATCCTGTATGGACAGCTGTTAGTGTTTTGAATATATCTTTTTATAAAAAAAATATTTTACGGTGATTCTTGTTTGTTTGCAACCTTAAGAGGTGTAGCTACATGTTTCATGAAGTTATAAAGTGTAGTTTTGCCGTTTTCCATTTCAAATCTAAGTTGCGACATAAGGTACTAGGCTGGCCAGAATCACTGTTTTGGGAGCATAGTCGTGTTTGTACAGGCTAAGCTTACTTGTGATGATAATTCTATTTTACACCAATATTATTGAGCTGCTGGGAATTAAAGAAGTTATTTAATTGTATTTTTTAAGGTTGTATATACTCGTGAACAAGTTGAGGACCTTGATACGCTGTGGTCTACGGTTTGAACTCTTGAAGTTGTATTGGACTGTTTCTTTGCTAAAGCACTGAGGTTTGTGTATAAACTTGCATTTGCCTCTTTTAACTGCTAGTGTATCTGGAATTCGATCTTGGTACCTTGGTTACTCTTGTCACTTTGCATTGTTGTATTGGTATCCTTTGAGAAGTTAAAGACGCTTGTGTAACTCGCCCACTTGTATGGATTGTTTGATCACCTGGCACTCTTGTAGGGACCTTTTCCTTTTGTGGCTGTGACTTTGTCACTATTGGCATGCCTCTTGATTCGGATCATTTGCCATCTTGACTCTGGATTTTTAGTTCGTCTTAAATATGGAAGTTGTCCATTTTACGTACGAATTAGAAAACCATTTTTAATATGGTTCTTGGTTCTCTTGATTATTGGGCTTTGAACCTTCTTGATACAGGGCGTCGGCCCTTCTTGATACTTGTTTGTGCTAGGTGTGAAGACATGATGTACATATTGGGCGAGCCTTGTTATTGAATCTATTGGAAAATGGTGCTATGAGCGTTCTTGACAATTGGACCACTAAATATCGAACTTGATACTTTAGATATATTGTTTACTTGATTTATTTATTATGTTCGATTATGCTGCCCATGACTTGAGAAAGGTAGTTTTGTGAATTTGATGGCTCCGAACCTATAGTTTTACACCACTAAGCTATATTCTTAGCGATAGTTGTTTCTATAGTAGGGAATGAGCGAGTAGATGCATGAAGCTGGCCATTGGAGAGGGAAATTTTGAGAGCATTAAGGAAGATCACAGTTGCATATAGACATCTATATTTTGTATAAACCTTGGGATTTGTACATGATCTATGTGTTGTATAGTTACATGGAATTTTGAGGACTAATTTGATCATGTCACATGGGTTGTAATATAAGTATGGCTCTATGTTTTGTTCTTTTGGGGTGTGTAAGCCCAGGTCTTGTAATATATTAAATTTAGTACTAATTTTGAATGAATGTGTGAAGGATGAACCACCTAGTTTGGGTACTTGGAAGTTGGTAATATTTTTTTATGTCATTTTTTTGTTCTAGTGTGAGTACAATATATGCATAAAAATCTTGTGAGTTATTGGCTTATATTATTTCGGAAGGGTCGCTACACATTATGCTCATTCTCACTTCTCGATTATATCAATATATAAACAATGAACACAATTACGAACATGTCAAGGTATTGTCTAAACACCCGATTAATCAAATCCATAAACTCCTCCGTGGAATTACTCAACCCAAACGACATTACGAAAAACTCATAATGACCATATCAACTTCGAAAGGCCGTCTTTGGAATATCTTCTTCTTTCACCCCCAAGTGGTGATAACCCAACCTAAGATCAATCTTGGAAAAGTAACTTGCTCCTTGCAATTGGTCAAATAAATAATTTATCCTTGGAAGAGGATACTTATTCTTAATAGTCACCTTGTTTACCTAACTATAGTCAATACACATACAAAGATAACCATTATTCTTTCTAACAAACAAAACTGGAGCACCGTATGCAGTGATACTCGGTTGGATGAAACCCTTATCCAACAAATATTTCAATTGTTCTTCCAACTCCTTTAGTTTCGCCGGAGTCATTCCATAAGGAGGAATAGAAATAGGTTGCACATATGAGAGAAGGTCAATACTAAAGTCTATTTTCCTCTCGGGAGGAATAACGAGTAAATCATCTAGGAACACTTTCGGAAACTAATTAACAATGAAGACTGAATGAAGAGTAGGGGTTTTGGAATCTACATCCCTCACCCTAACTAAATGGTAAATGTAACCCTTAGAAATCATCTTTCTAGCTTTAAGGCAAGAGGCAAACTGACCCTTAGGCATAGAATTTCCCCTTACAACTCTAGGACAGGCTCATTCAGAAACTGAAACTTGACTACCCGTGTTCTACAATCAAATGAAGCATAACATAAGTGCAACCAATCCATCCTAAGAATAACATCAAAATCTAGTATATTAAGCTCTACCAAGTAAACAAGAGTAACTCTATCGCACAAGGAAATGGGACACTTTCTATAGACTCTCTTAGCCAAAATAGAATCACCTACATGAGTTAAGACAGAAATAGGATGTAACAACACATCCGGGGGAACATCAAACCTTATAGCCACATATGGCGTTACTAAAGACAAGGTAGCACCGGGATCAAGTAAATAATAAACATCAAGTTGGAAAACTTTCAATACACCAGTAACCACATCGGGAGAACCCTCTTGTTCACCACGAGTCTGAAGTGCATAGAATCAGTTTTTCTTGGGTGCATTGGAACCCAAACCACTAGGATTTTCTTGTTTGCCCTCTCTTCCTTTAGCCGTGAGCTTTGGGAAATCCGTCATCTTATGACCATTCTTACCACAACTGAAGCAACCATCTATGCCGACTAGGCACTTACCTTCGTGCTTCTTTCCACACCTACCACAAATAGACATATGCAATGAATATCCACTACGATTCACTCCTTGACTCTTAGGGTTAGACACCCTTTCTTTGTTGAACTTAGGAGGAGCATTGGAGGAACCTTGACCAAGAAACCTCTGTCGAAATCTAGGACGATCATGTCCTTCGAATCTTGCATGAGAGAAATTACCATCACCGGTCTTAGCCCTCTTTGTTTCCCAAGACTTTTCCTTAAGTTTTTCCTCTTTGAACTGTTGAGCATGAACCATGAGACGAGCGATGTCTATATCATTAATGTGCATAGCAGTACGACACTTTTTAACCATCACTTTGGACTGACCCAAAACGTACTTACTCACCCTTGCCCTAGGATCATTAACCATTGTTGGAGCATATTTAGACAATTATGTTAACTGGCTTGGGCCGTCACTGCTTGAGCCAACACTTGAAGAGCAGCCCTAAACTCCACATTAGTTACTTGCTCGCCAAAATGATCAACCGGAACTTGAAGAGCTTGGGGATGAGCTTCTTGTTCCGCATTCTCCCTCACATTCCTTCTAGTATAAGCTCTTCGAGTAGCCATATCCTATAGAGCATCTGATAAGGATTAGGAAAGAGACCTTATGGAGTTAAACTCTATCGCACGACTTTAGAGTAATGAAAGAAGTGGAGTTTCCTAAACATCTTGTAGCCTTTCATTCATAAATGTGGCACGCTTCACACTCATGAACAAGACTCTAGTTCATGTGGCTTTTGAGACATCCAAGGACCATTCTGAACCTTGTGCTCTGATTACTAAGATTGTCACGACCCAGGGTACACCATAGATCTAACATGGCATATAGGACACTGAGAAACCCCATACAAGCCACTTAGCATTCATGACATAAGAAATAGAACAAAAGAAGTAAAGACAATAATTCAAGTCCAAAGTTTTATAAAAGTAAAGAGGAAGTCTAAAACACTTGTCTCATCAGCCATCTAATAAAATAGAATGAAATTAGGCCTAGCCTATACATCATGTCCAAAAATTGGAAATAAGAAGGAAGTCTGAAACAATGAAAGTCCTTCCTCGAAGCATGAGGACTCACCAAAGCTTGGGAACCTCGTAATCAGCCACTTTCCACGAAACTTAGAAACTTGACTGTCGGACCCTACATTAAGGGAAATATAGGCAAGAGTATGTGTTAGTACAAAACAATGTACCAAGTATGATATCTATATATAAAACATTCAAATCACGCTAAAAGAGGGCATTTCATGATATTCAATTGACCAAGATAAAGCATGATATAAAAGGGTTAGAAAACACAAGTCATAAAACATGGCCCATGCAAGATTATATCATTAAAACCTTTGAACACATGTGCGATACTTCTTGAAGTAACGTTAGTTCATTATTATTCTCGGAAGTATCGTTAACCAACATATAGACCATGTGATCTATAAGATGATCCCCTAGTGACTCCTACACCGAAAAGGGTTGTCTTACTTGCCAAGGTAAGGGCCATGAACTTCTAGCTTAAGTGGATCCACTAGCTAGTGTCTATCTAGACAATCATTCTATGAGGTCACATAGGTAAGGGATAAGGATATTTCTTCTAGGAACCCAACCTCTACTAATAAGAGAGCTTTCATCTCAATATCCTCTCTGTGCTAAGCATAAATCCCACGAAATAGTCATTTCTTACTTGTACTCATTATCCATGGAAGGGCACGTCATATTGCAAATTCAAGGTAAGTCATTATCCATGGAAAGGTATCATTCAATAACCAATCGAATCTAAGTTTCATTAGGATAACTTTTAATCTTTGATTTATTTCGGTGAGAAGACCTTTCAACCATAGAATCCTTACTATGTGAGAAAACCTTTCACAATCATGCTTTTATGTGTTTATGAGAAATCCTTTCAACAACACAACAACATCATCATTGATATTTTACTTTCAAAGCATTCTTAAAACATTTGGATAGATTTCATAAGAACATGCATAATTCCATAATTTATCTTTCAAGGTTCAAAAACCAATTTCAGTCATCAACATTTAGAAAACATGGGTTAGATAAGGATATCATCATAACTACATGGAAATCTTTCAATTCATGCTTGATTTCATAAAACCGTTCCTTCATAATCAAAATCCCACATCATAGGGCCATGGGTTTTAGTAAATATCTAGAACTTGTCAGCTTTGAGGGTGTACCAGATCTCTGGATATCTGTCCACCACACCGTCTATGGACAATCTTTTCTCCTCAATAATAGTCCTCAGTCCCTCAACCTTTAGTGTGTTAAGAGACCGGGGAGGAGGACCTGGGACCATAGCTTCATCTGGAATAGAAAGAGGAGTAGTGGCCTAGGGTACTCGGATCCTAGATGGATCATTCAACCTCTTGGAGCGCATTTAAGTTCTCCGGGCTAGTAACAGTTGATCATCCTCGGGCTCAGAAATGCCAGCCTGATGTCCTAATGCTATCCCTCACTCTTAGAAGTAGTGAGGTGAGTAGCGTTAACTCCCTCATTGTCGAAGCTGACCTCCAGTGACTCAGCAACAGGCGCCTTGTGATGTTTATCGTGACCACCAACACTAACCTATGGTACGAGTGTATACGACAGTCAATAATATAGTAACCCAATAAAGGGTTGGGGTCGTGTCCAAAGGGAGTGGTTTTGAGAATTAATAGAAAAATAAAATTTAGTTCTAACTAGTCATAGCTCTACATTAACGAGTAAAAACATAGTAAATAAAAGGAGGTGACACAAAGTGTCAAATATCAAATGGGGGTTTTGTCACAACTAAATAAATATAGCAAATTAACAAGAAATCTAAGCAATGAGAGGGGAATTCTTGTTATGTGACCGAAATACGGGTTAATCTATGTTATTGGGTACATACTTTCGATAGAGAATTTATAGAATAATAATGACTAGGCTAAGGTTTATGTGGAAATAAGTTCTCTCTCGAGCAGCTTACCCCGTTTCAAATGTGTTCCTCTTGGACACCCACTAACCACATGAAGGCCAGCCTACCCCTTACCCCACTCACTCTCTTGAACTGAGTGTTAGGATATGGGACTATGGCTCACCCTCTAGGGCTGAACCTCATGTCGACCCACTCCTTAGGCCATTAGTCTAGCAGTTTTGGTTTCACGACCCCTCTTTCGAGCAAACCAAAAACACATGGGTGGTTTTGTATTCGCAACTACAAACCCCTTAAATTAAACCAAAACCACTAGGTGAAATCACTATTAAACTACAAATAAACTATTAGCACGCAAGACCCAACAAATATCTTAACCCATATTTACTAAATCACACCCCAAAAATTATGGTTTTTAGCCACACATCAAGAGATATAAATTTATACCTAAATGAGTTTGCATTCAAATGGGTATGAAGATTTAAGTATTGTTACAGGCAAAGAATGAAGAATCCAAGAGACCCAACTCCAAATCTTGAAGATGAAAACCCTCTTCTCCTCCAAGTCTCCAAACTCTCACTTAGAGCAAAAAGTACTATTCTATATGGAAATTATAATAATTGTTCGATTCTCTCTAAAATTACTAAAGAGTTTAGTATTTATAGACTTCAGAAAGTAATGTTGGAGGATCACTCGTCGAGGTTAGTCGAAATCGCCTATTAACTCGGCTATTTGCCGTTTGGTGTAGCTCATCTCCTTCTTGCACCAACCTTCAGCATCGTTGTGTTCTGTGTCATTGGGCTACATAGAACTGCTTCGCGGAACTGCTCGGCGATGCGCCGACTGCTCCTTTTTATGCCCACTTAATCCTTTCCTTCAAAGCTCAGCACACTGGAACAAAGGGCGGAGTGCGTCCCTTCGGCGAATCGCCAAACGTGCTTGGCGATGCTCAGGCTTCATCTTCTTCGTTCTTTTCTGCCTTTTTGTTTCATTTTGTGCCTAAGTGTCCATTCTTCCACTAAAACTTCAAATACCTGAAACTTAAGTGTTTTCATCTGATATTTAGAATAAATAAGCATTTGAGGACACTATTTCTATTAAAATAAAGACCTAAATAAGTCCAATTTATGGACTCATCAACACCCCCAACTTAAACTTCTGCTTGTCCTCAAGCAAATTCAAGTCAAGCCATTCAAAAAGGTGTCTCAAATAGTGCTACACAAGATTAAATCATGAACATGCACAACAAGACTCAAATTATTCATGCAAAGATAAATTGTGCACTCAAAGATTCAAATTGTGAGAGACCAATACCAAAGATTCTCATGCTCACAATACTTGCTACTTGTGCAAGTTCAAGCTCAACAAAAAGTATCTAAAGGCCCTCACATAAAGAATGATTCCATATTCACACACATAGGTTAATCAATTCAAGATAAGGAATCAAATGCAACACTCACACTCAAAAAGAGGAACACAATGCATGTTTCCACCCATAGGCTTGCCCTTATTTTCCAATTGATCTTCAATTCGGCTCACTCAAGATCAAAAAGGTCTTTCTAAGGCTTGTAATGGGGCTGAGTGCCAAGGTATGGTCATTTAGGCTCAATGACTTTTCATCCTCATGAGATGTGGTGTTCTCAAGGCATTACCTTCTTTTTCTTTATCAATTCTTTTTCTAGTGCTTCTAAGTCATCTTTTTATTCACCTCCATGGATTGCTTGGAAACCCGATTTCTTTTCTACTTTATTCCACAACCTTTTTTTCTGGGGGTTTCCATTTTTCTGCAATACCATGGGTTAAGGGGGATTTTTCTTGCACTTCTTGACTCCTCCTTTTCCTTTTCACCACACCCCCAACTTAGGCTTTTGGCCTAAGTTGGCTATTTGCTAAACCACAAATCAAGAGGATTATAGGTAATGGGTCAAGTAAGGTCTACGGTGATCAAGGTTCTTCCAAAGAAAGGTAAGGCTCAAAGGGTATTCAAGAGAGTTTCACACACTCGCGGGTATGCCACAAAAGAGGTATATGTCAAATTTGGCTCACACTCTTCAAAAATTGCCTCAGATCATTTCAAGAGCAAACCTTACTAAATCAATCAGACTAATAGGGCAAATTCTAGGTTTATTCATACAAGCTTCAAAGTAATCTCATCAGACAAGGCATTGATAGTTGAGTCAAACAAGACCACACACTTTCGCTAGTGTGCAATGGTCATGACAAGAGAATCAATTTGATAAATGGCTAATCACAATGAGATGCAAAGAGTTCACATATTGTCTATGAAACGTCATTTTGCCTCATCGTAGCCGTACATTCGTGTTCGTTCTATTGTATGCACTATTTAAGTCATCGGTATTGAACAAAACCGAGACTCAATTTTTTTGCAAAAGAACAGCCACAATAACCACATGAGAGGTGGCAAAATGTGTAAAAAAATAAAAAAAATTCGGAAGGGTCCAAATCATTTTGTAATTAAAAATAAGGGGAGCCTCAAGCTCAAACATTCACAGAAAGCAGTGTAAACACAATTTATAAACAGACATCCCAAATATATACATAAAATGTAACTGTCAACACAAAAGGTATGGGCCTCACCCCACCACAATTAAAAAGTATTTTTCCTCAAGTGCAAATAAAAGTATCAAAAGTAAAAAAATAAAAAAAATATATTAAGATAGAGAGGGGGTGAAGAAAGGTCCTGTCTATGCAGTCTCTCTCTGTCGGGGTCTCAGTGGATAATTGAGCAGTCTGTATATGGGCATCAGTGCCTGGAGTAGCCTTAGATTGAATAGCAACGCTAGATCGCTAGGAGCTGTTGTGGACGTCTCAATCGGCAATGTCTAGATCACCGGCTGCACAACCGTCTCTATAAGATCTGCCAAGTCTCTGAATATGCCCTCATCTCTTTTCTCCTATGTCTCCTCAGCATACACTGATATTAACTCCTCATCGGTCTCCATATCCGACTTTGCATGTGCTGCATCATCCCCCTACACATCTCTGACGGTCTCAGTAGCATCCTCATCATCTTCCCTCTCTATTAGTGAAGTGAAGTCACTAGACTTAAGGTAGTCTACGTCCTTCCTGACACTCACAATCTCGGCTTTTAAAGCTGCAACCTCAGAGGCTTCCCCATGTCTGCTCTCACAAGCGATAACTCTCACTGTCAAGGCAACAACAGAGGTCTAAAGTGGGGTAAATGTTAATAGTATGGCCTTGTCAATCATCCCTAGAACAGACCTCTCTAGTCGGGTAGCTCTCACATCAACTTAATAGGCCAACTGCCCCATCTTTAGGTCATGGCCTGAGTGATCCTGGCAAGCTGGGAAGATAACGAAACACCTAGAGTATGTGAGAAAGAGGGAGAAAGAGCGGGTGTACCTGAGGGCTCAGAGGCCAGAATGAGTGAAGGTATCCATGTTAATAATGAGTCAACATTGACCTCTGGAGAAGTATTTGCTCGGGCTGCTCTTCCCCTGTCAACCTTCTCTCGTGTGAATTCAGCCTCTATACGCCAGATATCAGTGGAGAAAGATGGGGTAACCTCTATATCTCTAACAGGATCTCTAGGTACTCCAGCACGCCGGCATAACTCAGTGGTCAAAATAGAAAATGGCACAGACGTCACTGTCTGTGTGGCTCTCACAACCACCTTCTCTGAAACTAGCAGTCTCAGGTCGATCCTCCTCCTGGCCATGATAGAACCAAGGTAAGACACCTTAGGATGACACAGAATGGACTCGTTCTGGGATGGCATGATAGTGCTACTGATGAAGCCAAACCAGTACCGAGAGGCAATGTTTATATCCCTCTTCTCAATAGGAGCTCCCGCATCCATCCACCTCAGGGTGATGTCAGAAATCATCGGAGCTAACCAACCCTTCAATTTATCCAGGGACAGAATAATAGGCAAACCTTGGTAGGGCAGTACCGAGTGCAGCGATCGATCAAAAACAACATTACTGTGCTCGCTGTGACACTCTACCTCCTTACGTCTAACCATAACCGACTTCACCGGTCGGAACTCACTAGCATTTTTCGTATATTTCAGGACCAACTCCCTGTAGGCTAAGTAGAATTCCCAGACCCAGGAAGGTATGTAAGGGACCCATGGCCTAGTGAACTGCTCAAATTCATGATACTTGAGCGTGTGAAGCACCTCAACATGCTTACATTCCAAACCCTCCACATATAGTAAATTTTATTCTATAATGGTTCATAAACCATCGCCTTTCGATCTTTTCAGCAATCTGGGTGGAGGTGGAGCTACTGGGAGTGCAGGGGCCACTGAAGGTGGTGCCGGGGCTGGCACTGATTTAGTAATCAGAGGAGTTGCAGCTGATGTAACTCTGGTACGTGTTGATTGAGGTTTATCTCTGAGCCTATTCTGTCGGTGAATCAAGGGTTGTTCATCTTTCGGCTCAGAAAAATTTGGTTCAATAGCTGACCCTTTTCTAGCGATATGCTTCTTTCGTTTACCTTTTTCTCCTAGTGGGAGATCTTGCTTTGTTTTATGTGAAGGACGTGATCCTCCTTCATTGATCATAATTCCCTTTGCTTTTTTCTGAGGTGTTTCGTTTCAGTTTGTGCGTACCATATCCGTAAAATATAAAGAGATTAGGTGAAACTCAACACAAACACGGAGAATCTTATTACAGAAAGACTGGCCGATCTAGTTGGCGAATCGCCGAACTTCTTTAGCGAACTAGATCGCGCTCGCCAAAAGGTTCAACTTGCAATTTTGTGGCAATTCGGCGATGGGTGAACCTGGTCGTCGAATCACCGAATACTTTTTGCGAGTCGCCGAATAACTTTGGCACCCGATGATTGCTCGCCGAAAGTTACAGTATCAAATATTAATCAAAGCGCCAACTTATTGGCAAGTTGGGGATATTAGGCAATCCGCTGAGTCGTTTGGCTAGCTCGACCTAGCTCGCAAATTGACCCAACATGCCTATTTTCAATTCATCTTCCTGACTCTAAGTCCGCAACCTCTAAAAATAAAATCAAGATGTGCATTGATTATAGATAGTTGAACAAAGTCACAATCAAGAATAAGTACCCTATCCCCCAAATTGATAACTTGTTCGACCAACTGCAAGGTGCTAGTCATTTTTCAAAGATAGACCTTAGATCTGGTTATCATCAGCTCAGAGTTAGAAATAGTGAAATCCCAAAAACAACCTTCAGAACTTGGTATGGTCATTATGAATTTGTAGTTATGTCATTTGGACTAACCAATGCTCTTACAAATTTCATGGATTAGATGAACACGGTGTTCAAGCAATATTTGGACTTGTTCGTTATCGTCTTTATTGATGATATCCTCATTTACCCTAGAAATGAGGAAGAACATGCGACTCATTTGAGGATTTTCCTACAAACTCTCAAAGATCACCAGTTATTCGCTAAGTTTAGCAAATGTGAGTTTTTGGTTGCAATCAATTACTTTCCTTGGTCATATAATGTCTAGCGAAGGGATCCAAGTGGATTCTCAAAAAATAGAGGCAGTAAAGCAATGGCCCAGACCCACCTCCCTAATAGATATCAGAAGTTTCTTGGGCATAACAAGGTACTACAAAAGGTCAGTGGAAGGATTTTTATCCATAGCTTCTCCATTTACTAAGTTGACTCAGAAAAAAGGCTAAGTTCCAGTGGTCAGATGAGTGTGAGAAGAGCTTCTAAGAACATAAAACTTGGTTGACTACAACTACTGTTTTGACTTTACCAGAGGGTTCAGACGGTTATGTGATCTATTGTGATTCATCCAGAGACGGTCTAGGTTGTGTGTTGATGCAGCGAGGTAAGGCTATAGGTTACGCTTCTAGATAACTTAAGGTGCATGAGAAGAACTATTTGACTCATGACCTTGATCTTACAGCTATGGTATTTGTCCTAAATATTTGGAGACATTACATGTATGGTGTTCATGTAGATGTGTTCGAGCCTCCAATATGTGTTCACCCATAAAGAGTTGAATCTTTGCTAGAGGAGATGGCTTGAATTCCTCAAAGACTATGATATAAATCTGCTTTACCATCCTGATAAGTCCAATGTAGTAGATGATGCTCTTAGCAGACTATCTATGGGTAGTGTAGCACATGTTGAGGAAGAAAGGAAGGAATTAGCAAAAGATGTTCACCGGCTTGCTCACCTAGGAGTTCACCTTATAAGCATATCAGATTGTGGGGTAACAGTCCAAAATGGGACATAATCTTCGTTGGTAGCAGCGGTTAAGGAATAACAAGACAGTGATTCTATATTGCTTCAACTGAAAGGTTCAGTTCTTCAGCAGAAAGTTGAGGTTTTCTCCCAAGGGGAATATGGTGTGCTTCACTATCAGGGTCGTTTATGTGTCCTTAAGGTGGATGAGTTGACACATCATATCCATACAGAAGTCCATAACTCCAGGTATTCTATTCATCCAGGCTCCACTTAGTTTTACCGTGATTTGCGGTAAGTCTTTTGGTGGAATGGCATGAAAAGGGATATAGCAGATTTTGTGGCTAAGTGCCCTAATTGTCAGCAGGTGAAGGTAGAACATCAGAATCCAAGAGATATGACACAAGAGATCAACATTCCTACATGGAAGTGGGAAGCGATAAACATGGACTTCATCACAGGTTTGTCACATACCCGCCGATATTATGACCCCATTTGGGTGATAGTAGAAAGAGTTACTAAGTCCGCTCACTTTTTAGTTGTTAAGACTGTATATTCAGCGGAGGACTACGCCAATATTTACATTAATGATATAGTCAGGTTGCATGGGGTTCCTTTGTCTATAATCTCACATAGAGGTCCTCAGTCTACCTCTCATATCTGAAAGTCATTCCAGAAAGGTCTTAGTACTCAGGTTAACCTCAACACAACATTTCATCCACAGACAGATGGCCAGGCAGAACGTACCATTCAGACCTTAGAGGACATGTTAAGAGCTTGTGTGATCAACTTCAAGGGTAGTTGGGATGATCACCTTCCTCTTATAGAGTTTGACTATAATAATATCTACCATTCCAGTATCCAGATGGCCCCTTATAAGGCATTATATGGGCATAGACGTAGATCTCCAGTTGGTTGGTTTGATGTTGGTGAAGCAGCCTTGATAGGACCAGATTCGGTTCATGATGCTACTGACAAATTTCAGCTCATCAAAGATTCACTTAAGATAGCCCATAGTCGCCAGAAGTCCTATGCAGATGTAAGGAGAGGGGGCTTGGAGTTCCAAACTAATGATTGGGTTTTCGTGAAACTGTCAGCTATGAAGGGGGTGATGAGATTTGGCAAGAAAGGGAAGCTTAGTCCTAGATATGTAGTCCCTTAAAGGATCTTGCAAAAAGTTGGTAAAGTATCTTATTAGTTAAAGTTTCTAGCAGGACTAGCAACGGTGCATCCGGTCTTTCACATTTCTTTGTTGAAGAAGTGTGTGAGTGATCCAACATCTATAGTACTATTGGAAAGTGTGGCCGTGAAGGATAGTCTCACTTATGAGGACATGCCAGTTGAGATTCTTGATCCTCAGGTTCGAAGGTTGAGAAACAACGAAGTCGCTTTAGTTAAGGTTTTGTGGAGGAGTGAGTCTATAGAGGGAGCTACTTGGGAAGCAGAAGCAGCCATGAAGGCCAAGTATCCTTATCTCTTTCCTTCCAATTCCATTCCAGCTTGAGGTAATAGTTCCTCTCTAGTCTTTCAGCAACTCATGCGTAAAATCAGTCTTAGTATCATGTTACTTCAGTTATACTTGCATTTTCAGTAAATTTGCATGTTCTTGGAACTTAGTTTACTCATATTTTAGTTTCAAGTACTTAGTGGTAGGGATTGCAGATCCTTCCCTCCATATTCTACTAGTTTAGACTTTATTCGAGGATGAATGTTCCAAGGGGGAGATAATGTAGCACCCCATATGGTAGAAGACCTGATTGCAAAAAATTAGAAGTTACAGGTGCGACCAAAGAGGAGCACATACGGTCTGTAGGTTGACCCAACGACCGTAGGTGGGGTCCGTGGTTGGCTAACTACAACTTGCCTAGAAAGTCTTAGAAAAGGCACGACCAACAACTGGACCCACGGACCGTAGGCCAGACCATGAGGTGTGGTCTAGGTCTGTTGATCATGTCCTCCAACAGTCTCCCTCTGAAGCTAAAAAATGCCCTGTCAGGACAGACCGTCGATCAGTCCATGGTCCGTCGGTCAGGAGATCGGCCACCTCATTAAATTTTAAGTCAAGGTCGTTTTGGTCTTTTCCCTATGCGTTGGACACCTAAACTATGTCGTTTTTGTCAAGTTTAGTCTAGTAACTTTACCCTAAGTAATTCAATCACCAAAAAATCAGAAAAAACTTAGAGCAAAAAGGATAAAAGAGTAGACCAAGCCCTCTCCAAGAACACAAAAAGTTTCTCTCAGTTGCAGCCTTGAAATCGAAAGATTTCTTAGTGGAATTCGTCACCAAGTATGTGGGATTTCACTAGTGGGTTCCTTTCACCCATTAGGTCCGTAGAATTAAGTCAAATTCTTGATTCCCCTCATTATGATTAGACTTAGGGTTTATAAAACTTTAGATTATTGTTGTGATTTAGCTGTTAGATTAATCCTAATACAAATATTACGTTTTCGTAACAATGTCTCTTAATTCTTGCATGAAACTCAGAACCCTAGTTGTGTAGATTTGTTTAGTTTATGAAGTACACTTGCTAGGTTAGTTTATAGAGATATACATGCACTAGTTTACAAATGTTTCATTACCAACACATAATGTTGCATTTTCAGTTAGCATGTCAGAATCTTTAGCTATCCAATTTATATTCAGTTATGTTGTAGTTTATACATTCTAGTAGGAGTAGACTTCATACCGAGTGGACTAGGGTAAGTCACCTTCGTAGTCCCCAAACTACGTGCCCCTGTAGGTTAAGTCCCATTTGTGGGCATCATATTTAGTGATCACGCCAGTCATGCCTTTATACCCTTCACAAGGTATATTGGGTCCTCTAGATGGGGCATATACATCGAACTACACGTGTAGCTCACGTGGTTTTATATCGGTTATTAGAAGCTCCCACAGTCAGATTCTAATGCATTGACCAGGTTATCAATTACAGTTCAGCATTCAGTTTCACTATGTTATGAACTTAGTCATTACATTTAGTTTAGTTCATATTTAGCATGTTAAGTATATTCATCATGTTCATCTTATATCATTGATCAATATGCCTTATTTCAGTTAGGTATATGTTGTTCAGCTTTATCCTATCATGCATGCTCAGTACTGGTGCATATTTTGTGCTACATCTTCTTGTGATGTAGGTTCATGTGCTCAGCACTCAGATCACGCATAGATCGATTCCCGATCTCCAGCTCAGTAGTATCACCGGTGAGTCCTCATTCTCCGAGGGAAATTAACATATTTTCTATTCAATTTTTACTTTTTAGTTTCACTTTTACTAGAGTTAGCTGGGGGCATGTCCCAGCATCTCTAGTCAGGTAGAGTCTTATATCAGATATAGTTAGAATCAGTCCTAGTATTTTGGGTTATAATCTAGTATTGTAAATTCTTAATCAAAATGCTATTCAGATCAATATTGAGTATTCCCCCCTCTTCAATTATGTTTTAAGCTTCCTCACAGTATTTATTATTCCTATTAATCTTAGTATGCTTAGGATATACCAGCTCAGGGTTAGTTTGGGGTCACTCATGATCCTAGGTCCTGTGTTGCATTAGGGGGTAGCCTCGGGGCGTGAAATCTTTAGAGCTCTAAAGACTGTTTTGAGAGGATGAACTTGCATAAAATTTAGGGTTTTGATTGAATATGAGGGAATGGGTGGATTTAAAAGGGTAAAATTAGTTATAGGGGTAGGGTATGAGGTCAAAAAACTTAGTTTAGGCATTAAATGGGTAGGAAATGACTTAAACAACCTTCATTTAAAATTTTCAAATAGTTTCTTCGATTGGACCTGTGATATTTAGGACATTTGATAGACTATCATACTTAACAGTAGAGCTGTTACTAGAAATCAACATCTTGCAAAGTTTCAACTAGACCTTCCCTACGGGCTGTGTGAAACGACCCCAAAAATGCTCGATAATGTGCTTCGGAAACACCTATAATTGTAATTTCCATATATCTCAAAATCTGTGCATGATTTCGGAAATTCGACTTCATATGCTTATTTATGGGGTCAAATTGAGTGGGAAATGGGTCTAACCCGAATTTTAGAGCAACCGTATCAAAATTTGAAAATCGCAAAAAATGCGATTTGGAGGGTCAACTTTAAAGGGGCATATCTCTTAGCACACAAGGAACTGGAAGGGACACAACCTATTATATTAAAGCTCTTTGAGTTAGCTTTCCAACGCACTTGGTTTCACCTCATTCCGAGTTAGGATGAGGGAGTTATGACCATTTTCATAACACTTGTCTGTGCAGATTTGCAATTTCCAGTGAGCTTTTTTTTTTAGGCGGGTTGGGGACGTTTTTTTTTAAATAAAAAGGGGATATGTCCCATACTTAGTCATTTTTTTTTAACTTCAAAAACACTCTCTAAGCCCTCTCCAAAATTCCACCAAGATCCTCAACCAAATTCAAACATCTCAAGCTCTAATTCCGGATTCAAGACTCAATCTCAAGCTTCAATTCTCCATTCCAATCTTCATCAAGGATTCTCCAAAGTTGAGGTATGTGGGTTTGATTGTGGAAACCTTCCTTTCCACAAGTCCAATCATTTATCCTCTATTACTACTTCAAGTTTATGGGTCCTTATGGTTATTTATGAACTCTTGAAGTATGGAATTACTACTACACATCCTATTATGGTCTATTTTGCATATTATCATGAAATGGAATTATTATGTGATGTTTATGGTTTTTATGCTTCTATGATCAAATTATGAAGGTTGATTTATATATATGTATGTTGTTGGTTGGCTGATTTATATGGATTTTGGAATTGGTTGGACTTAGTACTCTTGAAATACATGATTTTATTTACATGAACAGTAGCCCACCATGTGTTTGATAAAATGCCCATTTATAGAATTCTTAGGAAATGGAAGGTCCAATGTACGTCCTATGAGTCGGATGGTTATATAATTACTGAAATGATAATGAAATGGACACATGTATATGATTTTCTCTATGTAAGTGTTGTGAGTCGACCAAGCCTAGCTCGGGGGGTTGTAGGCCCTGGTAACCGTATCGAGGGGTTGGTACCTTGGTTGCCTAGTACGGGGGGTAGTAGGCCCATATAACCATATCGAGGGGTTTGTACCTTGGTCCCTAGCTCGGGGGGTGGTAGGCCCGGGTAACCACATTGAGGGGTTTGTACCTCTTTCGCCTCTCCAAGGGGGTGGTAGGCCTTGGAAATACTATATTGATGGTCACTCGCCACACATGTACTACGCCCCACTAAATACGATTTTTATGTGAGCCTCATTATACATATCATCTCATTAATATGCTATCTATCGGGTATGATTATGCATTTTGCCTATGATGTCCATCTATTGTTGCATTGCATTGCATCCCATATACTTAGTATATTCAAACGTACTAATGCATACTCTATGCCTACATGATGTCACCATGTAAGGACTGGAGCACCGCTTGACCATCCTCCTCCGCGTGGCTAATACGATTTTCTATCGAGGTTATTGGTGAGTCCTCCATTCCGGGGACGTTGCTTATGATCTCTTGCTATGTATAAGACTTTTCCTTTTTTGTTATGTATTGACTATGAGGGTGAGCCCAGTAGTTTGTCTTGGCCCCAGCTAAGTACCCATGTTTAGAGGTAGTGTTGGACAAGTTGTGTATTATGCTTGAGCTTGACTCATCTACGGTATTTATGTATCATTCCCTTTTTTTTTTGTCTTGCTCCCTTAGTCCCGATTTCCCCTTGATTATATGGTCATTTTAATTGCTTCCGCGACCAAGGATGTGTAATGATACGCTATGAGGCTTGTTTGGGGTTCCTTCGGGTTCCCCATTCACCGATCACGTCTAGGCCCTAGGCTTGGGTCGTGACACTGTGTAACTTTCTACGGTCTGTAGGACCTCATCATAGAACCCAAAAAACCATCCATGATTTCACTAAGTCAAAACAACTTCTAGGGACCTATCATACGGCTTGTAACAAATTCTACAGACTATCTTGGTGGTTCATCGACACTTATCAAATACTTGACAATACGCAAACTTCAACCCATATCTTACGGCTGTCTTCCTATGGCCCAGAAGAACATTGTATGGTCCATAGGAGAACCTCCGTCAGGGTAAAATATTCAACTTTTCATTTCTAACTTTACTTTCCAATTTCAAAGGTTTTACATCCTGGATGTGGACTAGGTAGTGTATACAGACTTTACTAGTCTCCTTTAGGTCCCTTTCATTATGTGACGAATTGAACAAGCTAAGGGTATCCCACAGAACCTACCTACTTGTAGAGGCAAGAGGTAGATTTATGTACTTTTTTGTGAAAGTTGGTTATGATGGCTCAGCTTGTTACTAATCCATAACTTGCACTAATATGCATTACCAATGATTAATATAATTGATAGTTGTTTGCACCCATCAGTCTTATGGGGGTCGGTTTGGTTATGTTTGTTGTTGCGTAACTTCTGAGCATAGGGGGTCCGATTAGGTTATTGTTTGATGTTATAATTGTGGATCTTAGGTTGATTTGATAGTAGGTATGTATATGAGTTGGACTTATACTTTCGAGGTGTTATTTATTACCTTGGGTCAGATAGACCTTGAGGTTAGTATTTTAAATAGTGGTTTTCACCATTGGTAATCTTTGTTAGTTGGCATCCATAATATGCTTATTCCAAGATCAGGGTATCTGGCAAGCACCTCAGAGTATGTTCCCTTCTCACGGTCTTTTTATTAGTGTATTCTATTGTTTCATCTCTATTTCGATGTATTTTCATGCAATATATCTTATTTAGGTGCTTGTACAATAATTTCTTAGTTACCTAGAATTTATGCTTGCTTCATCTTTGGACCTGTATCGACCTATGCATACTGAGTACCGTTTGTTGGTACTCATACTACCGTCTACACTCTACAGATCATATTGCAATGTATTATATTGTTTCATCTCTATTTAACTGTATTTTCATGTAATATCTTTTTTTAGCTTCTTGGACAATGCTTTCCTTAGTTACCTAAAATATATGTTTTCTTCATCTTTGGACCTAAATCGCCCTATAAATAATGAGTACCGCTTGTTGGTATTCATACAATCGTCTGCACCCGATATATAATATTACAAGTTCTTACCATTTATTTGGGCCTCATGTAGAGCAACTTTTGAGATTTGGAGATTGGGCTGCCCTCATGATGTTCAGGGTTGTCGATGTCCCTTTATTTTGACTCAAACTAGTCTTTACTTTGCATTCACAGACAATTTTGTATATGTTTATATTTGTAATGCCTTGTACACCTATTTTAACAAGAGGCTTAACTACCGCCTAGCACCAGTTCTTGGGGTAGTTTGTATGTAAATATCTGGGGTTATCTCTCCTTCTCCTTCTTCTGTGCGATATCTTATTACTCTTGGTTCCCAACTTAGATTTTGCTTACCTACTAGTTGAGTGTCATACGAGCAATCATGACATGTACATTGACATAAAGTACCATCATATCTCATAAAATACACTTAAGAAAAAAAATTCCTTCGTTAAAAAGTGTCAAATGAACAATAAAATTTTAACACATCATATAGAAACTCTTACTTAAATGAGGTGAATTTTACTTCTAGAATATAGTTCTTCACCAACCAACATATTGAATTAGAGAATCCCATGGTTTTCCCCCAAAAATCAGCACTCTAGAAATTCTTTATTAAAGAATTAGAAATTAAATGGGGTTCTAGGCTATTTTTCTATAGATAATAAAGATTTAAAATGGGGATGGTAGGCGTTATTAGGTGGATCATAATTTATTTTTCTATTTAATTAGCTTATGTTAATTATAAAAAAATCAGTTATATTGTGCCACATAATAAATTAACCATAAGTTATATTTTCAAATGGGGCAACAAAAGGATGATCATTAGATGGCTAATACATGATGTCGGGGGGATTTTAGACCCAAAGGGTAAACTTAGGTTATTTTTGTAACAAATTCGATAATTCAATGGAGTTTGACGCCATTTTCAATATCAATAACTATTAAGGAAGTAAATTGAATTTTGACTAGACATAAGACATAAACTTGAAATAGTGGTTTGAAAAATAGTTGCACAATTTTGAACACTAAGAATATAAAAGGTAATATTTTATAAATATATTTTATCTCCCAAGATATATTGTTGATATCAAATTCTTATTGCACATGCATTTGGAAATATAATAATTGCAATGAAAAAGTAAAAACATTAACATTTTCTACTAAGCACTTTCACTTATATTATTTGTTGTCTCAATCACTGAAAAAGTCAAGTCCAAATTCAACCGATTGACATAAAAACCAATTAGTTCCTTTCCCTCAAATCTTGTCGTATAACAACTTGTTGAATCCAATCATCATAAAATCCAAAAACTCCATCAATGTCCCTATGCAACATGAGGAAATGGTTAACTCTTGTGTCTTGATCCCAAATAGGAATCCTAACCTCATCTTCTACCAAAGCGAATATAGCCACTAAGGGATCCATGTTCTCGAATATGTACTTCAAATCACTTCCATTAAATCTTACACCTTTAAAATCCTTTGTTAACCATTTCACCAAAGTAAACTCACTCTCAACCTTATTTTTTCCTTTCTTCCACAACATCCTGTATATATTAGAAATGATTATCATACACATTGTTACTTTGAAAGGTAAAGACTGTATTTTGATGAATTATGTTGATTTTGGGCGGTATATATAGTCCTCCAGCATATTAATTCCTGCAGTAAAAATAATCTACTTAGATAAACAATTAATTATTATAAAGATTACTGAAATTTTCCATTTTCTTTAAAGATCTACAAAAACATAAATAAAATAATTCCTCTTTTTAAATTGTGTTGAAAGTAGATTAAATCAAATTATGTGACATTTATTAGTATGTTTGAGATCTGAGATAATTTAATGCTTTTATTTGTGAAGAAAATTAATATTTTACCCCTTAGACCTGACAGGGATATCAAGTCAAACATAAATTTGTTGGAGACCATTTACCATGTAATCCCATTAAAAGTGTGTATTGGTAACAATTTGTCTTGACCCTAACCCTCGAGTCATGATGGCACTTAGGATAATCCACTAGTAGTTACGCCAACACATATCCTGGAACAACAAGTAACATACATACTGAGTAGAAATAACAATAATAAGATAAAAATTGATCTATTCAATGAAAGAAACACAAAAATATGAAACAACGGAAGATATACACAACCAAAAGAGATGACTTAATCCAATAAAATGGTATTGACTAGTAGAGAGCTATTAAAAGAGTACAAGTCCCAAAAGTGGACCAAAATACAATATTTTCTCAATTATGAAAGACTAGTGAAAATTATAAATAGAAGGATACAGGCTGATCAGGATGCCATAAAATTACCCTTTGTCTTGGAATATTCCATATGCAGGCTCAAAATCAATGTTGGAGACTAGTTCTCTGATAACCTTGAACGACACTTCATCCAATTCTAATTGTAGGCGGTCGCAATCAAGTATAAACCCAACAAAGAGTTGGATTCGATGACATAGGGAGTGATACGGTAGATAATTCAATTACGAAGTGAAATGAATGTTCTAGTCGATTGTAGGAATAGATTTTATTTAAACAATTAAAGTAAGTTGCAGGGGTTTGACAACTAGTGTCAATTGGGGCGGATTAGAGTGAGAGTCAACAGCTAAGACAACAAGGGAGTAACCAAGTAGAGAGGGATCCTTGGGGATGTGATCGATTAAAGGCCAATTTAGTTGTACGAGTGATTACTATTTACTAAAAGACGTTAAATTTTAGTAGGTAGGCTAGGCTTTAGATGTAACAGTCATCTCTCGACCAACTATCATGAATCAAGCGAGTTCTCTTGAACCTCGACAAGCCTAACATTTATGAACAACCCAAAACCTCAAATAATCTACTCTCTCGAGCTAGATTGGTAAGATCAAATTAAGATTCACTTTCTCAATCTGAATCCACAATATCCCAATCACTCTAATGATCGATTGATAGTTTTAATTCTAAAAGATATTTTTCAAGAAAGCCTGGAATACTTAAATAGAATTTGCATTTATAACTACAATTCATGACTTAAAGCTCAACTATCAATCAAACCCACATCAAATCAACAATTAAATCAGTAAATACTAACACCCATAAGCTAATTGAGACAATTAATCACATAATAACACCACCAAGAATGGCGTTTTAGCCAAAAATTATAAAAAGCAAGAAAGTGTTACCAACTACATTCTTCATCAGTTTGAGTAACATATTGCAGGTATAATAAATGCTCAAAATTGAGTTCAAAATCAATAAAACCTTCAATTTCTCCACAAAAACATCAGGAATAGTATTCAGAGTGCTTTAGATTAAAAAAACCCTGATTTAGAATGTGAGGGAACTAATTTTTTCTCTTTTCAAAATTCAATTTATACGTTCCTAGATTTTAGACTTCGAGGAAATTCGGTGGCATACGTAGAGTGTCACTGACCTGAATGCTCATGTCAATCGCCTTTTTGGGTTGAGTTTGAACCCTTTATGTGTTGTGACTTTAGGCGATCAAAGTATGGCTCACCGACCTAGTTGGCGATGCGCCAAATGGCCCTTCTTCTCACCCTTTATGCTTGTATTTTTACCAATCATCCTGTAACTTTAGGTGGGTTGTATCTCCTTCCCCAATCCAATCGGCGTGTCGCCGACTTGAACATTCCATCTCTGAGTTACCTTTGTCCAAGGGCTAGCATGCTGTAATTCTTCGCAAGCTGAAGAGCCAATCGGCTAGTTGGAGAGTGGCTTTGGCGATCATCAGTGTTTCTTTTCTTTAGCTTTTTCAGCTTCTTTGCTTCTTTTTGCCCGGTACTGTCCTTGCCTTGCTCTTTTTTCCTTTCTTGCTGCAATTTAGAATTAAAACATCAGTTTAGAGTATAGAATAGGAATTGAGGACACTCAAACTCTAGCTATTAAGCCCTAAATGAGTCAAAATCGCCGACTCATCAACAACTCCCAACTTAAACTTTGCCTGTCCTAAAGTAAACCACAAGATCAATTAGTTTAACAAGGATGTCTACCAATAGTGCTACTCAAGACTCAACATTAATACACAAGAGGTTCAATCATTCCATGTAATGTTCAATTGTGCACGACAAGTTTCAAACTATGACTAGCTATCATCAAATAGACTTCAAGCACAATACTTGCTTTAGAAGTGAACTCAAACTCAACAAAATTATTCGGATGCCCTTACATCAATGAATGATTCCAAGCTCACACAAAGCTCATCAAAATTTCAGAATTTAGGAATCAAAAGAAACTCTCACACTCTCAAAGATAAACACATGCATGATTCTACCTATAGGCTGGCCCATATTTTCCAATCAACATGATATTAAGCTCAATCAAGATCACAAAGTTGTTTCAAGGTTTGTAACTGGGCTGAGGGTAGAGGTATGATTATTTTGGCTTAGTCACTTCTACCTTCATAAAGCATGGCCTGCATTTCACTTTTTCTCTTTTCTTTTGGTCTTTTTATTTTCGCAATCACCATATGCTCTTTTAAGCATGATTCATTGGACACCCCATTTCTTTTATCCATTTGACAAACTTAATTTTAACAATATCCTTTTTTAAATGTTTTTCTTCTTCTCTTTTTTATATGAATGGATTCCATCTTTTTCAACAAAATCAATCAAAGCAATTGTTTACAAACATCTTGAATTTTCTCCTTTTTCACCACACCCCCAACTTAGGCTTTTGGCCTAAGTTGGCTATTCAAACGAACCAATGCTTCATGACGGTTATAGGTGATGGGACAAAAAGGTCAAAGTTGTTCATGTTTCATCCAAAGAAAAGGTTAGGCTTAAATGGTGCAAAGCTAGGTTCACACTCTCACACGGTGGTCACAACGAAGTATACTAGCAATTTGGCTCACTCTCCAGAAAATTTGTTTATGATCATCTCTATCATTCACCTACACTAGTAATTTGGACTAACGGGGAAAGTTCTAGGTATTAGCAAGCATATATTTCACAACAATCTCACCACACATGGCATTCAACACAATCATCAAACAAGATTCTATAATTTTTAGTTTCCATGCAACGATCATCACAAGAGGTCAAATCCACCACCGGATAGTCACAATCAGATGCTAAGAGTGCACACATGACTTCTGCCACTCAACTTCACCTCATTGGAATTGCACAAGCATGTCGTTCAATCAAGAGCACTAATCAAGTCATTGGTATTGATCACAATCGATACTCAAATATGCAAGAGAACAACCATATTTACAAATATCAAGAGGTGGAATCTCAAAATTTGATCAAAAATCAACCAACATACATTAGACACAACAAAGACACAATCATAGTCTAAACATATCAAGCAATAACAAAAATAGGGTATGCGCTTACCACACCTCGCCAAACAAACCTAACATTGTCCTCAACGTAAAAAAATAATTAAAGACATAACTAAAAAGGAACAATCATTCAATGAAAGGAGTAGGGTAAGAATAAGTCTTCACTTCATGCCCAATCAGTGATAGCTTCTTGAGACCGCCGAACCATTCATTGAACCGCGGAACTGAAGCTAGCACACCAAAATTTCCTTAACGTTGGCCCTCTAGGTGGGACTAAAAGGCGGGCTAGATCGGGCTCGCAAAAATCGACAACGAACCACCGAACAGACTTGCAGCTCGCTAAAATATCAAAAATGTTTGGCACTCCATTTGGGACCAAAAGGCGGTCTAGATCAGGCTCTCCAAACTGGATGACAATGCACCGAATATACTTTGCACTCTCCCACTTGCTAGTCCGCTTGGATGAGTAATTCATCCTTAAAATTCAACAAACATTATTCAAAAACAACTAAAACTTGGGTTGCCTCCCAATTACCACCTTAATTAACATCGTGGTACGACATGGAAATGCTCTCACACATCTTCCAAATACACCACTTCAATTACTGATATGTCCCAAAATTCCCCAAAATAGAGTTTCAAGCATTTGCCCATTTACTTTGAATATTGGTCCTTCTTTTCCTTCAACTTCAATTGCTCTGTTTGTGAACTCTCAAGTTACTTTGAATGGGCGAAACCACTTCGATTTGAGCTTACCCTTGGAAAAGTCATAAACGAGAGTTGTAGAGCAAAACAAGGTCACCTACTCGGAACTCTCACTGAAGGATTTTAGCATCATGCCACTTCTTCATTTTCTCCATATAAAGGGTTTTCCTACGCTCCCCACAAGAAACTCCTCCAATTCATGAAGTTGATTTGCTCTCCCTTTCAAAGCATTCCCCCTGTTTAGATTTAACGCCTTCAACGCCTATAGTGCCTTATGTTCAAGCTCGACTGGTAGGTGACAAGATTTACCAAATACCAACTGATATGGTGACATGCCAATTGGCATTTTGAAAGCGATGTGGTATTCCTAAAAAGTATCATCCAACTTCCGAGACCAATCCGTCTGATGTGCATTCACTGTTTTTGCTACAATTCCCTTAATCCGTTAATTTGTAACCTTAACTTGGCTGCTTGTTTGTGTGTGATAAGGTGTTGCAACTTTATGCTTGACTATGTATTTTATTAACAACGATGTAAACAACCGGTTGCAAATTTAAGACCCTCCATCACAAATAATTGCACGCGGGGTACCAAACCTTGCAAAAATGTAACTCTTTAAGAATTGACCAACACTTTTTCCCTCAATGTTGGGCAAGGCTATAGCTTCCACCCATTTTGAAATATAATCAACAGCGACCAAAATGTACTTCTTTCTGAAAGATCTCACAAATGGACCCATGAAATCTATTCCAAAAACATCAATCAATTCAACATCTAGGATGGGATTAAGAGGTAGATCATGCCTTCTTGATACCCCTCCTTGATTTTGGAATTGTATGCATTGTTTAATAAAGCCATGTGTATCTTGGTATAATGATTGTCACGATCCGAGTCTACATCCTGGACGTGGCCGGCACTCGAGAACCAATGTTGGTCCACAAGAGAACCCTCATCCTGGCTAACTACAAGCGGAAGACTGACTCAAGCATACAAAGGTTAAAACTGAATAAAATCAATAAACTCAAATACAAAGCACAAACTCAAATGATTAATTCAGAATGTAACAGAATATTCAACTAGCCAGAAATAGGCAACTCAAGTCTTTAAAACATTTAACAAAATAAATAAATAGACTTCTCAAACTCTATTGTCTATCTATGAAGCCTCTAACTAACAAAGATGGAAGTCGGGATAAGACCCACGACATCCTAACAATTGATATAACTTAAAGTACAAGTGTAACCCTCTGTAAGCAAGGAGGCACACCACAGATAACTCAAACTGCAAATGGTATCAACGAAGCTCCTGTTGATGATCCTAAATACCTTTATCTGCATCATGAAACGATGCAGGACAAATGGCTTAGTACATGGAATGTATGAGCAGGTAAGGGGATATCTAAAGCATAACATAGGCTTGAACTTGATAAAAAGGAAACATATTTACCTCTTCTCAACTCACTCAACTAAATTCTACAAAAGAATATGATACTCAGCTCAAAGATATGATACTCAACACAAAGGTAAAGCAACAATAAAAGATGAAATATATGGAAAGCTTTTAAAACAGTAGATAGCAACTCAATGTATTGAAGAATACAATAACAACTCAATTTGTATATAAGAAAATATAATACAACTCTCTGGGAGATTCTGTAACCGACAACCATCACTATGAGCTATGTGATGATATGTTGTCTCACCCACGCTGCCAGAATTGTCCTAGATATTGCTAGGGTATAAGACCTCTCAACTAAGTGGATCCACTAAGCTATGCTTAAAAGCATTAAGGAATCATAAAAAAAGTATGACCCTTTCTACCCACATTGGTGACATGGTTTATGGAGATTTAAGGTATCTGAACTCGTCCCTATATCAGTGTTCAATACTACTCCAAAAAATATACTCAGCTCATCTTTTGAAAAAAATAACTTTTTCTGTGGTTTGAGATTATTACTCAAAATCTTTCTCTAGAAAGAAATGTTACTCAAACTGTTCAAAACTCTTTTGGAAATCTTAATTTCCTCCTCTTTTAAATATGAAAACATTTACTCTTGGGACTACTTAGTTTCCATATATTATCTTAAAGAAAATGAACTCGGCTCTACTCTTTCTTAACTCAAGTGCTCAAGTCTTAAAACAAATTTAGAAAAATTTGAAAAAGACTTCTCAGGATAAAGTTCATGCCAAATTATGGAGGTGAACGACTCAATTTGAGGTTTTCAATAACTATACATAGAACTCAATACTCGAGACTCAACAACTCAAAACTCAAGAACTTCAATGGTAATATTTGTTTCAAGAATGCTCGACTAAGAGAGTTCATGCGGAATTATCGGCATGAGCTACTCAACTCAAGGACTCAAATATACTTCTCACCTCTAGACAACTCGACTTATAGGGCTTATCTGGAATCATGGGCAGGAACAACTCAACTCAAGGACTCCATGGGTAATATGTAATACCTTGATTAGGAATAAAATCTGAAGAGCGATTAGGAACTCAATACTCAAGAATTAGAACTTGAAGATACTACTCCTCTCAAAGATACTCAATTTATGGAGTCCATGCAGAATTTATTGGCAAGAATGACTCGACTCAAGGGTCTACATACCAATAAGGAACTCGTGTATACGACTCTTATCATTCTCATACTTACTTCCTCAAGACTTAGTTCAAATCGATAGTTTATCTCAAAGGATTCACAATTGAACTCAAAGAATTTCTTGAACTCTACTCTTTACTCTCTCTTGAATTTGAATTATGAATTCAAGAGTTATAATTCATGATATGAAGTATCTCACGATGATAATGTAGACTAATGAATACGTTCTCCTCATTCTTATACTCACTTGCTCGAGTATTGAAACAAGTTATTTGAATTTGTAGAAGAATCCTTAAAAGACTCACGAGGACTTTCTCAAATGTTCGGAAAAACTATCATGGCTTAAATCTTAATTCTACCTTGAATTTGAATTATGAATTCAAGGTTATGATTCAAGTTATGAATGAATTTTAGGTGATTAGAAGTTGTTTAGAGTGTTTAGAATCGATAGGGCTTTAAGGTACCCTTTTAATTTTAAATAACTCAGATGTGTGAAACGACGCAGAATGGGAGGGGGCAGGCGACCCTGGCAAACTGAGCTGTGTAGGGAGCCACCCCTCTACCTACAGAGGTGTGGTTGTAGCTCACTGGCTGGCATTGGGCGCCAGGCCCAAACCCAGAAAACCCCGACGACTTTCTTTGCTTGTTTTGTCACTCTAGTTCGCCTAGATTCAACGGTTTCTTCCCCAATCACTTGGATTTGATTAATGTTGTAGACACTAATCTACTCAAAAAAATCCCTCAAAACACTCACTTTTATCTCAAGAATCATCAAAACCCCCAAAAAACAAGATTTAGAATAAAACTTCAAGAACACTTATCATGAACTTAAATCTTTATGGAAGAATTAGAATATGAAGTCATGTTTTCCATGTGGGTGAATGAACCCAACACTATGGAATCCTACATACCTCTTAGGGATCAAACCCTTGGCGAAAATCCGCAACGAAACTGAAGAATCTCGACAAACGCTTTGATCCTCTCCTCTATTATCCTCTTTTCTCTTCTTGAACTCTCAACTAAAACCATAGGCGTATATTAGTATTATAAAACTGAAACGAATCAGATTAGACCCCTAAAACCTTACTAAAAATGGATTAAATCTGATTGGGTAAGGAAAAGACCAAAATACCCCTCACTATTTTTAGGTAACTTTTCTTAATTGGACAGCCTAACTTCAAAAGGGCATATCTAACACATTCGAACTCTAAACTATCAAACTAAGTGGTGTTTGAAAGATAATTCACAGACTTTTCATTTGATATCTTATGGGCCGCCTAACTCATCATGTACTGAAATTTATGGTTGTTTGAAGTTTACCCGAAACATAGAAGAACTTAGGAATGACTTAAATGAACTCTCTTTAGTTCTTCTTGGAACTCAAGGTGCTACATCTAGTGACCTTAACACTTAAGAAAATTTAAATTCCTCGGAAAAATCTTACTCACAACGAAGGATGGTTCGAGTCTTAGCTAAAAAAAATTCTAGGGTGTTACAATATCTCACCCTTGGGATCATTCGTCCTCGAATAATGGCTCGACTGTGTATGGAACGCGGTTACTCCTATCATTTCTTCTATACAACCTAGAATTTACCCGCACTACTATTCAGAATCATTTAACGGCTCTCATTCAGCTAGTTCTCATAGAAAAACTTCATCTTCCTCTTCCGTTTCATTTATAACCTTAAAGAGAGTTATCACGATAAGGTCATTAACCATCCTCTTTCTAACATCACTCCATTACTAAAAGGACCTCAGAAAATATATCTCCCATACTCTTTGGAACTAATTACTATCTTATTCTCGAATACTTGACTTGATTTCTTATCTTTTCATCTCCCCCTTTAGGTCTAAAGCTGACACTTGAAAGCTATGTACCTATTCTATCATCTCTAAACTTGTCTACATCCTCTTTTACTCTAACAATCAGGAGAAGTTTACCTCAGGACTACTGAACTCCCCATAAGCAAGTACTAAGACACTTTTTTGAGGTATTTCTCTTAACCGCTCACCCTTGGCTCCTATGGCTGCTTCATCTAACTCTTTTAGGAAAATAACACTTGTACCAATGTATCTCATATTGGCAGTTCAATTATACTATTTATGAACACATGCAAAATCATTATCCCAATTGGAACCTCGTCTGATTACATGCCATCTCGGTACACCTATTAATGCTCTTGTTACTCTTGTGACGTAGCCACACTTCACTGACCTTATCTAAAGGTTAGGGACCTTGTACCACTCATATTTATTGCGACTAGCATCTCAATTTCTCACCTACTCTATGTTAAGTCTATCTAATTAAATCTCAAGACTAACATCATCACTCTCGTGTTGCCATTCTTTTGGTCATGACACTCATCTCAAATCCAAGCTTAATGTTTATTACTAAACCTGAATATCAATTTGATTGCTCACCTACTATACAAACTCACCACTACTATGCACAAATTTTAGAAACACTCGTCCACTAGGACCACCCTATGGCAAGTACTCAATCCTTACCTCTCAGTTTCCATACTCACAAATTACCATCACATTGCACTTCACAACTTAAGTACTACTTACTCACTTTGTGTGCATTATCTCTCAAATAGTTCTATCATCCTCTGAATACTATGGAACTCCCCCCTTCAAAGTTCATAAACCTAGCTTCGGTCTATCACCTCGTGAATATTCTACTTTCTGATTCGACACATACATTTCTTCTTCTCTAAAATGATGACACATTGAACATACATTTCTTCTGTTCTAAAATGATGACACATTGACATCAACTCTATTCTAGTTAACAATATACTCTATCTCATCATGACTAATAACTATTCCTCTTATCACGAAATCTTCTACAACCTTACTATTCCTTAATTGACTCATAAAGGAACTCATCACTTATAAATGACTGGGTGCACAATTGAAATAACATAATCTGCCCCATCACTATCTCTTTCCATTAGATTACTGAACCTCTACATACTTTTCTCTTGACTTAAGGGCACTCTTTAATACTACTGCTCATAATCTCATAACTTAGGCTATCTTTTCAGGAAAAAATACTACCCAAACTCTAAACATACATCCTTATAAGGACCTCAACTAAAACAATGCTTAGGGAAAATAGTACAACTCACCTTTAGCTCAAACGCACGATTCATATGAATATGAGTGCATTCCTTCGAAACTCAATACTTAACTCACTCATAGGCTTCTCTCAAGTTCCTCTGTAGGGTCATGACTTCCTCAAGACTTTGGCTAAGAACAACTCATCCATAAGGATCTCAGGTTTTACTTTTCAACCACCTCTAGTATCATGGGTAGTCGAATGATTTTGAGAAATGCACGAGTATGAATAAATCTTAATGAAAGAGCTCTATTGCATGACTACGAGTATGAAAGAAGGGAAACTTTTCTTAAATGTCAGTAGTCCCTTATTTATAGAAGTGGGGCGTTCACAACTATAAAGAAAACACTACTGACACGGCATCATAGACACCCTAGGATACTTGGAATTTCTGCTCTGATACTATGTTTTGCACGGCCCGAGTCTACACCCTAGACGTAGCCGAAACTCGAGAGCCATTGCTGGTCCCCAAGTGAATCATCATCATGGCTGACTACAATTGGAAGACTGACTCAAGCATACAAAGCTTAAAACTGAATAAAATTAATAAACTCAAATACGAAGCTCTAACTCAAATGGTTAATTCTAAGTGTAAGAGAATATTCAACTAGCAAGAAATAGGAAACTCAAGTCTTTAAAACATTTAACAAAATAAATGAACAGACTCCTCAAACTCTACTTTCTATATATGAAGCCTTTAACTGAAAAAGATGGAAGTCGGGACAAGACCCATGATATCCTAACATCTGATATAACTGAAAGTACAAGTGGAACCTTCCGAAAGAGAGGAGGCTCGCCATAGCAAACTCGAACTGCATGTGGTATCAACGAAGCTCCTAGTGATGATCCTAAATACATGTATTTGCATCATGAAACGATGCAGGACAAATGGCTCAATACATGGAATCTACGAGCATGTAAGGGGAAATCTAAAGCATAACATAGGCTTGAACTTGATAAAAATGGAAACATACTTACCTCTTCTCAACTTACTCAACTAAACTCAACTCAAGAATAAGATACTCAACTCAAAGATAGCTACTGAACTCAAAGGTAAAGCAAGAATAAAATATTCAATATATGTAAAGCTTTTAAAACAGTAGATAGTAACTCAATGTATTAAAGAATACAATAACAACTCAATTTGTATATAATAAGATATAATATAACTCTGTTGGAGATTTTCCAACCGCCAACCATCACTATGAGCTATGTGATTATACAGCATCTCACCCACACTGCCAGAACTGTCCTATCCTTTGCCAGGGTATAAGACCTCTCAACTAAGTGGATCCACTAAGCTATGCTTAAAAGAATTAAGGAATCATCTTAAAAGTATGACCCTTTCTATCCACATTGGCTACATGGTTAATGGAGACTTGAGTTATCTAAAATCCTCCTTATATCCATGCTCAATACTACTCCTAAAAATATACTCAGCTCATACGTATAAATACATAACTAATTCTTTGGTTTGAGATTAATACTCAAAACCTTTCTCTAAAAAGAGATGTTACTCAAACTGCTCAAAATTCTTTGGGAAATCTCAGTTTCCTCCTCTTTTAAATGTGAAAACATTTACTATTGGGACTACTTAGTTCCCATTTATCATTTTAAAGAAAATGAACTCGACTCCACTCTTTCTCAACTCAAGTGCTCAGGTCTTAAAACAAGTTTAGAAAAATTTGAAAAAGACTTCTTAGAATAAAGTTCATGCTGAATTATGGACGTGAACGATTCAATTTAAGGTTTTCAATAACTATACATAGAACTCAATACTCGAGTCTCAACAACTCAAAACTCAAGAACTTCAATGGTAATACTCGTTTCAAGAATGCTCGACTCAAATGATTCATGCGGAATTATGGGCATGAACTATTCAACTCAAGGACTCAAAAATACTTCTCATCTCCAGACTGCTCGACATATAGAGCCCATGCGGAATTATGGTCAGGAAAAACTCAACTCAAGGACTCCATAGGTAGTATGTAATAGTCCCATGATTAGCAATAAAATCTCAAAAAGGATTAGGAACTCAATACTCCAGAATTAGAACTAGAAGATACTAATCCTTTCAAAGATACTCAATTTAGGGAGTCCATGCGGGATTTATGGGCATGAACGGCTCGACTCAAGGGTCTACATAACAATAAGGAACTCGTGTATACCACTCTTCTCATTTTCATACTTACTTCCTCAAGAATTAGTTCAAATAGATAGTTTATCTCAAAGGATTCACAATTGAACTCAAAGACTTTCTTGAACTGTACTCTTAACTCTCTTGAATTTGAATTATGAATTCAAGATTTATGATTCATGATATGAAGGAACTCGTGATGATAATGTAGACTCATGAATATATTGTCCTCATTCTTACACTCACTTGCTCGAGTCTTGAAACAAGTTATTTGAATTTGTAGAAGACTCTTCAAAAGACTCAAGGGGACTTTCTCAAAATGATCGGAAGAACTATCAAGGCCTAAATCTTTACTCTACCTTGAATTTGAATTATGAATTCAAGGTTATGATTCAAGTTATGAATGATTTCTAGGTGTTTAGAAGTAGTTTAGAGTGTTTAGAATCGATAGGGCTTGAAGGTACCCTTTTAAAGGACTCAGACGGGCGAAACGATAGAGAATGGCGGGGGCACGCGACCCTGGGACACTGAGTGGTGCAGGGCGCTAGCCCTCTACCTACATAGGTGTGGTTTGGGTGCACTGGCTAGCGTAGGGTGCCATGCCCCAACCTAGAAAACCCTGATGACTTTCTTAGCTCATTTTCTCACCCTAGTTCGCCTAGATTCGAACGGTTTCTTCCCCAATCACTTGGATTCGATTAATAAACATAAGTACACACTAATCTACTCAATACAGCCCTGAAAATACTCATTTTCATCACAAGAAATCATCAAAACCCTAACAAAAAAAGATTTAGAATGAAACTTCAAAAACTTAAATCTTTGAATCTTTATGGACGAATTAGCATATGAGGTGATGTTTGACGTTTGGGTGAACGAACCCAACACTATCGAAACTTACTTACCTCTTAGGGATCAAACCCTTGGCGTAAATCCTCAACAAAACTCAAGTATCTCGACTAACTTTTTTATCTTCTCCTCTTTTATCCTCTTTTCTCTTCTTGAATTCTCAACTAAAACGCTAGGCGTATGTTTGTATTATAAAGCTGAACCTAATCAGATTAGACCCCTAAAACCTTACTAAAAACGAATTAAATCTGATTGGGTAAGGAATACCAAAATACCCCTCACTATTATTAGGTAACTTTCCTTAATTGGACAGTCTAACTTCAAAAGGGTATATATTACTCATCCGAACTCTAAACTTAGAATACTCAGTGACGTTGGAAAGATAATTCAAAGACTTTTCCTTTGATATATTATGGGCCACCTAACTCATCCTTTACTAAAATTTATGGTAGTTTGAAGTTGACCTAAAACATAGAAGAACTTAGGAATGAATTCAATGAACTCTCTTTAGTTCTTCTTGGAACTCGAGGTGCTACATCTAGTGACCTTAACACTTAAGAAATTTTAAATTCCTAGGTAAAATCCTACTCAAAACGAAGGTTGGTTCGAGTTTTAGCTCAAAAAAGAATTCGGGTGTTAGAGTGATGGCTAATAGTAGCCACTTTGAGGAACTTTGGAGGCTATCCACACCCTGCTATGATGTCAACCAACAAGCGAAGAGTGGCAACCATTTAGAATCGCATTGACTTCTTCTTCCGGTACACATATTTGGATTATATGATCTACATATTCTCTAAATAGATATGGTTCATCCCAAAAGTACCTCTTCACATAAAACAAGAATCTCTTTTGTTGGTGAAAATTAAGGCATGTGGGCATTATCCCACACACTACATAGTTGGCAAAGTCAGCATACCAAGGTGAATTGCCCTGGGTTACCCTCATCACTGTTTCATAGGGAAATTTAGCCACAATGTCCCTCTCATCGGTATCAACCATATTGGTTTCTAACCGAGACAAATGATCAGCCACTTGGTTTTCACATCCTTCCGATCTGTTACCTCGAAATCAAATTGTTGCAACAATAATACCCACCGATTCAATCTTGTCTTTGCATCCTTCTTATCCATCAAATACCTAATGGAAGCATGATTTGTGTGAACCATGTCTTTAGTTCCCAATAGGTATGCTCTGAATTTTTCATACGCATACATCACCCCTAGCACTTCTTGCTCCATTACGGTATAATTCTTTTGCGCCACATTCAATGTCTTACTTGCATAATAAACCGGATAAAATAACTTCCCCTTTCATTGTCCAAGAACAGCTCCCAAAGAAACACCACTAGCATCACACATGAGTTCAAATGGAATACTCCAATCGGGGGCAATAATGATCAGGGATGACACTAGTTTTTCTTTCAACCACAAAATTGGTTATAAGAAAGCTTAATCAAAATTGAAGATAGATTCCTTTTCTAGCAATTTACAAAATAGGTGGGCTACCTTTGGAAAATCCTTTAAAAACCACATGTAGAAACCCATTGTAACACTCTGTATCCTAGACAGACCAGAATGCAGATTTAAGAAGTTGCAGGTGCCACCGACGGGCACCACCCACAGACCGTAGGGTGACCCACGGACCGTAGGTGGGGTCTGTGGATGGCCACCTGCAGCCCTCCCCAGAAACAACACAGAAAATTATTCTAAGTCCAGACCTACGCTAGGACCTACGGACCATACGTCAGAGCACGGTCCATGGTCCAGGCCGTAGTTCAGACCCCCTCGAACCCATCCTTTGAAGCCAATCGATGGATTGAAAGGACGGGATCTCATTCGATCGATGGTCCATCAATCAGGCCTATTGGCAGCATCGACAGATTTTAAGTCATGAGTCATTTGGTCTTTTCCCTATGCGTTAAACCCCTAAACTATGTTGTTTAACCCTTAAAATACGTAGTTTTGGTCAGTTTTAGCTTAGTGACTTGATTAGAACTTACCTTAGTCAACTCATTCTCCAAAAAAAATCATCAAGTTGAACAAAAAAAGGAGAAAGAGTCAACTTAACCCTCTCCAAGAATGTATCAAGGTTTTCTTCCGTTCCCTCCCTAAAATCGAAAGATTTCTCTGTGAATTTTGTCACCAGGGATGTGGGATTTCACTTGTGGGTTCCTTTCACCCACTAGGTCCCTAGAATTCAGTCAGATTTTTTATTCCCTCTATGCTATCTAGACCTAGGAATTCTAGAATTTCAGTTAACTACTATGATTTAGTTATTGTAACATTCTTAATCAAATTATCATATCTTAGTATTGTTTTTGTGTAAATTCTTGCATAAACTCAGAACCCAAGTTATGTAGTTCTTTTAATTCAAAAATTACATTAGCTAGGATAGATAAACAGATATACATGCCTCAAATTTTGAATATTTCATTGTCAGAAATTAATGTTGCATTTTCATATTTGCATGTTAGATTATTGACCTATCCAGTTACTTCAATTATGCTATAATTTACACATATTTAGTTGGGAGTACGCTTTATATCGAGTTGGACTAAAGTCAGTCACCCTGATACTCCTAGAACTACATGCCCCATAAGGTTATAAGTCTCCTGTGTGAGCATTAGTTTAGTGATCACGCCAATCATGCCTCTCTACCTCTGGCAGAGTATATTAGGTCCTCTCGATAGGACGTATACATCGGAATCCATATTAAGCTCATGTTGTTGTATATCGGTTATTAGTATCTCCCACAATCAGATTCTAGTGTGTTGACCAGAGTGCCAGTTACGGTTCAGTATTCAGTTTCAGCATGCATAAACTTGATCATTGCATTGAGTTAGTTCATGTTCAGTATTTTCAGTATAGTATCATGCTCATCTTATATCATTGCTCAGTTATATGTTTTTTTTAGTTATCTATATTGTTCAGCTTTACTCTATTATGCATGTTCAATACCTTTCAAGTACTAACGCATACTCTGCGCTACATTTTTTCGTGATGTAGGTTCAGGTCCTCTGCATCCAGATCACGCATAGATCGGCCCCCAATCTCCAGTTCAGCAGCATCAGTGGTGAGTTCTCATACTTCGTGGACGATGGACATGATTATCTTTGTACTGTCAGTCTTTAGTTTCAGTTCTTTGCTAGATATAGCTGGGGCATGTCCCAGCATCTCTAGTCAGTTAGATGTTTTATTTCTGACATAGTTAGATTCAGTTTTAGCTTTGGAGTTTGATATTTCAGTTGTTATTAAACTCACAGATTATTTATTCAAATAGTAATGGATATTCCCCATCATTTTAGTTTTATGATGATTTAAGCTTCCGCACAATACTTTCTTAATTTATTTACTTTATGTATGCTCATAATATGTCAGCAGGGTTAGCTTGGGGTCACTCGTGATCCTAGGTACCATGTCTGCGTCCTGGGTGTAGCTATGGGGTGTGACAACCTTGGTATCAGAGCATTAGGTTTAAGTATCCTAGGCTGAAAAGCCGCACTAAGTAGAGTCCTTTTCATGGGTGTGAAATGCACCACATCTAATGAAAGAGAGGATATGAAGTGTTTTAGGAAAACTTCACTTTCTTGATATTCTTATTGTGCGTTGGTATGATCTCTCTTTCTAATCTATCGTTATGCGCTTTCAGATCATGCCTCATCGTAGAGCTGATGGAAGGAATGAGAATAACCGCAAAGGTAACACATCTCCTTCGGTCCAGATCAAGAAGTTTCGAATGCTGAGTTTCGAAACGCCATTCAGCTTTTGGCTCAGAGTGTGACCAATCAGAACAACCAGTAGACTCTAGTTCATGCAAATTCTAGTGGTGGATCAGTGGCAGCCTGGGTTCCTGATTTTGTTAGGATGAATCTTCCTGAGTTCTTAGGGTCGCAAGTTGGTGAGGATTCCCAAAACTTCATAGATGAGTTCTAGAAGATCTTTGGAGTGCTGTTAGTGAGTGGTAATGATAGGGTGGAGTTGGCAGGATGCCAACTTAAGGATGTTGCTTACATCTGGTTTACTGAATGGAAAGAAAACAGGGGTACGGATGCAACTCCTATCACTTGGTAGTGTTTTAGTAAGACTTTTCTGGATAAGTTCTTCCCAAGAGAGTTGAGGGATGCAAAAGCTCACGAGTTCATGAATTTGAGGCAAGGTAGCATATCGGTCCAAGAGTACGGACTGAAGTTCACCTAACTCTCCAACTATGCTCCTTATATGGTTGTTAATTCCAAGTCTTACATGAACAAGTTTTTGTATGGGGTATCCGACTTAGTGAAAATAAAGTGTAGAAATGCTATGTTGTTGGACAATATGAACTTCTCTAGGCTCATGACTCATGCTCAGCAGGTTGAGGGAGATAAGTTTAGGGAACAGGCTAAGGAGAACGAATAGGCTAGGACAGGCACCTATGAGTATTCTCAACAGAAATTGGGTGGTGGAAATCACTCGCAGTTTAGCAATATTCTTCAGATCCAAAACCTTCATCAGCTAATGTTCCATCTTCCAGGTTTCGACAGGATCAGAAAGGTAGGGCATCAGGCTCTAAGTCTCAGGGGAGTGTTTCAGGCAACAGAACTTACCCAACTTACCCAAAGTGTGGTAAGAACCATCCAAGCGAGTGTCTTGCAGGAGAGGAAGGATGTTTTGGGTGTGGTCAATCAAGTCATAGGTTGCGAGATTGTCCTTCTTCTAAATAGGGTCAAGGAAGCAATAACAGTAGGGCAGAGTCTACAACGTCATCAACACCAGCAGGTCACCCGACTCACCCTGGTAACTCATCAGGTGGTGGTTAGCGCCAAAATAGGTTATATACTCCGTAGGCTCGCCAGGATCACGAAGATTTTCCTGATGTGGTCACTGGTACGTTACGAGTTTTTAACTTAGATGTTTATACTTTGTTAGATCTAGGGGCTACTCTTTCCTTTGTAACTCCTTAGAAATGTCACGACCCGGGAGCACCCCCTAGTCGTAACCGGCGTACTCGACCTCGAAGAGGTCTAATACAAGCCTCTTAGCATTCCTTCATCGCATAGACACTAAAACCATAAAGAATTAAAAACTTTCTTTACCAAGAAAACATTTCATAAAAAAGAAACAATAGCAAGCGGAAGACTTTATACATGATGTCTCAAAACCATCTAATACTTTAGAGTACAAAATTCGGGACCAATCCCATACATAACTTAAACAATACTAAAAAGACATAAAAGAACATATGGGGTATTGTCCTCGAATATATGAGGACTCACCAAGTCTTCATCTTCAACACTTAGAAACCTATCAAATAGCCATGACATGTCATCATCTCCAAATCCCTACACTTTAGTCCAAAAAGGGAAAGAAAGGGGTTAGCACAATTAAGTACTAAGTATGGAGACCATGCAAAAACATGCCAAAAAAGGACATTTGCAAGGAAGTAAATGCTTTCATATCATTTGATAAAACCTTTCCTTTACAAGTATAAGAGACATAATACAAGTCAACATTAACATATAAAGACCATAGCCAACTATACATATACTCAACATATGTCCATATACAACCCATGCTTAACTTTAAAAGAACACATGTCATTTCATTACCATAGGACCTCTACCTAATATAATCTTAAGACACACTTGAGTGAGACAAGAAGTGACCGCCCATACAACCTCTTCAAGCACACTTAAGTGTTCCCCAAGATTACCTTAGATAAGAATATTTCCTTTACAAGATAACATCAAAAGACCAACATTCTTTAAGAAACCATTTTGGAGACATTCATGTATTTAGAGGACTTTCATACATTAGCCATTAAGGCTTAGGGAACTCACTTTAGAATCTTCAAAGCATACTCGTGCCATGTGTAGATAACATCCCATACTACTACATACACGTTGTAGAACCTATCCAATAACTAGAGTGCACATCCCACATGATGGGAATAGGCATTAACCGACATAGACCATGCGAGCTAGACATGGAATCCGGTGTCATAAAACCCTACACCGTGGAAGGTGTTCTACTTGCCAAGGGTAGAACTAGGACACATCCCATGTAGGCACATGGTTTAGGGGATATCCAAAGATGTTCATTGTACTCTTGCCTCATACTCGGGAGAGCTACCATCTTAACCATATCCACTCGGTGCTTAGCCTTAGTTCCCATGGAGTAATTTCATTCACATGTATGTGCTAGAGAGGGCACCATCATTAGGTCTACCGACCCATAGCACATCTACCAAGAAGGGCACCACAAGGATCTACCGATCAAGGTTCATTAAGGATAGCTCATTAAATCACCCTGGAAGGGTGCCTTAGGCCTACCGATTTTTCATTAAGGGTGCCTTAAGGCTACCGGTCCAAGGTTCATCATTTCACACATGAGAAGGGCTACCACCATTAGGTCTACCGATTTCATGGTTTTACATTTACTTAGGAAAGCTAGACTTATGAAAGGGCACCATTTCTTAGTTTTGCCGATTCAAGTCTTGGCCTAGAATTCCTCTTTTAGCATTTATAGAAAGGGCACCATTTCTTAGTTCTAGCCCACTTCACACATTCATGCATTCAAGACTTTAAGTAACAAGGAGGGACACTTTAGTCTACCAACCAAGTCACATCATTATCATCTAAGGATACTTCATAATCCAACATCATTTCATATATACATCATGAGAAGTCATACTTTAACTCACAATGCTATCCACTTTACATAGGATCATCACAAGATCACATAAAACTCATTCACACCATACCTTCACATATAGCTCCACATAAAACTCATTCACATCATACCTTCATATATAGCTTCACATAAAACTCATTCACATCATACCTTCACATATAGCTTCACATAAAACTTTACATATAGCTTCATATAGGACTTTACATATAGCCTCATATAGGACTTTACATATAGCCTCATATGTGTATAATAATACAACAATATAATAACATTCACATAATGCCCTTCATGGCCTCAATTCACAATAATACAACAAATAACCACCTCCACCAAAGGTGGATCAAACCAACCAATAACAATTATATTAATACTAAGAGATCAAGCCATCTTACCACCTTTTTCAAAGGCCATAAGCCACAATACTCAATTCCATGCCAATTATACAATATTTATCAAGTTTGATCAACTTACCCTCTTTCCATGGCTATCTTCATCATCTTCATATTTCAACAATTAACAATACAATAACAATGATAATAACAACATTCAACTATACAAGCTAAGCTAAGCATAAGCCTATAATCAACATGAAGACCAATTCACAATTTTGTCCATTCAAGGCTAACATCCCACATCCTTCAATTCTTAACAATTCCACATAGATAAATATATATATGAACAGTCCACAACGATCTACACAAATAATCGTCCATCAATTACACAAAATCAATACACCCACTTTAGGCCAAATTTAGAGAATTTGAGAAGACATGGGTTCATGGGGATTTCTTTCTAAAAACCATTAATAATCATTAATAACCATATAAATCATCATTTAAAACCTTTTTATGCAAGAACCCATGCTAGAATTGAAATAGGTTTTTGTGTGTATTTGAAAAACCTTGAAAACCTTTTGATTGGGTTCCTTGAAAGAAAGAATAATCAAGGATAAGGATCCCCATACCTCTAAGTTGAAAACCCACGAAAATTGAAGAAGAAGCACTCAAAATCTTCAATTCTAGCTCCAACTCCTCTTCTTCCTTGAGTTAGAGAGAAATATATGAAAGAGGGAATGATTTTGGAAATTCTAAAAGGAGTGGCTTAAATGAAAGGAATTAAGTCATAAAAAGGTCTTATAATTGGTAGGAAAAGAATAAAATAGCATAGGGTCAATTTTGGAAAAGGACTAAGGACTCATAAAGTCTTAACTTAAAAATTTTTGCCCCTTCCCGTCTAAACTCGTCCTTTTGGACAGTGCTTCACTATTTCGGGCATAACTTTTTACTCCAAGGTCAGAATTGGACAAACTCAGTGGCGTTGGAAAGAGGACTCAAAGACCTTTACTTGGATAGGTAAAGGTCCACCTAATTCATTTTGAGCTAAAAGATATGACCATTTAAAGTTGACCCTTACAACTCACTAGTTCAAATGACTAGTTTCCGGACGTCACGGTCATTCCTCATCATTTCATCAAGTTCTCAACTCCAAACTCACATGTGAGGCTCTAGTTTCACTAGTTCATTTTTAGGGTCGTTACAAGAAAGCAGTCAACTTCAATATTAGTCCTGAAACTCTCTCACAACCCTTCTCAGTCTCTAGTCGGTGACCCAGTTATAGCTAGTCGGGTATACAAAAATTACCCTCAGAAAGTCACCTCAGCAGATCTTGTAGCCTTAGAAATAGTACACTTTGATATCATTCTAGGCATGGATTGGTTACATTCCTATTATGCCTCAGTCGATTTGTTCATTTTCAGTTTCCAGACGAACTAATATTAGAATGGAAGGGTCCTATCTTAGCTCTTATGGGTCGATTCATTTCTTACCTTAAGGTATGAAAGATGATCTCTAAGGGTTGTCTCTATCATCTAGTTTGGGTTAAGGATTCAAGCTCCGAAACCCCAACTCCTGAGTCAGTTCCAGTAGTTAATGAGTTCCCAGATGTGTTTCCAGAAGTTCTTCCTAGAGTTCCTCCCGAAAGGGAAATCGACTTCGGAATTGGTCTCCTTCCAGATACCCTGCCTATTTCTATTCCTCCTTACAGAATGGCTCAAACTGAGCTTAAGGAATTAAAAGAGTAGTTGAAAGACCTTCTAGATAAGGGCTTCATCAAACCTATTATTTCCCCATCGGGTGCACCAGTGTTGTTCGTGAAAAAGAAAGATGGTTCTCTTAGAATGTGCATTGGCTATCGACAGTTGAACAATGTCACAATCAAGAATAAGTACCCTATCTCCAGGATTGATGACTTGTTTGACCAACTTCAGGGTGCTAGTCATTTCTCAAAGATAGACCTCAGATTCGATTATCATCAACTCAGAGTCAGAGATAGTGCCATCCCAAAACAACCTTCAGAACTCAGTATGGTCATTATGAATTTATAGTTATGTCATTTGGACTAACCAATGCTCCTGCAGCTTTCATGGATTTGATGAACAAAGTGTTCAAGCAGAATTTGAACTTGTTCGTTATCGTCTTTATTAATGATATCCTCATTTACTCTAGGAATGAGGAAGAACATGTGACTCAGTTGACGGTTGTCCTGCAAACTCTCAAAGATTGCCAGTTATTTGCTAAGTTTAGCAAATGTTAGTTTTGGTTGAAATCAATTGCTTTCCTTGGGCATATAGTGTCAAGCAAAGGGATCCAAGTGTATTCTCAGAAAATGGAAGCAGTGAAACAATGGCCAAGACCTACCTCTCCTATAGATATCAGATATTTCTTAGGTTTGGCTGGCTATTACAAAAGGTCCATGGAAAGATTTTCATCCATAGCTTCTCAATTGACTAAGTTGAGTAAGAAAATAGTTGAGTTTTAGTGGTCATATGAATATGAGAATAGCTTCTCAAAACTGAAAAGAAGGTTGACTACAACTCTCGTTTTGACTCTACCAGAGGGTTCAGATGGTTATGTTATCTATTGTGATGCATCAAGATTCGTCCTACGTTGTGTGTTGATGCAGTAAGGTAAGGCTATAACATATGCTTCTAGACAACAGAAGAATTATCCGACTCATTACCTCGAGCTTGCAGCACTGGTGTTTGCACTTAAGATTTGGAGACATTATTTGTATGGTATTCATGTATATGTGTTCACACACCATAAGAGCCTTCAGTATGTGTTCACCCAGAAAGAGTTAAATCTTTGCCAATGGAGATGGCTTGACTTCCTCAAGGATTATGATATGAGTGTGCATTACCATCTTGGTAAGGCCAACGTAGTAGCAATTCTCTTTGCAGATTATCTCTGGGTAGTGTAGCACATGTTGAGGAAGAAAGAAAAGAACTAGCAAAGGATGTTCACATGCTTGCTCGCTTGGGAGTTGGTCTTATGAGCATATCAGATGGTGGTATAATAGTTCAGAATGGGTCAGAATCTTCATTGGTAGCGGAGGGTGATCTGATATTGCTTCAACTAAAAGGTGTAGTTCATTAGCAGAGAGTTGAGGTTTTCTACGAAGGGGGAGATGGTGTTATTTGCTATCAAGGTCGATTATGTGTTCCTAAGGTGGGTGTGTTGAGACAACAAATTCTTGCAGAGGCCCATAACACCAGGTATTCTATTCATCCAGGCGCCACTAAGATGTAAAGTGATTTGTGGAATGTCTTTTGGTGGAATGGTATGAAAAGGGATATAGCGGATTTTGTGGCTAAGTGCCTAATTTTTAGTAGGTGAAGGTAGAACATAAAAAGCCAGGAGGTATGACTCAAGATATTAAAATTCCGACATGAAAGTGGGAAGTGATCAACATGGACTTCATTACAGGTTTACCTCATACTCGTAGGCAGCATGACTCCATTTGGGTGATAGTTGACAGAGTTACTAAGTTTATGCATGGCTGTCAAGACTACAGATTCGACAAAGGACTACGTTAAGATTTACATTAATGAGATAGTCAGGTTGTACGGAGTTCCTTTATCTATCATCTAAGATATAGGTCCGCAGTTTACCTCTCATTTTTGGAAGTCATTTTGGAAAGGTCTTGGTACTCAAGTTAATCTTAGCACAACATTTCATCCACAGACGGATGGTCAGGTAGAGCGTACCATTCAGAATTTAGAGGACATGCTGAGAGCTTGTGTGATCGACTTTAAGGGTAGTTGGGATGATCACCTTCCTCTTATAGAGTTCTCCTATAATAATAGTTACCATTCCAACTTTCAGATGGCCCTTTATGAGGAATTATATGGGCGTAGATGTAGATCTCCAATTGGTTAGTTTGCAGTAGGTGAAGCAACCTTGATAGGACCGGATTCGGTTCATGATGCCATGGAAAACGTTCAGCTCATTAGAGATAGACTTAAGACAGCCTAGAGTCGCCAGAAGTCCTATGCAGATGTAAGGACAAGGGATTTGGAGTTCCAAATTAATGATTGGGCTTTCCTGAAAGTGTCACCTATGAAGGGGTGATGAGATTTGGCAAGAAAGGGAAGCTTATTCCTAGATATGTAGGCCCTTACAAGATCTTTAAAAGAGTTGATAAAGTGGCTTATGAGTTAGAGTTACTAGCAGCAGTGCATCCGGTCTTTCACATTTCGTTGTTGAAGAATTGTGTGGCTGATCGAGCATCTATAGTACCATTGGAAAGTGTGGCTGTGAAGGATAGTCTTACTTATGAGGATGTACCAATTGAGATTCTTGATCGTCATGTTTAAAGGTTGAGAAACAAAGAAGTCGCTTCAGTTAAGGTTTTGTGAAAGAGTCAGTCTGTATAGGGAGCTACTTGGGAAGCAGAAGCAGCTATGAAGTATCCTCATCTCTTTCCTTCCGATTCCATTCCAGCTTGAGGTAATAGTTCCTCTCCAATTTCTCAATCATTCATGCGTATTTTAAGTCTTAAATGTTCCCAAGGGGGAGATAATGTAACACCCTATATCCTAGACAGACTAGAATACAAATTTCAGAAGTTGCAGGTGCCACCGATGGGCACCACCCATGGACTATAGGGTGACCCACGGACTATAGGTAGGGTTCGTGGATGGCCACATGCAGCCCTCCCCAAAAACAGCCCAGAAAATCATTCTAAGTGTAGACCTACGAACCTTAGGTCAGACCACGGTCCTTGGTCTAGGCCGTGGTTCAGACTCGCCTCCCTAGAACCCATCCTCTAAAGCCGATCAACGAACTGACAGGATGGGCCGTCAATCGATCGACGATCCGTCGGTCAGGCCCGACGGTGGCTTGGGCATATTTTAAGTTAGGGGTAGTTTGGTCTTTTCCCTATGCATTGGACCCCTAAAGTACGTCGTTTAACCCCTAAACGACATAGTTTTTGTCAGTTTTAGCCTAGTAACTTAATTAGAACTTACCTTATTCAACTTATTTTCCAAAAAAAGCATCAAGTTGAACAAAAAGAAGGAGAAAGATTCGACTAACACTCTCCAAGAATGCAGCAAGGTTTTCTTCAGTTCCAGCCCTGAAATCAAAAGATTTCTCTGTGAATTTCGTCACGAGTTATGTGGGATTTCACTCGTGGGTTCCTTTGACCAATCAGGTCCCTAAATTCAGCCAGATTCTTGATTCTTTCCATACTATCTAGACCTAGGGTTTCTAGAATTTCAGCTAATTACTATGTTGTAGTTATTGTAAGGTTCTTAATCAGATTATCATGTCTTAGTATTGTTTTTGCGTAGATTCTTGCATAAACTCAGAACCCTAGTTATGTAGTTCTTTTAGTTCATGAAATACATTAGCTAGGATAGATAAACAGATATACATGCATCAGTTTTCGAATGTTCCATTATCAGAAATTAATGTTGCATTTTCATATTTGCATGACTGATTATTGAGCTATCCACTTTACTTTAGTTATGCTCCAATTTATACATATTCAGTTGGGAGTTGTCTTTATACCGAGTTGGACTAGGTTCAGTCACCCTCATAGTCCCAGAACTAAATTTCCCCATAGGTTTTAAGTCTCCTCTGTGGGCATCAGTATAGTGATCACGCCAGTCATGCCTCTATACCTCTGGCAGGGTATATTGGGTCCTCTCGATGGGGCCTATATATCGGATTCCACATTTAGCTCATGTGGTCTTATGTCAATTATTAGTAGCTCCCACATTCAGATTGTAGTGCATTGACTAGTGTACCAGTAATATTTCAGTACTCAGTTTCAACATGCATAAACTTGGTCATTGCATTCAGTTAGTTCATGTTCGGTATTTTAAGTATAGTATCATGCTCATCTTATATCACTGCTCAGTTATATGCTTTATTCAGTTATGTATAATGTTCAACTTACTATATTCTTCATGCTCAGTACCTTTCAAGTACTGACGCATACTCTACGCTACATCTTCTCATGATGTAGGTTCAGGTCCTCCGCATAAAGATTACCCATAGATCGGTCCCTGATCCCCAGTTCAACATCATCAGTGGTGAGTCCTCATTTTTCGAGGACGATTAACATGATTATATTTCGACTTTATGTCTTTAATTTCAGTTTTTGCTTGATTTAGTTGGGGGCATGTCCCAGCATCTCTAATCAGTTAGAGTCTTTATTTCAGACATAGCTAGATATTCAGTTTTAGCTTTGGAGTTTGATATTTAAGTTTTCATTAAACTCACAGATTATTTATTCAGATAGTAATGGGTATTCCCCATCATTTAAGTTTTATGATGATTTAAGCCTCCGCATAGTACTTTCATAATTCAGTTATATTTAAGTATGCTCACAATATGGCAGCTTGGTTAGTTTGGGGTCAGTCGTGATCCTAAGTCTCGTGTCCCCGTCTTGGGGCTAGCTTCGGAGCGTGACACCCGCATGGTCTAGAAAAGTTTAGACACCTTTTACCGAAATAGGAGGAGGAATCTTTGCAACAACTTCCATTTATCTTGATCCACATGCATTCCTTCTCTTGAATTTTTATTCCCCAAAACAATGCCCTCATTTACCATTAAAGGACTTTTCTCCCAATTTAGATCTAGATTGGTTTCCATGCACCTTTGTATAACTTTCCCAAGGTGTTCAGGACATGCTTCAAATGAATCACCAACGTCTGAAAAAACATCCACGGATATCCCTATGAAGTCTTTCTCCATGTCTGCGAAAATAGAAAGCATACATCATTGGAATGTTGCCGGAGAATTGACCAACCCAAAAGGAATCCTCTTGAAAGTAGAAATTTTATAGGGGCATGTGAAGGTAGTTTTCTCTTGATATTCTGGTGCAATAGAAATCTGGTTATAATCATCGAGCTAAAAAGCAGTACCATCCACACCCCGCAAGCCTATCAAGCATTTGGTCCATAATTGGCATTGGAAAATGATCTTTCTCAGTCCATGCATTTATTTTCTGATATTCCATGAATACTCGCCAACCGCTGACCAGCCTCATAGGTACAAGTTCCCCTTTTTCATTTGGAACCATCGTATTAGCCTCCTTTCTTTGGTACACATTGTACAGGGCTTACCCATTTGCTATCTACAATAGGATAAACCACACCTACATCTATCCACTTTATGATTTCTCTCTTCACCACTTCTTCAATATGAGGGTTTAGCCTTCTTTGATGCTCAACACTTAATTGGTTTGCATTTACTATCCATCAAATCGCATAAAATAAACTTAAGCAAATAAAAACCCTTCATTTAAGAGTGTCAAATGAACCATAAAATTTTAACACATCATATAGAGAACTCTTACTTAAATGAGGTGAATTTTACTTCTAGAATTTAGTTCCTTACCAACCAACGTATTGAATTACAGAATCCCATGTTTTTCCCCAAAAATCACTACTCCAGAAATTCTTTACTAAATAATTAGAAATTCAATGGGGTTCTAGGGTTTTTTGGTATAGATAATAGAGATTTAAAATGGGGATGGTAGGCGTTATTAGGTGGTTCATAGTTTATTTTGCTATATAATTTGTTTATGCTAATTATAAAAGAAATCAATTATATTGTGGCACATAATAAATGAAAGATTAAGTTATATTTTCAAAGGGGACCACAAAAAGAAGATCATTAGATGGCTAATATATTGATGTTGGGGGGATTTTAGAGCCTAAAGGTAAACTTGGGTTATTTTTGTAACAAATTCGATAATTCAATGGATTTTGATTCCATTTTCAATATCAATAATTATTAAGGAAGTAAATTGATATTCAACTAGACATAAGACATTAAGTTTAAATAGTGGTTTGAATAATATTTGCACAATTGTGAACACTGAGAATATTAAAGGAAATATTTTATATATGCATGTTATCTCCCAAGATATATTGTTGATATCAAATTCTTATTGTACATGCATTTGGAAATATAATAATTGCAATGAAAGATTAAAAACATTAACATTTTATACTAAGAACTTTCTCTTAGATTATCTGTTGTCTCAATCACTGAAAATGTCAAGTCCAAATTCAACCGATTGACATAAAAACCAATTAGTTCTTTTCCCTCAAATCCTCGTCGTATAACAACTTGTTGAATCCAATCATCATAAAATCCAAAAACTCCATCAATGTCCCTATGCAACATGAGCAAATGGTTAACTCTTGTGTCTTGATCCCAAATAGGAATCCTTACCTCATCTTCTACCGCAGCGACTATTGCCACTAAAGGATCCATGTTCTCGAAGATGTACTTCAAATCACTTTCATTAAATCTTACACCTTTAAAATCCTTTGTTAACCATTTCACCAAAGGAAACTCGCTCTCAACCTTATTTTTTCCTTTCTTCCACAACATCCTGTATATTTTAGAAATGAATATCATACACATTGTTGCTTTGAAAGGTATAGACTGTATTTTGACGAGTTATGTTGATTTTGGGCGGTATATATAGTCCTCCAGCGTATTAATTCTTGAAGTAAATATAATCTATTTAAATAAACCATTAATTATTATAAAGATTATTGAAATTTTCCATTTTCTTTAAAGATCTACAAAAACATTAATAAAATAATTCCTCTTTTTAAATTGTGTTGAAAGTAGATTAAATCAAATTAAGTGACCTTTAATTAGTATGTTTGAGATCTGAGATAATTTAATGTTTTTCTTTATAAAGAAATTTACTATTTTTCCCCGTAGACCTATCAGGGATATCAAGTCAAACAGAATTTATTGGAGACTATTTACCGTGTAATCCCATCAAAAGTGTGTATTGGCAACAATTTGTCTTGACCCTAACCCTCGAGTCATGATGGCACCTAGATAATCCATTAGTAGGTAAGCCAACGCATATCCCAGAACAACAAGTAACATACATACTGAGTAGAAACAACAATAATAAGATAAAAATTAATCTATTTAATGAAAGCAACACAAAAATATGAAACACCGGAAGATATATACAACCAAAAGAGATGACTTAATCCAAAAAAATGGTATTGACTAGTAGAGAGCTATGAAAAGAGTACAAGTCCCAAAAGTGGACCAAAACACAACCTTTTCCCAAGTATGAAAGAGTAGTAAAAATTATAAACAGAAGGATACAGGCTGATCCAAGATACCATAAAATTACCCTTTGTCTTGGAATTTCCATTCGCAGGCTCGAAATCAATGTTGGAGACTTGTGCTCTGCTAACGCTCAACGACACTTCATCCAATTCTAATTGTAGGCGGTCTCAATCAAGTATAAACCCAACAAAGAGTTGGATTCGATCCCATAGGGAGTGATACGGTAGATAATTCAATTACGAAGTGATATGATTGTTCTAGTCGATTGTAGGAATAGATTTTATCAAAACAATTAAAGTAAGTTGCAGGTGTTTGACAACTAGTGTCAATTGGAAGGGGAGGGGGATTAGAGTGACAGTTAACAACTACTAATCAAGTAGAGAGGGGTCTTTGGGGATGTGATCGATTAAATACCAATTTCGTTGTATGGATGATTACTATTTACTAAAAGACGTTAAATCTTAGTAGGTAGGCTAGGTTTTAGATGTAATAGCCATTTCTCGACCAACTGTCATAATTCATGCGAGTTCTCTTGAACCTCGACAAGCATAACATTTATGAACAACCCAAAACCTCAATTAATCTACTCTCTCGAGCTAGATTGGTAAGATCAAATTAAGATTCACTTTCTCAAGCTGAATCCCACAATAACCATATCACTACAATCAACAATTGATAGTTTTAATTCTAAAACCTCTTTGTCAAGAAAGTCTGGAATATTTAACTAGAATTTGCATTTATAACTACAATTCATGACTTAAAATGAATTATCAATCAAACCCACATCAAATAAACAATTATATCAGTAAATACTTACACAGATAAGCTAATTGAGACAATTAATCCCATAATCACATCACCAAGAATAGGGTTTTAGCCAAACATTATAAAAAACAAGAAAGTGTTACCAACTACATTCTCCATCAGTTTGAGTAACAAATTGCAGGTCTAATAAATGCTCAAAATTGAGTTCAAAATCAATAAAACCTTTAATTTCTCCTCAAAAACTTAAAGAACAATGTTAAGATTACTTTACATCAAAAACCCTGTTTTAGAATGTGAGGGAACTTATTTTCCTCTTTTCAAAATTCAATTTATACATTCCCAGTATTTTTGGCTTCGGGGCCATTCGACGGAATACGTAGAGCGTCGCCGACTTGAATACTCATGTCCATCGCTTTTTTGGGTTGAGTCTGCACCCTTTCTGTGTTGTGACTTTAGGAGATCGAAGACAGGCTCGCTGACCTTGCTAGACATGCGACAAGTGGCCCTTCTTCTCGCCTTTTTGGCTTGCATTTTTACCAATCATCATGTAACTTTAGGGGGGCTGAATCTCCTTCCCCAGTCCAATCGGCGTGTTACCGACTTGAACATTCCACCGTTGAGTTGCCTTTGTCTAAGGGCTGGGATGCTGTAATTCTTGGCAAGCTGAAAAGCCACTCAGCGAGTCGCCGAGTGGCTTTGGCGATCATCAATCTTTCTTTTTTTACCTTTTTCACTCTTTTTTGCCTGGTAATGTCCTGGCCTTGCTCTTTTTTCATTTCTTGCTGCAATTAAGAATTAAAACATCAGTTTAATAGGAATTGAGGACACTTAAACTCTAGTTATTAATCCCTAAATGTGTCAAAATCCCCGACTCATCAACACCCCCAACTTAAACTTTTTCTTGTCTTCGAGTAAAATAGAAGATCAATTAGTTTAACAGGGTTGTCTATCAATAGTGCTACTCAAGACTCAACATGAACGCACAAGAGGTTCAATCTTTTCATGTAATGTTCAATTGTGTTGTACAAGTTTCAAACTGTGACTAGCGATCATCAAATAAACTTCAAGCTACAATGCTTGCTTTAGATGCGAACTAAAACTCAACAAAATTATTTGAATGCCCTTACATTAATGAATGATTCCATGCTCACACAAAGCTAATCAAAAATTCAGAATTTAGTAATCAAAAGAAACTCTCACACTCTCAAAGATAAACAAATGCATGATTCTACCTATAGGCTTGCCCGTATTTTCCAGTCAACTTGATATTAAGCTCAATCAAGATCACAAAGCTCTTTCAAGGTTTGTAACTGGGTTGAGGGTAGAGGTATGATCATTTTGGCTTAGTGACTTCTACCTTCATGAAGCAGGGCTTGCATTTCACTTTTTCTCTTTTCTTTCAGTCGTTTTTATTTTCACAATCACCGAATTCTCATTTAAGAATGATTTATTGGACACCTCTTTTAAAATTGTGTAGCAAGTAGATTAAATCAAATTAACTGACCTGTTTTTAGTATGTTCGAGGTCTAAAATAATTTAATGTTTTTCTTTATGAAAAAAATTACTATTTTGCCCATTAGACATGTCAGGGATATCAAGTCAAACATAAATTTGTTTGAGACCATTTACCGTGTAATTCCATCAAAAGTGTGTATTGGTAACAATTTGTCTTGCCCCTAACCCTCGAGTCATGATGGCACCTAGGATAATCCACTAGTAGGTAAGCTAACGCATATCCTGGAACAACAAGTAACATACATATTGAGTGGAAACAACAATAATAAGATATAAATTAATCTATTTAACGAAAGCAACACAAAAATATGAAACAATGGAAGATATATGCAACCAAAAGAGATGACTAAATAAAAAAAATGGTAGTGACTAGTAGAGAACTATTAAAAGAGTACAAGTCCCAAAAGAGGACCAAAATACAACCTTTTCTCAAGTATGAAAAACTAGTGAAAATTATGAACAGAAGGATACATGTTGATCTAGGATGCCATAAGCTTACCTTTGGTTTTGGAATATTTCATTCGCACGCTGGAAATCAATGTTGGAGACTAGTGCTCTGATAATGTTCTACTACACTTCATCCAATTCTAACTGTAGGCGGTCGCAATCAAGTATAAACCCAACAAAAAGTTGGGTTCAATCCCATAGGGAGTGATACGGTAGAGAATTAAATTAAAAAGTGAAAGGAGCGTTCTAGTCGATTGCAGTAATAGATTTTGTCGAAACAATTAAAGTAAGTTGGAGGGGTTTGACAACTAGTGTCAATTGGGGGTATTAGAGTGACACTGAAAAAATAAGAGAATAGGGGAGTAATTAGGTAGTGAGGAATCCTTAGGGATGTGATCAATTAACTGTCAATTTCGTTGTACGGGTGATTACTATTTACTAAAAGACGTTGAATCTTAGTGGTTAGACTAGGCTTCAGATGTAATAGCCTTCTCTCGATCAACTATCACGATTCAAGCAAGTTCTCTTGAACCTCAATAAGCATAACAATTATGAACATCCAAAAACCTCAATTAATATACTCTCACTAGCTAGATTGGTAGGATCAAATTATGATTCACTTTCTCAAGCTGAATCCACAATAACCCAATAACTGCAATCATCAATTGATATTTTTAATTCAAAAAATCCATATCAAGCAGGCCTAAAATACTAAACTAGAATTTGCATTTGTAACTATAATTCATGACTTTAAACTGAACTATCAATCAAAATCACGTCAAATCAACTATTAAATCAGTAAATACTAACACCCATAAGCTAATTGAGACAATTAATCACATAATGACACCCAGAAGAATGGGGTTTTAGCCAAACATTATCAAAAGCAAGAAAGTGTTACCAACTACATTCTCCATCAGTTTGGAAAACAAATTGCAGGCCTTCCAAATGGTCAAAGTTGAGTTTAAAATCGATAAAACCTTCAATTTCTCCTCAAAAACATAAAGAACAATGTTCAGAGTGCTTTAGATCAAAAACCCCAATTTAGAATGTGAGGGAAATCCTTTTCCTCTTTTCAAAATTCAATTTATACATTCACAGATTATCGGCTTCAAGGCCATTCGGCGGAATAAGTCGACTGTTGTCGATCAAGTCGACAATGCACCAAATGGTCCTTTCCATCATCTTTTTGGCTTGAGTTTGCACCCTTTCTGTGTTATGAATTTAGGCAATCAAAGTTGGGCTCGCCGACCTAGTTGGCGATCCGCCAAGTGTCTATTCTTCTCGCTTTTTTTTCTTGCACTTTTACCAATCATCCTGTAACTTTAGGTGGGCTGAATCTCCTTAGCCGATCCATTCGGCGTGTCGCCGACTTGTTCATTCCACAGCCAAGTTGCCTTTGTCTAAGGGCTGACATGCTATGATTGTTGGTAAGTTGAAGAGCCACTCGGTCAGTCGCGGAGTGGCTTTGGCGATCATCTGTCTTTCTTTTCTTGAGCTTTTCCGCTCCTTTTTGCCTGGTTATGTCCTTGCCTTGCTCTTTTTTCCTTTCTTGCTGCAATTTATCGATCAAACATCATTTTATAGCATAGAATAGGCATTGAGGACACTAAAACTCTAGATATTAGTCCCTGAATGATCAAAATCCCTGACTCATCTACATGCCCAACTTAAAGTTTTGTTTGTCCTCGAGTAAAACACAACATCAATTAGTTCAACAAGGCTGTCTACCTATAGTGCTACTCAAGACTCAACATGAATGCACATGAGGTTCAATCATTACATGTAATATTCAATTGTGCACTACAAGTTTCAAATTGTGACTAGCCATCATAAGATAGACTCAAGATCACAATGCTTGCTTCAAATGCGAACTCAAGCTCAATAAAAGTATTCGAATCACCTTACATCAATGAATGATTCCATGCTCACACAAAAATAATTAAAATTTAAGAATTTAGGAATCAAAAGCAACTCTCACACTCTCAAAGATAAACACATACATGATTCTACCCATGTGTTTGCCCGTATTTTCCAATCAACATGATATTAAGCTCAATCAAGATCATAAAGGTCTTTCAAGGTTTGTAACTAGGCAGAGGGTAGAGGTATGATCATTTTGGCTTAGTGGCTTCTACCTTTATGAAGCATGACCTGCATTTCACTTTTTCTCCTGTTCTTTCACTATATCTTTATTTTCACAATCACCCTATGATTTTTAAGCACGATTCATTGGACACTTCATTTCTTTTATCCATTTCACAAACTTTATTTCAACATTCTCCTTTATTCAATCTCTTTCTTCTTCTCTTTTTTTTATATGGAGGGATTCCATCTTTTTCAACACAATCCATCAAGGGAAATTTTTTACAACCGATACTCAAATATGCAAGAGAACATCCATATTTACAAACATCAAGAGGTGGAATCTCAAAATTGGATAAAAAATCAACCAACATACAGTACAAACCACAAAGTCACTACCACATAGTCTAAATGTACGAAGCCATAACAAAAATAGGGTATGAGCTTACCACACCCCACAAAAAAAACCTAACATTGTCCTTAATGTAAAAATAAAAGTAAAGACAGAACTAAAAAAGGAACGATCACTGAATGAAAGAAGTAGGGTAATAATAACTCTTCACTTCATGCCCAATCGACGATAGCTACTTGAGACCGCCGAACTGAAGCTAGCTCGCCAAAATTTCCAGAATGTTAACCCTCTAGGTAGGACCAAAAGGTGGGCTAGATCGGGCTCGCAGAACCAGACAGCGAACCACCGAACTGTCTTGCTGCTCACCAAAATATCCATAACGTTTGACACTCCATTTGAGATCAAAAGGCGGCTAGATAGGGCTCACCGAACCGGACGACAATGCACTGAAAAGACTTTGCACTTGCCCACTTGCCAGTCTGGTTGCATGAGGAATTCACCCTGCAAATCAAGCAAATGTTATTCAAAAACAACTAAAACATCAGTTTCCTCCCAATTAGCACCTTAGATAGCGTCGTGGCACAACATGCAAATGCTCTCATGCATCTTCCAAATATACCAATTCAATTACCGATATGTCCCAAAATTCCCAAAAATAGAGTTTCAAGCGTTACCCATTTACTCTGAATGTTGGTCCTTCATTGCCTTCAACTTCAATTGCTCTGTTCCTAAACACTTGAGTTACTTTGAATGTGCCAAACAACTTCGATTTAAGCTTACCTGGGAAAAGTCTTAAACAAGAGTTGTAGTGCAAAACAAGGTCACCTACTTGGAACTCTAGCTGAAGGAGTTTAGCATCATGCCACTTCTTAATTTTCTCCTTATAAATGGTTGAACTTTCCTACGCTCTTAACCAAAACTCCTCCAATTCATGAAGTTGATTTACTCTCCTGTTTGAAGCATTCCCCCAGTTCAGATTCAATGCCTTCAACGCCCATAGTGCCTTATGTTCAAGCTCGACTGGTAGGTGATCAGATTTACCAAATACCAACTGATATGGTAACATGTCAATTGGTGTTTTGAAAGCGGTGTGGTATGTCCAAAGAGCATTATCCAACTTTCGAGACCAATCAGTCCGATTTGCATTCACTGATTTTGCCTGAATTCCCTTAATCTCTCGATTTGAAACCTCAACTTGGCCGCTTATTTATGGGTGATAGGGTGTTGCAACTATATGCTTGACTACATATTTGCTGAACAACGATGCAAACAATCGGTTACAAAAATGAGATACTTCATCACTAATAATAGCATGCATGGTACCAAACCTTGCAAAAATGTAGCGCTTTAAGAATTGCACAACACTCTTTCCCTCATTGTTGGGCAAGGCTACAACTTCCACCCATTTTGAAACTTATTAAACAACCACCAAAATGTACTTGTTTCTGAAACATTTCACAAACGGACCCATGAAATCTAATCCCCAAAATCAAACAATTTAATCTCTAGGATGGGATTAAGAGGTAGCTCCTGCTTTTTTGATACTCCTCTTTGCTTTTGGCATTGTATGAATTAAAGCCATGTGCATCTTGGTATAGTGATGGCCAATAGTAGCCACTTTGAAGCACTTTGGCGGTTGTTCCCACCCCGCTATGATGTCCACCAACAAGCGAAGAGTGGCAAGCATTAAGAATCACATTGACTTCTTCTTCCGGTACGCATCTTCATTTTATCTGATCTGCACATTCACTAAATAGATATGGTTCATCCCAGAAGTACCTCTTCACATCAAAAAAGAATCTCTTTTGTTGGTCAAAATTAAGGCCTTTGGGCATCATACCACACACTTCATAGTTGGCGAAGTCAGCATACCATGGTGAGTTACCCTGGGTTACCCTAATTATTGTTTCATCGGGAAATTCAGCCACAATGTCCCTCTCATCAGGATCAATCATATTGGTTTCTAACCGAGACAAATGATCTGCCACTTGGTTTTCACATCCCTTCTGATCTTTTACCTCGAAATCAAACTATTGCAACAACAATACCCACTGAATCAATCTTGACTTTGGATTCTTCTTATCCATCAAATACCTAATGGCAGCATGATCCATGTGTACCACTACGTTAGTTCCCACCAGGTATGCTCTGAAGTATTCAAATGCATACACTAACGCTAGCAATTATTGTTTCGTGATGGTATAATTCTTTTGCGCCACATTCAATGTCTTACTTGCATAATAAAGTGGGTGAAATAACTTTCCCTTTCATTGACCAAGAACAGCTCCCAAAGCAACACCACTAGCATCACACATGAGTTCAAACGGAATACTCCAATCGAGGGATATAATGATCGGGGTTGACACTAGTTTTTCTTTGAAACACAAAAAATGCTTTTAGGAAAGCTTCATCAAAATTGAAGGTAGGGTGGGCTACCTTGGAAAAATTCTTTATAAACCGACTGTGGAAACCTGCATGGCCTAGAAAACTCCAAACACCTTTTACCGAAATAGGAGGAGCAATCTTAGAAATGACTTCCACTTTAGCTTGATCCACTTCATTCCTTCTCCTAATTTTTTATTCCCCAAAACAATGCCCTAATTTACTATTAAATAACACTTATCTCAATTTAGAACTAGATTGGTTTCCATGTACCTTTGTAGCACTTTCCCAAGGTGTTCAAGACATGCTTCAAATGAATCACCAATGATTGAAAAATCATCCATGAATATCTCTGTTGAGTCTTCCACCATGTCTGCAAAAATAGAAAGCATACATCGTTCGAATATTGTTGAAGCATTGCACAACCCAAAAGGCATCATCTTGAAAGCAAAATTTTCATAGGGACATGTGAAGGTAGTATTCTCTTGATCTTCCGGTGCAATAGAAATCTGGTTGTACCCGGAATAACCATTTAAAAAGCAGTACCATCCACACCCTGAAAGCCTATCAAAAATTTGGTCCATAAATGGCATTGGAAAATGATCTTTCTCGGTCCATGCATTTATTTTCCGATAGTCCATGCATACTCGCCAACCGGTGACTGCCTCATTGGTATAAGTTCCCCTTTTTCATTAGGAACCACTGTAATGCCTCCTTTCTTTGGTACACATTTTACGGGTCTTACCCATTTTCTATCTAATGGATAAACCATGCCTGCATCTAGCCACTTGATAATTTCTCTCTTCACCACTTCTTGCATATGAGGGTTTTGCCTTTTTTGATGCTCAAAACTTGGTTTGCATTCACTATCCAATTGGATTTTATGAGTACAAATCCCATGGGGAAGGATCCCCACAATATCGGCAATTGTCCATCCGATGGCTTTAATGTATACTTTTAATACCTCTACCAACAATTTCACTTGCTACTCAAGCAAGTCCGTTGCAATGATGACGTGCAAATTGTTGTCTGCTCCCAAGAATACATACCGAAGATGGGATGGGAGCGCTTTCAACTCTAGCTTTGGAGGTTCTTTAGTATATGGTTTAGCGGAAGGACTTTCCCGATTTTTAGATCAATATCAAGCTTTAATGGATTTTTAGAATGAGCACCTAATCCCAATAGAGCAGCCAAAACTACATCATACCCTTGAACTTCGTCCTCATCATAGTTTGAAATGAGAGCAACAAGGGGTTCACCCATACACATCATGTCACTCACACTAGCTACAGCTTCATCAATCACATCAATTGTTGAGACCACATGGATGTCACTAGGTTGCTTCATCGATTTGCACATATTGAACGTAACCTCCTCATTATTTACCCAAAACTTTAACTCACAATTTTCAACATCCACAAGAGCTATTCCGATTTCCAAAATGGTCTACCTAAAATAATAGGTACTTCGGCATCAATCTCATAATCCAAAATAACAAAGTCGGGCGAAAAGATGAACCTATCTATTTTTACCAAGATATCATAAAGTATTCTAATGGGGTGTTGAATGGATCGGTCCTACATGAGTAGACGCATGGTTGTGGATTTTGGTTTACCCAGCCCAAGTTGTTTGAAGATGGCATATAACATCAAGTTAATACTTTCCCCCAAGTCACACAATGCCTTGGCAAACTGAAGCATCCCAATGGTACATGGGATTGTGAATGCCCCCGGATCATATTATTTTCCAATCACATCGTTTGTCATGAAGGAACTATAATTATGAGACTCCTCAATTGTTTCAAAGTCCATACTTCTTTTCTTGGTTACTAGTTCTTTCATCAATTTTGTGTATCACAACATCTCCAACAATGTGTCCACTAAAGGAAGATTTATAGATAAAGTATTGAACACCGACAGAAACTTTTGGAATTTAGCATCTTCATCCCATTTCGTGAGTCTCTACGGGAACGATGGACTGATTTTAGGCAATAGTGTTGTCACGACCCAGGGGTAGCCCCTAGACATAACATGGCATATAAGACCCTGAGAGGCCTCATACAAGCCTAAGCATATCATAACATAAAGTAATAGAAATGAGCAGCAATTAAAACTTTTCAATACAATCTAAGTCTTTTATAAAAGCAAGTGAGGGTCTAACTTGACATTGTCTCAAACCATCTAAACATAAGAGAATATAAATCTTGGGATGCATCCCATACAATAGTCCAAAACATAAAGGAAAGACATAAAAGAGATAGGGTTATCCAATCCTCGAATAAAATGAGGACTCACCAAAGCTTCACTTCACAATCCTCTAGGATAGCCACAAGTGTGTGAATCGGGAGCGCCGGACCCTACATTTGATATGAATATAGGCAAAAGTAAATGTTAGTACAATCAAGTATTAAATATGATGGCTAGCATAAACAACATAAACATATGAATTAGTCAACATAAGACATAAGGCATGAGCGTAATCAATACATATAAAGCATCATAACGAAAGAGGAATACTTCCTAAAGTGACCTCACTTATCCTTATCCAAGACTTAGGTCATCTGCCTCTAGTCAAGTTTACATCATGGAAGGCATATCTAGCAGCACTCCAAACAAGTCATATCACAATCAAATTGATCATACTTACTTTTAAAGACATGGGGATTTGCCTCAATTCCTAGCTTATAAAGGCTAACGGGTATTCGCCTCTTGGCTTACTTACTTTTAGATTGCGGGTTTTTGCCTCCATAACCTCATCATATCATGTGGGTAGTAGCCTCCACATCATTTCATCAGGGGCATGGGTACTCGTCTGCATGTTCATTCATCATAGTAAGAACGTGGGGACTCACCTCTTGTTCAAGTATAAGGAGTAGAGGAATCGCCTCATATCCTTACATGTGGAGGTCAAGGGTAATCGCCTCTAGCCTCATCATTCATTTAGCATTTTAGTATAGATTAATTTTAGGTAAGAAATCCTTTCAACCTAGAATCATTCAAGTGAGTAAGCCTTTCACATTAACTCAATCATGCTTATCAATTCATTATAGGAAGTATCTCTTCCATATCATAGCATTATCAATCAACAATGCATAGTCTAGGCTTTACACTCAAAGCACTATATCTCATGATCATCATCTATGCTTTACTCTCAAGAAATTAACAACATATTCATCATATATGCTTCAATCTAAACCAATTCTACTCCTAAATCATCAATCCTATAAGGATATATGTAACCCATAGAGTTTCCCTTACATAGAATCAAACCCAACTATATCACGTCAACCCTAAAATCATAGGATAGGCCTGAGTACGTGTAATTTCATCCTAAATACATGCAATTCTATCAATTCAATCGTAAACAATCATAATCCACTCAACTGGATCAACATTCATCATAACCTACAGCAATGGAAGACACCCTAACTAGAATTGGGGAATTCTTCTTCAAATTGTGGAATTCTAGGGGACTCCATGGGAGGAAGGATCCCATGGATGAAAAGCCATCATACCTTGATTAGAAAGCCCTCACAAGCTTGAAGATTGGGAGACTTGACCTTCTAGCTCCAATTTCTTCCTTCTTCTTCCAACTTCTAGAGAGAAAATATTTAAGAGGAGTTTTGGGAATTCTTTTGGGATTTTCAAAGAATGACTTGATTGGGGGATTTTGGGGGGTTAAAAATACTTAAATAGGTGTTTTAGACTTAGGCAAAACGACACCACATTAATTTAATTAAAATCGGAAAAGACCCTTAGGCCCCTAAACTTAACTGCCAGGTGACGACCTATCGACCCAGTCGACGGACCATGGTCTGACCCAAGGCCCATCCTGGTGAGCCGTGGTTCCCTGTTAGAGATTTTCTTTCCATCCACGACCCCATGAACCATGGGCCGTAGTCCTACCTACAGTCCGTAGGTGGCACCATGGACGGGACCTGGTGTTGTTGAATTCTGCCGAGTTTTTCCCCTTTTTGGATACGGGTGTTACACTAATCCTCTCACTTAGCCCTAGTTTAGCCTACTAGATTCCGGGGTGTTACATTATCTCCCCTTTGGGATCATTCATCCTCAAATGCGATTTTAAGCACTTTTTTAGCCAAAAACTCTAGACTAGCAGCCCATCATGCATGCAACACATTAAAATGCACACAACTAAGGACAAAACATTTTCTCCAAGCTCAACATACTCAATGCACCATAAGGGAGTAGGAACTACATCTAACAATCCAATATGCATGAAAGCTTAACATTTCTCATGTTCAAGGAGGAATTATCATCTCCAACTCAAAACAATGCTCAACACAATCTCATGGAGCCTATATGCAATTCAATCTCAAAAAGCACAAATTCAAGGCGGGGATCTCCACTCCAAATCAAAGCATGTTCTACAACTCATCTCATGAAGTCTATAAGCACCTATTACTCAATAGTCAACAATCATGAGGCAAATAGTTCACATAAGTCATTTCTTTCACAACTTAAGCTTTTTCATAAACATGCAAATTTAAGGAAATCATGGAAACACATAAACACACATGACTTCAAACATAAGAAAACCAAAAGGAACTCATTAACTCAAGCAAGAATAGGAGGAAAAAGATGAGGATATCGGGACATCATATCGCCCTCGGCCTCCCAAGTATCACCCTCAACTAGATAGTTTCTAGATAACACCTCAATGGATGCTACCTCTTTATTCCTCAATTTCTTAACTTGCCAATGTAGAATCTCAACCGGAACTTTTTCATAAGAAAGGTTCTTTTTCATTTCCAACCCTTCAAGGGAAATTATGGATGTCGGATCTCCAACACACTTTTTCAACATAGAGACATGAAAAATTGGATGCATCGATGCCATCTCATTTGGAAAATCAAGCTTATATGCAACCTTTACCAACACATCTCAAAATTTGATATGGGCCTACAAAATGGGGACTAAGTTTCCATCTCTTGCCAAACCTCATTACACCTTTCATGGGTGAGATTTTCAAGTAAACCCAATCATGCACATCAAATTCAAGGTCTCTCCTTATAACATCGGCATAAGACATTTGTCGACTTTGGGCCATTCTCAACCTCTCTCTAATGAGTCAAATCTTCTCTATATCCTCATGAACTAACTCGGGCTCTATCAAGTAAACCTCACCCACCTCGAACATTCAATAGGGGATCTATACCTCCTAGCATAAAGAGCCTCAAATTGAGCTATACCAATACTCGAATGGTAGATATTATTATAGGCAAATTCAATCAAGGGTAAATGGTCATCCCAACTTCTCTTGAAATCTATTACGCAAGCCCTTAATATATATTCCAATGTTTGGATTTTTTTTCTGCTTGCCCATCGGTTTGGGGGTGAAAAGTTGTGCTAAGCTTAACTTTAGTGCCAAGACCCTTTTAGAATGACTTTCAAAACTGTGATGTTAACTAAGTACCTCTATCGAAGATAATGAACAAGGGAACTCCATGCAACCTTACCATCTCCCTCAAGTATAGATTAGCATAATCCTCCGCCATATAGGAAATCTTGACGGGAATGAAATGGGCCGACTTCGTCATTTAATCTACTACAGCCCAAATCGAATCATATTGATATCGAGTACGTGGCAATCCCACTATGAAGTCCATATTCAAATATTCCCATATCCAAGTAGGAATGTGTATATATTGGGATAAATATCCGAGTTTCTGATGCTCAACCTTCACTTGTTGGCAATTAGGACACGTAGCCACAAATCCTGCAATATCTCTTTTCATCCCATTCCACCAATAGATATCCCGTAAATCACGATACATTTTTCTGGCTCCCGGGTCAATAGAATATCGAGAATTATGGGCTTCAGATAAAATATGCTACCTTAAGTCATCAACATCTGGAACACATAAACGAACATGGTAGCTTTGGAACCTGAATTCCCCTTGGGAGAAAGCCTCTACGAACTTCTTTAGTGCCACCTCTTTCAATTCTATTAAGGTCGGATTAAGACATTGCTTTGCTTTAACATCAGTCACAAAAGACTATTCAGAACCATTATGGACCATAAAATCACCCTTGGTGGAATCCACTAGTTGAACTCCCAATCGGGCCATCCTATGAACATCTCGAACCAACTCATTTCTTTTATTCTCAACATGTGCAACACTACCCATGGACAACCGACTAAGGGCATCCGCCACCACTTTTTCTTTACCGGGGTGATAGAGAACACTCATATCATAATCTTTCAATAACTCAAGCAACCTTCTTTGGCAAAGATTTATATGTTTTTGGGTAAACACATATTGCAAGATTTTGTGGTCGCTAAACAGATCAGCATAGACCCTATACAAATAGTGCCTCCAAATCATTAAAGCAAAAACAACCGCCGATAATTCAAGATCGTGGGTAGGATAGTTCTTTTCATGAACCTTTAGTTTCCTTGAAGCATAGGCAATCACCTTACCATTTTGCATAAGCACACACCTCAATCCCACTCTAGAGGCATCACAATATACCACAAAGCCATCCGTACGCTCCAATAAGGTTAACACCGGAGTGGAAGTAAGTCTATCTTTCAACTCTTGGAAAATTTTCTCACAAGCTTCGGACCATATAAACTTTGACTTCTTTTGAGTCAAAGTCGTCAAAGAAGAAGCAATGAGGGAGAACCCTTCAACAAACCTTCTATATAAACTGGCCAAACCCAAGAATCTTCTAATATCTATCGGTGATAGAGGTCTAGGCCAACTCTTGACTGCATCCGTCTTCTTTGGGTCTACCTCAATACCCTTGCTTGAAACTACATGGCCAAGGAAGGATACACACCTTAACCAAAACTCACATTTATCTTTGCATAGAGTTGTGGGTCCTTGAGAATTCACATTACAATCCTAGAATGATCAAGATGCTCAGTCTGAATTCTTGAATAGATCAAAATATCATATATGAACAAAATTACAGACATATCAAGGTGTTGTCTAAACACCATATTCATCGAGTCCATAAACACCGTCGGAGCATTGGTCAAACCAAAGGACATCACCAAAAACTCATAATGACCATATCGGGCTATAAAGTCATCTTCGGGATATGTTCCTCTTTCACCCTGAATTGGTGATAACTCAATCGGAGATTAATTTTTCAGAAACAACTTGCCCCTTGGAGTTGACCAAATAATTCATCTATTCTTGGAAGAGGATACTTGTTCTTTACGGTCACTTTGTTCAATTGGCGGTAATCAATACACATACAAAATGAACCATTTTTCTTCTTAACAAACAACACCGGAGCACTTCATGGAGATATACTCGGTTGGATGAAACCCTTTATCCAATAAGTCATTTAACTAGTCCTTCAACTCCTTATGTTCCACCAGAGCCATTCTATAAGGAGTAATAGAGATAGGTTGGGCATCGGGGATAAGGTCAAACCCAAAATCTATTTCCCTTTCAAGAGGAACACCGGGTAAATCATCGGGGAAAACTTTCGAACAGACTTTTACAACTAGGACCGACTCAAGAATAGGAGTTTTGGACTTCACATCCATCACCCTCTTTATATGGTATACACAACCCTTCAAAATCATTTTCCTAGCTTTTAGGCAAGAAACAAATTGACCTGTAGGCATAGAATTTCCCCTCTTTCACTCAAGGATAGGCTCATTTGGAAACTAAAATTTGACCACTATAGTCCTACAATCAATTAAGGCATAACGAGAATGCAACCAATCCATACCCAAGATGACATCGAAATCTATCATGTCAAGTACTATCAGATCAACTAAAGTAACTCTATAAGACAAGGAAACGAGACATCTTCTATAAAAAAGTTCTAATAACACATCGAGAAGCATATCAAATCTCATAGCCACTAAATGAGTTACAAAGGACAAAGTTGCACCATGATCAAGCAAAGCATACACATCATATTGAAAGACTTTTAACATACCCATTACCACATCCGGGGAGCTCTCTTGGTCACCTCTATTTTAGAGCGCATAGAAACGGTTTGGCTTAGGAACATTTTCACCCGAGCCACTTGGACCGGATGAAGGGTAGGGTTGAGCTATACGACGACTGTTTCCCTCATTTCTAGTACCCAAAGGGCAATCCCTTATTTTATGATCCATTTTACTATACCCGAAGCAAGCATTAGAGCCCGCTAGACATTTCCCTTTATGGTTTCTCCCACATTTGGCACAAGTAGGCATCAAAGATTTACCACTATCTCCTTGGGGTTTAGGGTTAGACACCCTTTCATTTCTTGGCCTCGGAGTAGAATTTGTAGAACCTTCCTAGAGAACTTTTTCCGGAATCTAGAACAACCCTGTCCACCGGACCTAGAATGTGCAAAATTGCCATCATCCACTCTAACCCTTTTTGCCTCCCTAGATCTTTCCTTGAGCTTTTTCTTTTCCATTTGTTAGGCGTGCACCATAAGGCGAGAAATATCCATGTCATGGACAAGCATAGCGGTGCGGCACTCTTTGACTACCATGACACACCCGACATAAACTTACTCATCTCTGCCCTACGATCCGCCACAATGGAAGGAGCATATTAGGATAGTTGAGTGAACCTTAAAGCGTATTCCCTTACACTCATATTTCCTTGCTTAAGGTTGATGAACTCAAGTACTGTGGCCTCTCTCATCTCTAGAGGGAATAATCTGCCAAGAAAAGCACTTTTGAACCTTTCCCATTCTATGGGACCCACTTCCACTAGCCTTGCCTCTTTCCACTAATTAAACCAAATTTGAGCAACCCCTTTGTGCTGGTAAGCAGCTAGTTCCGCCTTCTCTACCTTAGTCACACCCATGATAGCAAGTAACTTATAAACCTCGCCGATAAACTCTTGAGGGTTTCCCTCAAGTGTGGAGCCATAAAATTTGGGAGGGTTCATTCTTGTGAAATCCTTCAATCTTGTTGTTGTTGTACCTACACTTGGGTTCACGGGGGCTACCACATCTCTGTTAGCTTGTGCCGTCACGGCTTAAGCCAACACTTGGAATGCCAACCTAAAATCCGCATTAGTCACATTCCCATTCAATGGGTCAATCAGAGATTGAGGAGGAGCTTGGGGAGGAACTTGAGGAGGAACCTCTTGCTCAACATTGCCTTCCTCCAACCTTCTAGCATTAGCCCTTCGAGTAGTCATATCCTGAAAACCGTTGGGCATGAATTAGGAGAGAGACTTATAGAGTTAAACTGAATGGCATGACTTAAAAAAGTGAAGTGGAATTTCCTAAACATCTAATAGCCTCTTATTCATAAATGTGGTGCTCTTCACATTTATGAACAACACTCTACTAGACGTGGTTTGAGACATCCTAGAACCATTCTAAACCTTGTGCTTTTATTACCAAATTTGTCATGACCCTGCAGTACCCCTTAGACGTAACAAGGCGTATGAGACCCGGAGAGGCCTCATACAATCCACTTAGCATATCATAACATAAAGTAATAGAAATGAGCAGGAATTAAAACTTTCAATACAATCAAAGTCTATTATAAAAGCAAGCAGAAGTCTAACTTGACATTGTCTCAAACCATCTAAACATAAGAGAATATAAATCTTGTGACGCAACCCATACAATAGTCCAAAACATGAAGGAAAGACATAAAAGGGATAGGATGATCCAATCCTCGAATACAATGAGGACTCATAAAATCATCACTTCACAATCCTCTAGGAACCTAGCCACAAGTGTGTGAATCGAGAGTGTCAAACCCTACATTTGATAAGAATGTAGGCAAGAGTATGCGTTAGTACAATCAAGTACTAAATATGATGGATAGCATAAACAACATAAACATAAGAATTATTCAACATAAGACATAAGGTATAAGCATAATCAATACATATAAAGCATCATAACGAAAGAGGAATACTTCCTTAAGTGACCTCACTTATCCATAGCCAAGACTTAGGCCATCCACCTCTAGTAAAGCGTACATCAGGGAAGGCATATCTAGTAACACTCCAAACAAGTCAAATTCATATAATAATCACATTAATCATACTTATGTTTAAAGACATGGGGATTCACCTCATTGCCTAGCTTATAAAGGCTAATGCGTATTCGCCTCTTGCCTTACTTACTTTTAGATTGCGGGTACTCGCCTCCATAACCTCATCATATGATGCAGATACTAGCCTACACATCATTTCATAAGGAGCATGGGTACTCACCTCCGTGTCCATTCATCATAGTAAGAACGTGGGGACTGACCTCTTGTTCAAGTCTAAGGAGTAAGGAAAATGACTCATATCCTTTCATATGGAGGTCAAGGGTAATCGCCTCTAGCCTCATCATTCATTAATCATTTAAGTCTAGATTCATTTTAGGTGAGAAACCCTTTCAACCTAGAATCATTCATGTGAGCAAGCCTTTCACATTCATTCAATCATGCTTATTAATTCATTATAGTAAGTATCTCTTCCACATCATAGCATAAACAATCAATAATACATAATCTAGGCTTTACTCTCAAAGCACTATATCTCGTGATCATCATATATGCTTTACTCTAAAAATTAACATCATATTCATCATATATGCTTCAATCTAAACCAATTCTAATCTTAAATCATCAAACCTATAAGGATATATCTAACCCATAGAGTTTCCCTTACATGGCATCAAACCCAACTATATCATGTCAACCCTAAAAACATAGGATAGGAATGGTTACATGTAATTTTATCATAAATACATGAAATCCTATCAATTCAATCGTAAACAATCATAATCCACTCAATTGGATCAACATTCGTCATAACCCACAACAGTGGAAGAAACCCTAACTAGAATTAGGGAATTCTTCTTCAAATTGTGGAATTTTGTGGGAATCCATGGGAGGAAGGTTCCCATGGATGAAAATCCATTATACATTTATTACAAAGCCCTCACAAGCTTTAATATTGGGAGACTTGACCTTGACCTAGCTCCAATTTCTTCATTCTTCGTCCAACTTCTAGAAAGAGAATATCTAAGAGGAGTTTTGGGAATTCTTTTGGGATTTTGAGAGAATGACTTAATTGGGGGATTTAGGGGGTGAAAAAATACTTATATAGGTGTTTTATACTTATTCAAAACAACACCACATTGATTTAATTAAAATCAGAAAAGACCCTTATGCCCCTAAACTTAATTGCCAGGTAACGACCTACGGACCCAGTCGACGGACCGTGGTTTGACATACGGCCCATCCTGGTGAGTTGTGGTTCCCTATCAAAGATTTTATGGCAATCAACGTTCCCATGACCCATGGGCCGTAGGTAGCACTCTAGATGGGACCTGGTGCTGCTAAATTCTGTTGAGTTTTTCCCCCTTTTTGGATACGGGTGTTACACTAGCTCTTTCACTTAGCCCTAGTTTAGCCTACTAGATTTTGGGGTGTTACAGGTGGGATTGGCTTTTGTGAAGAAGTGCCCCCTTATTGAGATGGTTGTTTTGGTCTTTCCTCGACTTCTTTAGGTGTGTTATTTTTCGGTGCTCTGTCAAATTCCTCTAAATCAATGATATCATCTCTCTCTTTTATAGTTTTTGGCTCATTAGTCACTTTCGCATCACCACCTACTACTTTCCCTCTCCGGGTTAACACAACCAAGCATTTATCATTATTAACTTTTGACTTCACCATTAAATCACTTGCAAACTTTTCTAGCGGCTTGGAATCCAACTGGGCTGAAAGTTGACTCATTTGACATCCGAGTTACTTGATAGATTTTGAGTGAGAGTTTACTTTATTATTCAAGGATGAGAACCAACCTTCATTTCCTTAAGCATGTCATCAGATCCTTCAACATTATCTAGAATGCATAATAAAAAATCATCCACTCGAAGGCTCCCCGAACTGCCGCTATATTTTGGGTTGTCACCCATATGCATATAACACACATCATAGTTGTCTTCTCTCCTCCAAAGGTCATTTTTGTCAGCCCAATCTCGATTGTAACTACTCTGTCCATCCTCAATAAGTGTGTTCCAACCTTGATTACTACCCGACTTTAAAGAGCTAGGGCAAGAACCCTCCTCGAGTCTTAACACTCTTTTTACCTCTTTGTTTTCACAACACTCTCAAAAACTTGTTTTCACAACAATTACATTTGCTACATCATCTTGCTAATGTTTTCATCCCACTCTTGGTCTGTTTCAATTTGTTCCTTTGTCATCCTGAAGATCAAATGAAACACTTGATCCACTTTAGTGTACCAAGTACGGTTGATTTTTGTCATTTCTTTAAGAAGAGTAGATGATATTTCAAATTATTGTTGTATTATCTCTCCTCGAACAAGCTGGTAAGCCACACCCTTGTTGAATGAATCTTTACTCCGAAAGAAATATTGTAGCAACACATTGTTCGGAAGTCCATGAGTTGGACATTGGAGAGCAACTTTTGAAATCTCAACCATGTCTCATCAATAGGTTCACCAACTACTCGCTTAAAGTTCTAAATATTGTCCCTCAACTTCAGCATCTTTGAGGGTGGGAAAAACCTTACGTAAAAAGTCTCAATAAGCTCTTCCCAAAAAAGTGATTGATTTTCTTGGCAACTCGGCCAACTAATCTGGTGCTTCCCCCATTAGAGAAAAGGGAAACAAATGAAGTCGAATCGAATCTTGTGTGATATTCTCTAAGGAAAAAGGACCACAGACATCCAAAAAATTCTGGATGTGGTCATGGGGGTCCTCATGAGCAAGACCTCCAAATAGATCCTTCATTTGCAACAACTGCAACATAGTGCAGGTCATGTGAAATACCGCATTGCCCACGACCAGAGGCAATCGAATAGCACCAAAACTACCCAATTGAACTTTATTTACATCGTGCAAGTTACAGATGTCATCATGATGTCCAAGTTCGCTAGCATTTCTCCCGTTCACACTCATCTCGTCACCTATTCAAGAGTAGCCAACAAAACTCCAAAACAAAACAACTTGATTCAACTACAAATAAGATTAGATCACAACTAAACTTCACTAAAAGAATTCAAAACACCACTCCCAGACAGCGCCACCATTTTTTATAACGCTCAACTACACGTCATCCAATTCTAAGTGTAGGTGGTCGCAATCAAGTATAAACCCAACAAAGAGTTGGGGTCAATCCCATAAGGAGTAAAACAGTTGAGAATTCAATTACGAAGTGAAAGGAGTGTCCTAGTCGGTTGTAGGAATAGATTTTATTGAAACAATTAAAGTAAGTTGATTGTGTTTGACAACTATTGTCAATTGGGGGATTAGAGCGATAGTTAACAGCTAAGAGAACATGGGAGTAATCAAGTAGAGAGGGACCATTGGGGATGTGATTGAATAAATGCCAATTTCGATGTACGGGTGATTACTATTTACTAAAAGACACTGAATCTTAGTGGGTAGGCTAGGCTTTAGATGTAGTAATAATCTCTCGATCAACTATCACGGTTCAAGTGAATTCTCTCGAATCTCGACAAGCATACAATTATTAAGAGCCCATAACCTCACTTAATCTACTATCTTAAGCTAGATAAGTAGGATCGAATTAAGATTCATTTTCTCAAGATGAATCCACAATAATCCAATCACTACAATCATCAATTGATAGTTTTAACTATAAAACCTCTTTCTCAAGCAAGCCTAGAATACTAACTAGAATTTGCATTTGTAACTACAATTCATGACTTAAAACTCAACTAACAATCAAACCCACTTCAAATCAATAATTAAATCAGAAAATACTTACACCCATAAGCTAATTGAGGCAATTAATCACACAATCACACAACCCAAGAATGGGGGTTTTAGCCAAACATTATAAAAAGCAAGAAAGTGTTACCAACTACGTTCTCCATCAGTTTGCGTAACAAATTACAGAGCTTCCAAATACTCAAAATTGAGTTCAAAATCAATAAAACCTTCAATTTCTCCTCAAAAACTTACAGAACAGTTTTCAGAGTACTTTAGATAAAAAACACCAAGTTAAAATGTGTGGGAACTCATTTTCCTCTTTCAAAATTAAATTTATATGTTCCCAGATTTTTGGCTTCAGGGCCATTTGGCGGAATAAGTCGAGCGTCACCGACCAAGTTGGCGACACGTCAAATGCTCCTGTCCATCACCTTTTGGCTTTAGTCTGCCCCATTTCTGTGTTGTGGCTTTAGGTGATCAAAGTCGGGTTCGCTAACCTAGTTAGCAATGTGCCAAGTGTCCCTTCTTCTCGCCTTTTTTCCTTGCATTTTCACCAATCATATTGTAACGGTAGGCGGGCAGAATCTCCTTCATCAATCCAATCGGCGTATCACTGACTTGTTCATTCCACCTCCGAGATGCCTTTGTCCAACGACTGGCATGCTGTAATACTTGGCGAGCTGAAGAGCCACTTGGTGAGTCGTCGAGTGGCTTTGGCGATCATCAGTCTTTCTTTTGGTAAGTTTTTTCGCTCTTTTTTATCTGGTAATGTCCTTTACTTGCTCTTTTTTCCTTTCTTGCTGCAATTTAGCATTAAAAACTCAATCTAGAGTATATAATAGGCATTGAGGACACTAAAACTCTAGATTATACCCTAAATGAGTCAAAATCCCCGACTCATCATGCTCCGATCGAAATCATGTAGTCAAATGCATAATATAGTATGATCATATAAACAATAAGTACGATGTAGGCCTCTTAGGCAAGCTGAGCTTTGAAATTAACACAATAATAAAAACTGAGAAATAACAAAAACTAGAGGTCAAAGAGCGGAGTGGTAATGAGAGACTAATTGTAGTGCACACCAGTTTAGTAATGAAAGAAAATGAAATACAGGTAAGTAGCTATAACCTAGCTCAACCCCCATAAGAATAGATGGTACACTTTTGCGCAAGATAAAGTAAATATCCCGAATGGATCCCCATAAGCCCAGCGGGTACACATAAGAGCTACCAATATTGATGAACAAGAACCCGTGAATCCAGAATAGGGGAGTGAATAACCCAAACCTCGAACTATGTCTAGAACACACGATGAACCAAATAAAGTCATATCTCCAAGTCTCAGTGGACTGGAAATAATGTTACCAAAAGCTGGATTATGGCTGAAAATAATTTGTTAAGACCTTAATTCCACGGAAATGAATAGTCAGGGGAAGATACCATAACTAGAATCACAATCATAAGGCTACTATGGATCAAACACCCACCCTAACTTTTCCAACCAATCACTCTAAAGCTTAATCCAGGTGCAATCTTTGGTCGTTGAACTAAGACCAAAATCACAATTGAAAACCACCAGGTATATGAAAAAAGAGTCATGGGTGAAAGGTAACAAGAGCAGAGATACCACCTAGCTAAGCCCCATACTATCAGACCCAAGTGTGTTATATCACTCTATAGGGAGATAGGTCGTCGAAAGGAACATCCTAAAATTTGTAAGACCTATCGGCTCCAAAATGCAAATCTAAAGCAATCACTAGCCTACACCTAGGATAAGGCCAAAAATAAGATAGAATAATCATATAAAAAAAATTATAAAGCTAGAAGTCTTGATATGATTAACATAATGAAACATAAGTATGCTCGATTCCTTGAAAATATCGAAATAAGGCTAAGGCATAAATTCTAATAATAACACATACTTCAACTATAAACTAAACCCAATTATAACTATTCAGCATGAATTCACATTTACAAGCTCAATCTAAATATCGGTAAGCCATAGGCTGCCTTAATACACAACACGTGCACTCAAAATCATGATTCTGGATCTTTTCCTTTCAAAGTTATTTCTAATCACTGCCATGCTACCAAAAACATGATCACAATTTTAATAAAGACAATTAAATACTAAAATTTTAAAAATTTGAGATGGTTTCAAAATTGAGTCAAAATGGAATTATGGGACCCACACCGGGATTCCCAAAATTGACTCTATTAAAGATCCTAATTATCTTACAAAACTCGTGCCCCAAGAATGGACAAAATTCAAGCTCAGAAACTAATTAAAATTAAACATTCAAGAATTTGATTAAAAAGACAACATTAAATAGGCTCGAGTTGTCATATGGGACAAGAAATTACACAAGGAACTAGGTCCCCAAAACTATCCCAATGACCACACGCGATGCCTCAAAAAAATCCCTGACACACATTATGTTAAATGAATAAATTTGGACTTCCCAATAAATAGATATCTCAATTTAAAATATGGTAGTAAGATCAAATCATGTAGAGTCTTAATTAAGAAACCAAAACAATGACCTTCATGAATGTGGGACCCAATAAAGGAAGGTTTAACCCGAAAAGCATTGCAAATGCGGAGCATAGCCCAAGAACGTGAAGGGTCAGCTCCATGGCCCACTTGATAATGGTAGGAGGCTTGCTAAATTGTTGACCAATATATCAGATCTCTCAAAATCTGAGACCAGGATCATTGGCCTCTGCAAAAGTGGCATGATGCATACAAACGCAATGGCTAAAGAAAGGCTGCACTAGATGATGCACATTATTTGGTTCCCCAATGTTAAAAATCCTCGATAGGGTGTTTGATATTTGTTTAGAACCTTGTACATGCTAATAATATATTCTACCCCGCAAAATTAGGAATAAACTTAATGGAGATGGTCAAACATCAATCTAAGGTCTTCTCGCTGAGAAGTATGCCCCACACCAAAACTCCAATTTAAGTCATAAGCTAAAAGGTTGCTTGAAATGAGGCCATAAGCCTCGGGATCTATACTGAAGGTGTTTCTAGACAAAACTCGACGTTCTGAAGAATCATTTGAACTTTTCCCAAGTTGTCCTAAAGCAAATTGGTACCACCCGAGTGAGACTCTTGATAAGAGGTAAATTTACACTTATTTGAGGCCTTTTTAGCTCAACTATTAGAGTCTTCAATGCCTATAATGTCATATTATGATGATACTTTGATGATTTACAACTATGAAGGCTAAAGGACAAGGCAAGGATGCATATATGAAAGAAAGGACAAAATTATTTAAAGAAGTATAAACTCCACACTGGTAGTCACCTAACTAAAGGGTCGACCACTCAATTGGCCTAGCCTCGCCCAAAGTGACAATTCTCATAATTGAAGTTTTTCAAGGTAGGTCGGCCAACTAAAAGTGAAACGGTGACTCACAAAAATTGAAGAGAAAACAAGATGACCATCACCAAAGGTGACATGACCTTGACGTAAAATGAAGGCTTAAAAGGCAAAAAGGTGGTAATCACTGATTCGACATAATTGAAAGGTAGACTCAATAGAGATTTGTACCTTAGGTTCAAACATGTGAAGCCTGAAACAAAAGAAAGGCGAGGTAAGGAATAGACACAAATCTTGTTTGGCGATCCTTAATAATTTCACCGAATTTTGGCCCAGATATCTAATAACTGTAAATAGCCTAAATGAGAGAAAAAATAGAGATCTTTTGATGATATATTTTGACATTGAGAGATTTTGCATTAGATTATTGTATGAGACTTCTTACCTTGTGAAAAATATCTTTAGTTTTGTATTTTAAAATTTTACTTTTGAAATTGAAAATTGGAAGTTTCAATCAAAGTATATGTTGATTATAAGTGCTTAATTTCATCACATCCATGATTGTTGTCATGATAGGTTTAATTTATTTACTTTTTAGGATGTACGGCTAAAACCCCCAGTCTAGGGGTGCAATTATGAGGTTGGTTGTTGATTTAACCTAGTGGGTATTATGTTTTGATCTTTTCTATTGCTATACATTCATGGATTTGAGCTAATTAGCATGGAGTTATTTCATGGGTTAAGGTTGCAAACTTAGTTCCTAGTCTTGATTTTCAATTGATGATCAAAAGAGATCAATTGAAGTGGATAATTAGTTTGTTGCATGCAATATAGGTTTGATTTCTATGGTTTGCTCGAGTGATAGATTATGGTTCAGATCTAGGTGCCCAAATCTGCTCATAGAGAGATTCTTAGGATATAGTGGGTTGATTTGTGATTCACATAGATGAGATCAAAAGGAGATTCTATGATACCGTGCTATGAGATCGAAATGATTGGTGTCATTGAAGATTACCTATCTTCTCCATGACAATTTAGCACTAATGAGAAACACAATTAGCCCTATGTGATATTGATACCAGTCCCTGCACCCCTATATTGTATCTTAATTGTTTGATTCCTTAATTATAGTTTAATTATGATACTTTATACTTCAAACCATTTTAGTAAATTTGGTGGAATCATCCACCATCTTTTTCTAACGTGCTACGATGAATAAGTATATATTTTTAATTTCCTAGTTGAATTCTTATCCTTAAACCATTCCTTGTGGGATTCAACCCCGACTCCTTGTTTGGTATTTTCATTGACAATGACAACTTACTCATCTAATCTTTTTTTAGAGTAATTTTGAATGTTATCAAAAATAGTGCCGCTGCCAGAGAATGGTAGCTATGAATTCAATTAGTGAAGTTATTTTGTGAATTTGTTGAATTATAGTAGATTGTTGATTGGTGTTGCAGTTTTGCTATTTTGCAGGTATAAAACATGAGTGATAATGATAGTGACAACGATAGTCACTATGGGTAAAATAATAACATGGGTGACTTGAATGAAAATCACATGAATGTCATTGAGACCGCATGATCTATCTTGTTCGGGGGTTTAGCTCATGAGGACCCTCATGAACACCTTTAAGACTTTATAAATATTTATGGGCCATTCGTTTTCAAGAACTTCTCAAAAAAATCTATCCAGCTGAGATTATTCCCATTCTCCTTAACAGGGAAAGCTACTAGATAGTTGGTGGAGTTGCTGAAGGACTCTATTAGTTCCTGCGAGGACTTGACCGGCGCTTTCTTCAAGAGATTCTTTCCTCCCAAGAAAATGGTAAAGCATAGGGACATATCCAGAACTTTTAAAGAGTGGGAGGTGAACCAAATCACGAGACATGATTGTGGTTCCAAAAATTGTTACTATAATGTCCAATACATGGTGTTTTTAACAATTTACTTCTCAACTACTTTTATTGTAGCCTTTATTCAGTCAACAAGGGCTTGGCTGATCAACTTATTTAAGATGGGCAGATGCGACAATCGTATGAGGCAAAATCATTGTTGAGAGATGTTATTACAAAGATCAATAGATCATGGCATACTAGGGAGGATCATGTGTCTTCTCTACAATGGAGCATGAGTAGAGAACAAATTGAGAATAACCATGAGTGTGATGAAAAAACGGCAAAAATGATGACCAAACTTGATTTATTTTTTAAACATGTCATGCAAAATAGAATGAAAATTGTAAATGCAATTGGAACAAGCAGTAGGCAGTGTCAAAAAGATGCCAAGTTTGAGGTATTGTACAATGAATAGGCTAATTACATGGGAAATTAATTGGGGGGTTCTCACCTAAACTACCCAAGACAAGGTTGGAACAAAGAGAAAGACAATGGTTGGAAAGGTTTGAGAGAGAGAGAGGTGGCCATAAGAGAGAGTGTGAGGTTGAAAAAGATCGATACATCCCACCTCACGATTTTCCAAAGAAAAAAGAACCAGCTAAACCAGAGGGAAACCAAACAGATGATATGCTAACAAGGATCTTCAACAAGGTTAAAGGATCACGATAAAGTGTTGAAGGATTTTTAAAATGACTTCTTCACTTTGACTCAAACGATTAAATCATATTCAGTATCAAACAAGTAGTTAGAAATTTAAATATGTCAGATCTTTACCTCTCAAAACCCAAGGCAAAAAAGAACGTTGCATAGTGACACATCCTGAATCCCAAAAATGATTGTTGATGAGGTGATTCTTGGAAGGCGACCCAAGTTTATTTTAGTACATTCTATAACGTTTGTTGTGAGTGCATGTTGAAAAGAAGTCAAAATGGTGAATTCGATTATGAGAATACAATGTCAACGATGGGCAGAATACCTTGGGCAGATATCTTTGTGTTTGCATTCTTGGCTGAGTAATTGAAAAATATGGTACTATCAGCTATGTCGAAAAGGGATCCACTCGGCGATCCACCAATGTACATTAAGTAGACTCCATCGGATCCACCGAATTGACCATCAGGTTTGAATGTTTTTCAGGTATCATTAGTGAGATTAGGCTTCTTTGACAATTCACCTAATGCATTCGGCATCATTAGTTGCAAATCGTCGAGGATTCCTAAAATAAAAAGGCCAAGTGTCTATTCAAGTTTAGAAAGAGAACCTTTCATCTTTTAGAACTCTTTCACTTCCCAAACTCACCGTACCATTGTTTCTTTGGTTTTGTGACGTCATTTACATTGATTTACTTTCATAGAGTGTATTGTTGTACATAATTCTCAATCCCGTACATGTCCCCATCAATTTTGTGCTTTGTCATCTTCTTTGAGGTTGGTTTTCAAGGCCTTTAGTGATATTTTTGTTTAATCTTGGTGTTATTATATGGGTCATGTGTTATATTGTTGTTTTGAAATGTTAGTTGATTAGGTCTTGCTAAATATTAAGGATAAAACTATGCCCATGAGTTAGGATAGTTGATTTTGTGCCTAAAATTGTTAAACTTGATTGTGAAGGTTAAAATTTGAAATTGATGAGATGAATATGTTGGGTCTTTCTTGGATTGAGTATGTGTAAAGTCTGATTAGCCCAGTGTTGTCTCGAGGACTTGTATTTTCCCAATGATAGATAGAGTGATGACTTTCTTAAAGGAAAATCGTCAATTTAGGCAAATATATGTGAACTTTGGGAGAAATCTAAGTACCTATTGTTTTAATAGCATTTGGGTAGATTGTAAAACAGATTGGGTAATGGGTAATGTTGCATTTGGTGTTGAACTTACGATAATTTGTCATTTGGCTGAAATTACCTATTCAACGAGGTTGTCTTAGATCACCAATATGATTAGGCAAATTGCCATGTAAGTCTCGCTTTGCCTTCAATGTTTGAATAAGTGACTTAAGTATTGTCTAATTGGGCGAGCTTATCAAAGCTCACTACAACAAACTCAGTGAATCGCCAAGTAGGATTAGTGATTATCTATTTTGCCTATCCCTTTTAGTTGTGCATTGTCACTTTCAGTGGACTTATCTTAGTCTGCTGAAACCAACTCGGTGGATCACCAAGTGAGAGATGACTTCATCTTTCATGCCTGAGTGAAATTAATCTGTATTTTGTCAACTTCAGTGAGCTCTCCTGAGCACACAAAACCTGTTAGGCAAATCACATTCCCAGTCAGCGAACATCAGAACTTGATTTTGAACGGTGTTTCTGTTTAATCTTGTGTAAACTAACATTCACCCGAATTGTGTTAGAAAAGTTTTTCCTTGCGGGAAATGGGTAGAAGTAAAGGAAATAGAGTTGTGATATGTGACTCAGACTCTGAGAGAGAGTATCATCCTCCCCTCTCTTTGGAAAGAAATAAGGGGCTAATTATCAGTGAGCCCTCCGAAGCTCCTCAACAAATATTCACACCCTCCTCCTAAACACAATGTTTGTGTTGGATATTGCCTCATGTTTTTAATATATTGCGCTAGTATTCGAACAATGATATATTCTAGGCAATGTCCAAACTAGCCAAAAAGGCTAGAGGCAATCTTAAGGGTGGCTCGTTCTAACACCTCGGATTTGAAAAGGCCAGAAAATTTTAGTTTTTCACCACTCGGTGTCAACAACCATGACACCATCCACGGACTGTAGGTGGGACGACGGTTCATAGGTGGTGGTTGTGGTTGGCCAATTGGTTTTTCTAAAAACATCAAGTGTTCTATATTTTCAACGGTTCACCAGTATGGTCCATCGTTCAATGCAGGAGCCGTAGATAGGTATACTAGGTAAGTCCCAAACTTAGAGATATTTTGAGGTCGAAATTTGAGGACCACAGTTGGGATCCATGGCCCATCAATTGGACCACGGCCCGTGGGTGGATCATGTCGTTTAAGGTCCCAAAATATAAGTCTCTGAACCAATCGACGGAGGGACAGGATGGTCTGTAGGTTGACCCATGGACCATAGGACCCCACCATTGATTGGGTTCGGTAGTTATTTTAGGGGCTTTTGGGTCTTTTCCTAATTATTTTATGTCAATACGTACTATGTCGTTTTACCCTTCACCAAAACCCTATATAAATGTTTTAACCCCAAAAATGACTCAATTGAAATCATTCTCTAAAATTCACAAATGAAGACCTCTCAAATATTTCTCTCTCTAAAAGTTGAAGATGAAGGGTTCAACCCTGGGTTTCAACTCAAGTCCCCAATTCCACCATTGAAGTTAAGAAATTGGCATTCAGGTATGATAGTTTTCATCCACATATTCCTACCATTCATGGAGTTCCTAACTTTTTTAATTTTTAAAGTTAGAAATCCCCCGATTGAGTTAGTGTTTTTCTTCCATGTTGTGGGTTCTCTTAATTGATTGATTTATGATCTCTTATGTATGGATTGAGTTAATCTCAAATTTTTATGATGATCCCCCATGAACCCATGTAATTCCAATGTTTTCCAAGTAATAATTATATAATGTGGGTTTTGGATTATGAAAGAAGAGTTTATTAAATGAAGCATGTTCTCATGAAATTTATATAAATGTTTTAATGATGCTTTTAGAGTGAAGTATCAATGATGTTGTTGTTTTAGTGTTGTTGAAAGGATTTCTCATACACACATGAAAGCATGATTTGTGAAAGGTTTTCTCACATAATAAGGGTTCATAGGGTTGAAAGGTCTTCTCACTTAAAATAAATCAATGTTAAGGAGTTATTCAAAAGTTGAGGCAAGAGGCGATTACCCATGCTCTCTAATAGAATGACAAGAGGTGATTACCCATGTCATATGATATAAGGACAAAAGGCAATTACCCATGTTTCTTTATAAGCTAAGATGAATATGAATAAGAATTATTTTGTGGAAGTTAAGCTTAGTGTTGAGTAGACAAGTGGCGATTACCCATGTCCCAAAAACTATGTGCCAACATAGGATTGTCTAGATAGAAATTAGCAAGTGGATCCACATAAGCTAGAGGTTCATGGTCCTTACTTTGGCAAGTAGGACAACCCTTTTCAGTGTGGGAGACACTCGATTCCATGATTTGTGACAAATTCCTGCAAATATATTACTATTAAGTCTATTTTGCCTATGTTCTAATTCTTGTCGTTTTTCTATAATTACTTCATTAAGTTTTTGTCTATATTCACTATTCTTGTTATTCATTGTATTTTTAAGTATTGAATATATTTATATTCTATTTTAGATATATTATTTATTAATTGATCTAATTTTTCATTATCAGTCTTTGTGATATTAAGTTGTTTATATTCCGGATATAATTTATTTAATTTTCTTCTTATTTTTCTTAATTTTCTACTTGTATGTTTCTTACCGTGTTTCTTATTATCCATAGCTGGGGGATTCATGAACTAAGGTTACTTCAAGGAAGAACCTCATACATGTTTACAATGATGTTCACTTGCATTGATCATGTTGAACGACTTATGTTTTCTAACATCCAAGATTCATGTGTTAGCTTGCTCATGAAAATGTCCCTTTTTAACATGAACTATATGTTTTGTGCATAGCTATCATACTTGGTACATATTTTGTACTAATGCATACTCTTGCCTACATTTCCCCTAATGTAGGGTCCGACAATTATGGTTCCCAATTTCATGGCTAGAGTTCGTTGACGAGATTTCAAGCTTTGGTGAGTCCTAATGCTTCGAGGACCAAATCTTCATTGTTTTCAGTTCTTCCTTATTTCCAGTTTCGAACATAATGTACGGTCTAGGCCCAGATTCATTCTTATATACTAGATTTCTATTGAGACGATTTTTAGATTTTCCCCTTTGTTTTATAAAACTTTGATACATTGAAACTCTCTTTTAAATCTCTTTGTCTATTTCTTATGTTATGAATGCTAAGTGGCTTATATGGGACCTCTCGGAGTCCTATACGCCATGTTACGCTTATATACTAGATGTCTATTGAGACGGATGCGGTCAAGATATAACACCTCAACTGTTTTGGATATCCTTCGTCCCATATTGTAGGCTTACGAATCAAAATTTGAGACTTTTATTACATCACCATATGTGATTCTATAACATTGAATTTTTAATCAAAATTTTATATAAAAATAATAATATTTACATGTTATTATATTCCTAAATATTCTTAAATATTGATGGAAAAAAAATTCTTTAGTTACGATATAATATCATATTTATTTAGCTTATAAAATCATTAGAAATTATTTAAAAAAATTACTGAGTTGGTAAGTCTAGGTGTGCCAATAAATTATTATGGTATGATATAGGCTTTATTCATAGAAGGTTTTTATTAATTATGATATATTAAAAAAAAATTGCATGTATTTTATCACGAATCTATACCATACATGAATTGTTTCATAATGTAAAATAAAATATATATATATTTCCACCTCCATTTCCACATGGAAGTGGAGTAGATGGGCACCAAGCCTTAGCAACATTAATTAGGCCTACCATTTGTTTCATTTAGTGACCCATATGTCACATATAATATATTATATTATATATATATATATATATATATATATATATATATATATATATATATATATGAGAGAGCTTTGCAAAATTTCATTCATCTTTTTTAGGAGTAAACTTATCTAGTTCCCACTTCAGCTACACAGTATTCATATATCTAAATTCCTTCAACGTCTATACTGATGGTAAAATATATACCATCATGTTTTCTGCTCATGTGGAATTTTACAACACTACACCTGATGGTTGAGTCATTGTTGTTGTCTATGCGGCGAAGAAAATTTGGTGGAAAACATGTTCAGTGCTATATTCTACCGTCTAAATGAAATTGATTGTTTTACATCAGGATCTGCAAGGTTTTATTCAAGGTATGTTAAGGTAAAATTCTCTTTTTCATATCGCGTAAAATCTTAAAATTTATAGATCATCGAATAAATTGTTTTTACTATTCTATTCCTAGAAAGACCCTCTGTGAAGGGCATTGGGAAGTCATGTTATGCTTTGATTCTATCGTATTGTTCTTATACTTGTATCATTTTGAATTTTATTGCTAGTAAAGTTATCCTTCATTAAGTTTCTTAGTTCTTATGTCTATTCGCGAGCTATTGTCTTAAGATTAAGGCTGAAATATTGTAGAATTATCATGTTATATCCAGGGGATTATTAAGTCATTCTTTCTTGTCAAAACCCTTTACAAAAATGTTTATTTGAAAATGATACTAATATTAAATCTTGTACTCAATTCTTTTTGTTAATTATATACTTGTCAAGCAACATATTTCTAAAACGGACCATACTATTATCAGGTTGGAGTCATTCATGTAAATCTAGTTAAGCATGTTAGTCTCCTTTTAAGTTTCTAGATGACTGATTTTCTAACTTGAAGTCGAGTCAAGAGCTTCGAATCCATTACAAGTCTATAGACCTAAATGGTTGTATGGAAGTTAAATGAGTTCATGAAAAGATTCTTTCAGCACCTTGAGTTCTTTTTTAATATTCTCAGGTTTAAGTTACCTTTCTGAAATCGAGTTAGGCACTTAGGTCTATTCTAAAAGTATATGAGGTTCTATAAGGCATTTACATGTTATATGAAAGTGAATACGTTATTATGAGAACATGAGTTCCAACAGACCAAGGTTGGCAACAAGAGTATGGTAACATATATGCATTAAAAATCCATGACATGACATGCTATGCATTCTACTCCCGAGCTATAATCGGAAGGTATTGTGCCTATTGCCTATATTCATACGTATGAGACACAAATAGCCACAAGTTGGCGAATATGATGTCGTTCGCTACCGGAAGACACCACCATTGCTAGCATTTGCTTAGGTATATCATGCATTTGCATATATATATATGTACTCACGACATATGATTAAACGAGCATACTGCATATTTAATTATTGGGAGGTCAGATGTCAGCCATGGAGGCTATCAGAGTTCCAGTTTCAGGTGGTATCTCTATTACCCTTTCTAACATAGCTATTTATGACATCATTTTCCGCCTTACATACCAGTACATTTTCATTCATACTAACGTCACATTGCTTGGGGATGTTGCATGTTGTGTTGTAGATTTGAACAAATATCTTGATCGACCTTTGCCATAGGTGTGTTGTCTCATTTGAGGATTGATAAGCTACATTCATCCTCGAGCTGTTGGTTGTTTATAGATTTTACATACTCGAGTTTTGTATATAGTTGTTGACGTCGTTGGGGACTTATCCCAACCAATTGAGTTGTAGTATTCATAGAGACTTGTGGACATTTTTGGTTGGGTCTTCTCAGCTTTCATTTATAGCCTTATCGGTTTATTGTATTTATAGTCTCATATGATGCATCGTCAGCATGCTAGTTCTTTATCAGTAAGTTGGCCTTGCCAGCCTGCTCTATGTCTTTCGTATTGTTGTGACCTTACCGATCTCGTTATTTTTTTTCAGCAGGTTATTGTGGTGGCCTTGTCGGTCCTCACTGTTTCATTTCCTTTGTGTGTTAGTTGATTCGCTCGGTCAAGTGAGGCATTGAGTGTCTGGTGCACCTCCGCTAGATTGGGTACTGATAAACTTGGTATACGTATCAGAGCGGGTCGTGTCCTAGGGAGTCCACAAGTTATGTCTAGTAGAGTCTTGCTTATAGGTGTGTTGTGCATTTTACTTATAATCAGGAGGATACAAGGCATTTAGAGATACTTACTAATCTTTCATCATCTAGATCGTGTTATAGAGCTAAGTAATAGGAGGTTCCTTCTTATTCACACTCTGCGTAGTGTCGTATAAATTGTATGTATTAAAGGCGACCTTATATTAGACCAATAGGACAAATGATTTTTTTTTGTTTCAAGGAGACAATTTCTAGCATATATTTGTTAGTCTCATGGATATCTCCTATAGAATGTGTGACTTAGAATAACCCAACTAAAAAGTGATATATATGATCTCTTCCATATGTACGCAGTTCAGGAGTATATTCAATTGTATTATCAGCGTTGTGGCCATATGTGCATTTTAATATTTTTTCTGCGATTGTAGCTGTCATGGTGACCTATAGAAATTGTTATATATCTATTGTGAATTACTGATTTAGCTAAGATTATTGTACTACAAAATTCATTGTTTATGTTCTTGTCGAGCTGGAGTTTGGTAACCAAGTTATATTTGTTAATTTAAGCTTAATGTATATGTGACATGAAGTTCTCAACTACGCTACTACTCTTCTTAGGACGAAAGGAAAGAATTCATAATTTGCACAAATATTAGTTGTTTGGTGAATTTATTTAATAAAAGTTCATATGTACGTCTATTATAGTTTTCTTGCCTATACAATTATTTGTGTAATGTGCCTTATATATTTATTACTTATTGCTTGGTTCATAAGTTAGTAGTGATATGTTATTTTGCTTCTATATTCTGGAGATCATTTATTTATAATATTGGTATTATATGTAATTTGTTCATGAAGAATGTACTACATTAGAACAATTTCTTATATATCACAAGTGTTGTAGATAAAAGGACTATATTTTGTATTCAACCTATGCACTAGATATGTTATAAATTATAAATCATGACAAAAATAACTTTGTTGAATATTTTGTAGTTGATCATACCATTAGATACCTAGAAAGATAGGTTTAAAAAAATCAATATATGAACATATTACAGTACATTTACATGTAATATATTATATGTGCTACGTGTTTCATGACATAAGAGTATACATGGTACTATTTGCACGAGTTCACTAGTTTGCATGTTAAATGCCCTTTTTGGGAATTCATGATGAACATATTATATGTACCGCTGACCTCTTGTCTATAGTTATATGTAATAGAATTCCTTAGGTATATGTTACTTTATAAAGAATTTGCTTTCACACTACATGTTATATGAAGTGTTTTGCACATATGCACTCTCCTCAACATAAATTTTGTTCATGAATGCTTAAATAGATACTTCGTAATTACTTATTAATCATTTATCATGAAATATTTCTTCACCTTTTGTATTTGAGTTCTTACTAATGATCGGTATTCTTGATTATTTGAAAAACATTCCTTTAAAAAAAATATTGGGTAAAACTTATAATCATTATGACGTATTATTTTTGGTGACTCGGATCGATATACTTGTAGCTCCTAATATTGTAAAAAAAAAAAAGTACATGATAAATTAGCTTCTGAGTTGTTATGTATTATTTATCTCGTAATCCTATAATGACTAAGCTTATGGTATATATTCAATTTTGAGTCATTACTGGAAGAGACATAATACTATTTCACTAAATAAGAGTTTTCTAGGTATCATGTTATGTATTTGATATTTGTCAATTATTTCATGTCATAAAGTGTATTGGGATAACAAAGCGCTCTAAATCTACATGAGGTATCTTTTGTCCCGTAACCATCATTTAACTTATGGTCCAAAAAAAAAAACTTGTATTGTAAATGTTATGTATGGACTATCTCATAAGGAAGTATCTTCTTTTTTTAAAAAAAAAAAAAAAACTCTCCAGAGTCCTTGTCATAATATGATAGAATTCTAGTAATTATACTACCCTATGAATCTTTGAGACCTATTAGGATAAGTGAGGAATATTTTTTTATTATTTTCTAACAAATTATATGATAGTATAAATTTACTTATAAGTTTATCATAATTTAATTGCTAACCCACAAAGTATTGCTTACTTGTTAGCTAGACCCACTTACATACCACACAAACTAATTATTTATATGTTATATGCTTCATGAGATAAAGACTTATATGATTACGCGATTCATGAGTTATTTTTTTATATATTACTTATTTTAAGAAATGCTCGATCACACTATTTTATGCATACACACGATAGATTATATACCCACATGTCATTGGCTATTCATATGTATGTGATAAATCGTTTAACAATATTGCTTCATGAGATAAAGACTTATATGATTACGCGATTCATGAGTTATTTTTTTATATATTACTTATTTTAAGAAATGCTCGATCACACTATTTTATGCATACACACGATAGATTATATACCCACATGTCATTGGCTATTCATATGTATGTGATAAATCGTTTAACAATATTTATTTATAGGAAATATCCATTCATTATGCGATGTATGAATCATGGGTTATACCCCACTTGTTTTTATAACTGATATGCTTACATGTTATATATTTCATAAAGATATCGACACATGTGTAACGTTTTTCAATAATTGCTTCTATGTTATTTACATTCTAGATAACTTGTTCATAGGCTATGTGTATGAGTTATTATTAAAATATTATCTGTTTCATAAAGAACATATTCATATGTTATACATTTTGTAAGATAAAGCCTCACATGTTACATGACTCACAATCTTTTTTTCTCACGCCTTATTCATAAAATACTAGATTACATATTATGTGCATACATGTTAAAGGATTTACACTTGCAAGTCAATAATTCATACCTTGTATATAAGTTATAGATATTGTAAACCACTTGTATATATATTGCATGCCTCGTGGATAGCTTGTTTGAGTTTTAGTTTATTTTAATTTTTTTCTCCTTCCAAATATTGTGTAACTAGTATGCCAAATTTTAACCACTCAAATGAATCTCATCTATAAGACATAAATGTGTTTTTTTTTAAAAAGAAAAGCCTATAATCTATGTGTTAATATGTCACATGTCACAAAAAGCCTGATAGTTACATTGCAGGCGTCCCATCAGAATTATGTACTTAAATGCTATTCATATCATCTGTTCATAGAATTTATTTTATCCATATCAATGGCTTATATTCTATGTGTTTCACATAAGATGTGTTTATATGCTATATTCTCAAAATTGTTAGCACATATGTTATATGGTACAAATCTTCTTTTCAATATCATATGCCTAGGTATCAGAAATTAATCTTTTCTCATGCTAAATGTATCACGCTAAGTGAGTCTTGTTTTAAATGATATGTGCTTTGTAATGAACATGTTTGTGTTACATGTTATACACTTTGAAGAATAATATCTCACTTGATGCATGACCAACATATGAATTTCTTAACGTTACTTTCAAAAAAATACATGACAATATTTTACCATGACCACTTTTTATAGACTAATTAATCGGATGTTACCACTTTTCAATACTCAAAATATTATATCATATATTTTAAACTGTTTGTCTATTATATGAGTGATGATTTGTAGAATTTGACTATGTGTGTTTGAAGGTATGCTCATATATTCGTTATCTTTGTGGTTTAGTAATTAAAAGTTGCGGTCCCTTCAAAAAAAAATATTTGATATATACTATGTGTGCCCAAAACTGCCAATCCATGTATGAGACATAGGTTGTACATACCAAACACCTTTAGTGCCTATGTTAAACCCTTTATAAATTATTTATCCATTTATGATATATCTAATGACCTACGTATTTCAAGGACATAGAGTACATTTGTATATATCAAGGTATTAATTGGTAATGGGTCAAATGTTTAAATGAAAAAAGAGTTTAATGATTATTTATTTAAATTTTATTCTATATGTCATAGCTTGATTTTTTTTCCAGACATGCATTCAGTGAGGGCTAGAATATCTTGCCCATCGCACAGAGAGTTCCGTATTGAACTCACATGTTTGTACTTTAGATAATAATGTTCCCTTTCTTTCTCAATGCATGAATTCTAAATGACATCTTTTTCATACATTATGTGTTATGCGCTTGCTTGATATAATTAATTAAAGAAGCATTTTCCTTGTTAAAGCAATTTGCATTATGTGGTATTTTGAAAATGTTTTATGCTGATGTTATTTTATTGGTGTGGTGTATCTCGCCCTTAGAAGCACACAAGTGGGTTTTGTTGAGTTTTAAATTAAGAATGATATGGTATATAAAGAGAATTCGCTAAAATTTACAAAAATTCTCACACTTATCTATGTAGGTGATATTTTCATTCGCTGACGAATGTTCTTAAGGGGGATATAACACCTCAATTGTTTTGGATATCCTTCGTCCCATATCGTAGGCTTACGAATCAAAATTTGATACTTTTATTACATCACCATGTGTGATTCTATAAAATTGAATTTTTAATCGAATTTTTATATAAATATAATAATATTTACATGTTATTATATTCCTAAAATTTCTTAAATATTGATGGAAAAAAAATCTTTAGTTACGATATAAAATCATATTTATTTAGCTTATAAAAGCATTAGAAATTATTTTTAAAAAAAAATTACTGAGTTGGTAAGTCTAGGTGTGCCAGTAAATTATTATGGTATGAGATAGGCTTTATTCATATAAGGTTTTTATTAATTATGATATACTAAAAAAAATTGCATGTATTTTATCACGAATCTATACAATACCTGAATTGTTTCATAATGTAAAATAAAAAAAAATAAAAATAATAATATATATATATATATATATATCCACCTCCACTTCCACGTGGAAGTGGAGAAGATGGGCACCAAGCCTCAGCAACATTAATTAGGCCTACCATTTGTTCCATTTAGTATATTATTTAAATTGATTTTTAATGGAAGGTTGAGGAAATGTTTGTCGGCAAAGAAGGTGACCCATATGTCACATATAATATTATATATATATATATATATATATATATATATTACCTTACCCTTATTTAGAAGAGGGAGTTGTGAAGGGCTAACACAGCTTCAAAAAGTTGTTCTTAATGTAATTTAAGTTGTACTATGTTAGGGCCCATTTTATTCAATAACTATTGTATTGACATCTAAGTTGTTCTATGTTAGGGCCCACTTTATTCAACAAGTATTGTACTAGCATTGATGATACATAAGTATTAATTATAACTTGGCGTGTAAATTCTTTTAAGGCCCCACGTGTCTTTGTTTAATTATATATATATTTTACTGTACTTAACAAGGATAATTATGTAATTTTACCATTAAATTTAGGGGAAGCTGTTTAAATTGTACACTGAAGTTCAACACCAGTGTGAGACACATGTACTCTATGAAACACGTGTAATGTATCCTAGATAGAGAAATATAGGACCCTATACTCTCTAGTCCGTATTTCATTCTCTCTCTTCTTACTTCACTATCATGTTTGCTTTGATATTTTTTCTTCCCAATTTTCATGCTATTGCTCTCTTCAAATCTTTGACATTCAGCCTAACTTTGATAAATATAGGTTGGTTTTTTCTTAATATAACTTTTGAATATAGGAAACATCATTTGGTATGTGTATCTTAGTTTCTTATTTTTTGCATACAATTTCTAGCTAAGATTTCTTCATGCATGTTTAATTGCCTGATTCGCACATGCTTTGTGTTTCTTTGATGAATTTTGTCCTTGTAATCAATTTATTTCTATAAAGTTAGACGTCTTACAAAAATCTAAAATTTTAAAGATAACTTAAATTTAAAGTGGATTGTGCATCCAAGTTGTTTGATAATATGCCTCAGTTAACTTATTCGGAGTTTCCTGTTGTCATTCTCCTTTTTGGATTGTAACAGGATAGAATTTATCATCAAATGGGTAAAGACACTTTAATAAGAAAGTCAATTTATCTTCATATTGATCATTCTAGGGCTACCAATCAAGACTTGAGGTACTATAGGTGTTGAGCCTATTCGCGTTGCTTCCAAATTAGTTATAGTATGTTATGAGTAAATTAGATATTTTATCTCATTATTTCCAGCTGTGTATAGTTGCAGAATCAAGTTAGTTAGGCATATATTTTCCTTCTCTTTGTATAAATAGATGACCTGTAGAACTCTTTGACCAATTTTCACGATAATGAGATCCTAGGCAGTTTTCAATTTCTGTATATATAAATATATATATATTGAAGAATTCTCCATTAATGGAGTTCATCAAGCTTTAACCCCAAGCTAAAGTAAGCTGAATTTAACAATAATATTTCATTTTCAACTTTTGTTGTTCCACTTGGTGGTCTACATTTTTAAAAAAAAATAAAAATAGACAAGTAACAAGACTGTAAGGATGATATCCAATGGGAGCTAATTTTCTACATATTAAAAGAAGTTTTATTGTATTAATTTGATTATTAGATATCTCCTTTTATAGGTAACACGATAAATATCTCTTCATCTTTAAGTCATATTGTGCATACATTCCACTAAACGATAACACAGAGAGATTGTTACTCAGAAGAGTACAAGAATCGTACTGTATAGTCAACATATACAACCGGTTAAAATAGTCTAATGAGAAAATATATGTTCACATTTGTAGTTGCAAACGAGATTGACTTGGTATATTTTAGAGCACACACATTTAAATTCATGATCTTATAACCAAAAAAATGAAACACAATTAGATAGTTCAGTGATGAAAATTTCATGCTGAGTTTTTCAAACATGCTATTTGAATATGGTCACTGACCATATATTTAGTTAGTTATATTTTCTTTATGTATTCTATATTTTTCTTGCTTGCTTAGAGATTAGCTATAGTTTTCCAATTTTTTTGGGATTAGAGTATATTTACTTGATTTGAATTCATTGATAAGTCATAATATTGTAAGCTTGATGTTTTGATTGTCTACAGAAGTGTATGTTTAGGGAGGGTGAGTGCTAGCATCTTTAACAATGGAGAGAGGTATTTTGGCGAGCAACTCAGAGGGAGTTTATACAACAATCTCTGGGTTAATCAATTGTTAAGAAGTTTGAAAACGGAGAAGGAGGAGAGCAAGATCAAACCCGAGGTTGCTTTCTCTGTTATCGCTATACAGAATGACAAAGAGACTCTGGTAAAATTTAATTATTTCTCTTCAATAAGACATGTTTGCTTCAACTAATGTCACATTAGTGTGTAAATATGATGAAAATAAGTTGATATGTGTGATATGAAATATATATTGTGAATGAAAGCGGATGCAACATTTAAGCTTGATAGGTCCAGTACATAAGATTTTTAGCATTGAAACACACTTATGAAATTATGGCCCTGTCTTAAGGGAACTGCTAATTTCTTAAATTATTTGCAGTCGAGTAAATATTTCTCACCCCCGATAGTCATCGGGATCCACAAACTCTGTCAAAATCAAAGAAAAAAGATAAGGTTCAACCTTGAATCAATCAGCTGGTTAGGCGGTTTGACTTTCGCAAGCTCTTGCAACCCGAAGATTTTTTGCAAAGAGAATTTCCTACTAGAGGGCATAACAAAGTATAGTTGTCCAAATCATCTCTTGCTCTTATCATTTGAGATGCAAGCTTTAATTTGCACGTTATGCAGCTATTTAAGATTAAGCCCCTGAGAAATCACATGTTATGTCCAGTTAGAAGCTATTAATAGTGCAACATATTTATTAAAAATATATTTTCTATCCATTGTTAAGAAGTTTGAGGTTCTTGGAACCATGAGCACTAACGTCTGAGATGTTTAGAGTTTCTAAATAATGGCCTGTCAATGTTTTAAATAGATTTTTCTGTATTTCCTTTCTCCTAGCATATTTTGCTATCGCCTTTGTCATGCTTCTTTAGTGTCTTTATTAGGCTCTATATACAAATATATAATGTGTAGTCTGGAATTTTTCAGCTTTGTCTAGATTGATTATTTTTTAGAATAGCAAGACTCTCGGAAATAAATTTTACAATTCAACAAGTTATTTAAATCCACCATCTTTAATTTGTTTAGAAGTATGAATTATAGTGATTAAAATAGTATGTTAAATGGACTCTTATGTATAGTTAATGCTAAGTCAAGTTGAGAGTGATATTAGATTTATAGTAGTTATTACTAATAGTTGGAAGAACTTCTCATTTTTCGTAATAAATTATAGTAAAATTTATCCCCTTTACGAGCCTATCAATGTGTCAGCTAACCTACTTGAGAGAGTTTTTTTTTTTGTTTTTGATCAACTAAATATTTTGTGGTTATGTTGAGAATGATATTGGTACTAAATGGTTTTCGTTGATAAGAGACAATGGATTTTTTGTGTATCTTTCTTAGTATTGTAATTGAATTTGGTAAAAGCCAAAAGTTGATTTTTGCTTTGGTGGGTTTGAGCAGGACTGAGGACTTTGTTGCGGCATTGGATGAGTAAAGAAAATCAAGATGTATTTATTTCATTGTTTCAGTCTTTTTTTTGTGCAAATTGGTCGAAAAAACTCAATATTTGTTTGTTTCCCTGTCTTTTGAATTGATAAACTTGAGCCTTGAAATACAATGCAACTTAGACTTTCTTCTTTCCTTACGACTGTTTTTATGTGTCTTCCTTATTTTGGATTTTTTAGTTACTGGAAACAAAACATTACTAGGTTCTTAGATTAATGGAACAGTCTCACTCAGTATCAGGATCAGGATCATGATCAATCATTTGATACCACAGAGGATGAACTAGAGAAAATGTGTGCTACTTATTTAAGGTTTTTGCTGCCTCAGTGACCGATTTACAGGTAAGTCAATATGCTTCTTTCTGTTAGATTACCTTAATTAACTCTTGACTCTAACCAAATGAGATTAGTCGATTTTAGTAGATATTAACATCTATTTGGATTTGATTTTTCATTTTATTCTGCCACTTGATAATTATGAAAGGCCACTATTTCAAATGCTTTGTTTATAGTGTTGTTATGATTTATGAGTTGGTGTCATTTTCATTACGTGTATTTTTTCCCTTTGTTGTGTGAATCCCAATTTGGATATGAGAACTAAACATGTGAGCATGTTTCTATTAGTACTGGACCACGTTCTACTGTAATCCTCTGAAATTTGGTAAAATAGCTGTTGAAAAAATTTCTATTCTAAAATTGATTATTTTTCATTCCAAGTGATCTTTAAAGAAGAGAGAATCAATGAAAACATGAATTGTCAATTCTATGATTTTTGGTAAGACTAAGAATTCAAATATTTAATAACTCTTTAATAAGTGTATTCTCTCTTATAATTTAAGAAATTCTTATCTGCACTAGACTTTCCTTTATAGTTATATACTACCTTGCATGTAACAAAGTTATTATAATCAGAAACCTTGGGAGCATATGTCATGTATTTGAGAAAGTGAATAGGGCAAGAATGTAACAAGTCAAATGAATATCAATTACTTTGTTATATTTTCTTCATGAGCTAAATAGCTCTTTAGTTCAAATTCATAATCCAGAGCTGACGAATCCGAAGCTTAAATAAAATATTTTGATGTTAATTTTAAAAAAAATAAGTGGCAGTTAGTATAAGACAAAGAACGAAGAAAAAAAGTTAATATTCTACAGTTATCTTCTCCTTACTAGAGGTGATTTTTGAAATATTTATTATCTTGTGTTTCTCTTATTGAATATTGAGAAGGAAGACACTGTTATGGGGAGATCACACCATTATGAAATGTAATAACTTGAAAATATTTAAAACTATAATGTTGTGAAATAGTGATGTTAGTTGTTAGTAATAAAGAGATAAAAGACATAGTTATGTCAACGTTAGAAAACAGCTAGCCGCCAAAATGCATTAGAAGTCCTCCATTAAAATAAAAAAGGTGTAGAGAGTGACAAAGAAAAACTGAATGTGTAATTTATTATTTTTGTATAAATGGATATTTGAAGGTCTTATATGCATATATGTTTTTTTTTGTACTTAAATATAATTTTTGTTCATCATTTTACTGGTAATTCGTAATATATATATTTTTTCAGTTCTTTCAAGTCCAAGTTTATTAGTTGATATGTATTCACTTGATTTTCTAGGTACCTCCAGATCTTCTACGTTGTAGTTATTGGGATGCAGAGGATTGACTACTAAGCTTAGGAATCTAGCTCCAACTTATTGTAAATATTGAATTAGACTATGTTTGTGTTGTATTTGAAGCAAAGGACTCAACTATTTAAAATTCTTTGTATATATACATTTTTCTTATTAGATATTGATGCTTCTTTCATTAATCATTTGCTTTTCTTTAGTGAAATTCGTTCACTACTTATAATTCCATAAAATGCATGTAAAATTATTGATGAGAAGTTGTTGTGGAATTGCTTACTCTTTAGTTAGAACAACAATTTAATTTGATAGTGTTAGGCCCGTGCTCTAGCACAGGCCATACCCATCTAGTATATATATATGGCAGAGCTTTGCAAAATTTCATTCATCTTTTTTAGGAGTAAACTTATCTAGTTCCCACTTCAGCTACACAGAATTCATATAACTAAATTCCTTCAACGTCTATACTGATGGTAAAATATATACTATTATATTTTCTGCTCATGTGGAATTTTATAACACTACACCTAATGGTTGAGTGATTGTTGTTGTCTATGCAGTGAAGAAAATTTGGTGGAAAACATGTTTAGTGCTATATTCTACCGTCTAAATAAAATTGATTGTTTTACATCAGGTTTTGCCAGGTTTTATTCAAGGTATGTTAAGGCAAAATTCTCTTTTTCATATCGCGCAAAATCTTAAAATTTATATATCATTGAATAAATTATTTTTACTATTCTATTCCTAGAAAGACCCTCTGTGAAGGGCATTGGGAAGTCATGTTATCTTTGATTCTATTGTATTGTTCTTATACTTGTATAATTGTGAATTGTGTTGGGGAATATGATGTCGGTTCGCTACCGGAAGGCACCACCATTGCTAGTATTTGGTTGGGTATGTCATACATGTGCATCTATATATATGTGTGTGTGTACTCACGACATACGGTTAAACAAGCATATCATGCATATTTAATTATTGGGAGGTCAGATGTCAGCCATTGAGGCTATCAGAGTTCCAGTTTAAGGTAGTATCTTTATTACCCTTTCTATCACAACCATTTATGACATCATTTTCCGCCTTACATACTAGTACATTTTCATTCGTACTGACGTCCCATTGCCTGGGGATGCTGCATGTTGTGCTGCAGGTTTGAACATATGTCTTGATCGGCTTTTCCCATAGGTGTGTTGTCTCAGCTGAGGATTGATAAGCTCCATTCTTTCTAGATTTGTTGGTTGTTTATAGATTTTACATACTCGAGTTTCGTATATAGTTGTTGACATCATTGGGGACTTATCCTAACCAGTTGAGTTGTAGTATTCGTAGAGACTGGTGGACATTTTTGGTTGGGTCTTCTCAGCTTTCATTTATAGCCTTATCGGTTTATTGTATTCATAGTCTCAGATGATGCCTCATCGTCATGCTAGTTCTTTATCAGTAATTTGGTCTTGACGGCTTGCTTTATGTCTTTCGTATTGTTGTGAGCTTGCCAATCTAGTTATTTTGTTTCAACAGTTATTGTAGTGGCCTTGTCGGCCCTCACTGTTCATTTCCTTTATGTGTTAGTTGATTCGCTCGGTCAAGTGAGGCACTGGGTGTGTGTTACGCCTCCGCTAGATTGGGGAGTGACACAAGAGTTAGCCTAGACCTCTATCCCCTTCGGCTTTTAGAAGTTTCTTAGGTTTGGCTGGTTACTATAGAATGTTTGTTGAGGGATTTTCTACGATTACCTCTCCATTGACCACATTGACCCAAAAGAAGGCTAAGTTCATATGGTTCGAAACATGTGAAAAGAGCTTTATGAATTAAGGATAGAATTACTTCCACTCCAGTGTTGACTTTACTGGAACGGATTGATGGTTTGGTTGTTTATTGTGATGCCTCGAGAATTGGGCTAGGATGTGTGCTTATGCAAAATGGAACCCATTGCCTATGCTTCAAGACAACTTAAGATTCAGAAGAAGAATTATCCTACCCATGACCATGAACTAGTGGGGGTTGTCTTTTACTTAAAATTTTGGAGGCTTTATTTGTATGGTGTTCATGTGGATGTCTTTACCGACCACATGATTTTGTAATAGGTGTTCAATAAGAAGGATCTAAATCTTTGCCAAAGAAGGTGGCTTGAGCTATTGAATGATTATGATATGGGTGTTCTCTATCACCTCGGTAAGGCGAATGTGGTGGAAGATGTTCTTAGTTGGTTATCTATGGGTAGTGTTGCTCGCATCGAAGATGGTAAAAATGAGTTTGTTCAAGATGTTCATAGATTGGCTTGGTTGGGTGTTTAGTTAGTAGACTCTACCAACGATGGTGTTATGGTTCACAATTGGTCAGAATCGTCTTTTGTGGTGGATGTGAAAGCCAAGCAAGGTCTTGATCCAACTTTTGTTGAATTAAAGGAAGTTGTGCTTGAAAAGTCCGTACAGGCTTTCTCCCAAGGGGGAGATGGTGTACTTAGATATCAAGGTCATTTGTGTGTTCCTAATGTCGATGACTTGAGAGAATAGATCTTGTCAAAAGCCCATAGCTCTCGATATTCCATTCACCCACGAGCCATGAAGTTGTATCGTGACTTGCGGGAGATCTATTGGTGGAATGGGATGAAGAAGGATATTACAGAATTTATGGCTAAATGTCCCAATTTTAAACAAGTGAAAGTTGAGAATTAGAAACCGGGAGGTTTATCCCATGACATTATCATTCCTACTTGGAAGTGGGAAGATTTGAATATGGACTTCATCGTTGGGTTGCCTCGCACCCGGCAACAACATGACTCAATTTTGGTTATAGTACATCGAAATACAAAATCGGCTCATTTCATTCCTGTCAGGATTTCTTATTCGGTGAAGGACCATGCTAAGTTGTACTTGAGAGAAATGGTAAAGTTGCATGGAGTTCCTTTATCCATTATCTCTAATTGGGGTACCTAATTCACTTCTCAGTTTTGGAAATCTTTTCAAAAGGGTCTTGGTACTCGTATTAAGCTACGTACGACCTTTAACCCACAAACCTATGGGCAAGCGGAGCGTACTATCCAACATTTGGAAGATATGTTGAGAGCTTGTGTGATTAATTTAAAAGGTAATTGGGATGAGCACTTGCCTTTGATTGACTTTACATATAACAATAATTATCACTCAAGTATTGGTATGGCTCCATTTGAGGCATTATATGGTAGGAGGTGTGGATCTCCTTTGGGTTTTCTTGAAATAGGTGAAGTCGCTTTGATACACCCCGAGTTGGTACATGATGCTATGGAAAAAGTTTGACTTATTAGAGAGAGGTTGAAAACGGCTCAAAGTCGGCAAAAGTCATATGCCGATGTTAGAAGATGTCACGCCCCAAGCCTACACCCTGGACGTGGCCGACACTCGAGAACCATTGTTGGCCCCAAGTAAACCATTGGCCTGACTTACTTACTCAGCAGAAGACTTAACTCATGTAGAAAAATACTTTTAAATTAAACTGAACTGCTCAATAAACACTTAGAATGTATCAAGATAGCATTCACTGGCCAAAAGTGGCAACTCAAGTCTCAACCATTAAAACAGGAAATAAAAACTCGATAACTAACATCTGATTATCTATGAAGCCTCTAAACAACTGAGATGGATGTCGGGACAAGACCCACGACATCCTAATGAACTAATGATAAAACTGAAAGCAATAAAAGGGATCCTACGAAAGCAAGGAGGCTCACCACAAGACTCTGAGTGCTCAACTGGATCAACAATGCGCTAGATGTTGATCCTGGTTACTTGTGTCTGCATCATAAGAAAATGAAGGCCAAATGGTATCAGTACATTGAATGTACGAGTATGCGAGAGGAATTCTAAAACAAGACATAAGCTTGAAATGAACTAAAGAACTTACCTGGCTCAACTGAACTGAACTGAACTGATTTCAATACAAAGCAGTGTGCATAAATGCAGTATAAAGAAAAGCTTTAAAACATTGTTTTCAACTCTGTGTATTTAGAAATACAATAATAACTCTGTATGTATGCAAAGATACAATATGAACTATGTTTGTATATGAAAACACAAATATTTCTGATGTATATAAAAATACGAAGTACTGTTGTGGGAGTTTCTCTAACCGACAACCATCACTTAAGAGTTATCGTGATGATACAACATTTTGCCTCACGCTGCTATGGTCGTCCTATACCTTGCCGGGGCTATAGAACCTGAACTACTAAATGGATCCACTAGTCTATGTTAAAAAGCACTAAAGGAATCATCTAAAAAGTATGACCCTTTTCTACTCATTATGGCTATATGGTTTATGGCGGCTCGGAGTTCTCTGAACTCTCCCCCATATCGGTGCTCAATACTGCTCCCAAAATATACTAGCGCTTTATGTTTTAAAAATATAACTTCTTTATGTGGTTTGAGATAATTTCTCAAAACTTAGCTCAAAGACTATCTTGGAAATCTCAGTTCCCTTCTTGCTTAATTGTGAAAACATTTACTTTTATCTAAAAACTAGCTCAAAGGCTCTTTGGAAATCAAAGTTTCCCTTCTTGCTTAATTGTAAAAGCATTTACTCTTTTCTGAAAACTAGCTCAAAGGCTCTCTGGAAATCAAAGTTTCCTTACTTGTTTAAAAGTGAAAACATTTTAAACTCTTTGGGAATACATAGTCCCCATATACTTTTGAAGAAATGAACTTCAACTTTACTCTTTACTAAACTCAAAACTCAAGTCTTAAAACAAAGTTAAATCATTTGTAAAAGACTTTTGGAAGACTCTATGAACTTCTCTTGACTTGGCTCTTAACTTCTCTTGACTTGAGTCTTAACTTCTCTTGACTTGACTCTTAACTTTCCTTGAATTGAATTATGGATTCAAGGATTGTGATTTGTGATAGGAAAGATCTCATGATGTTTAGAATGATTTTAGATAGCTAAACATGAGAAAATATCAATAATTAACTGTCTGAAAGATGGTCCGCGACGCGGAGATGTATTTAAATTTTTGGTTGCGAAATAAATTTTTTGGCAGAAGGGTCCATGACCACTTTGTGATGCAAGGGGAAATTTTCAAATCTGAGAAACAGGTCCGCGACGCGGACCTGCTACCCAGATTTGCCCAACTTGTTCCTTCTTCGTTTTCTATCCCCAATTCTCCTAATTTCGATTCTTTTTCTCCATATCTCTTTAGATTCAGGTACCCACAACATATACACAAGAATCTAACTCAAAGCAACTCTAATAATCAATCTTAAACTCGCACGAATTCCTCAATCTCATCCCAAATTCAAGAACGAAAGCAATTCAAGAATATAACTCAAGAACATCAAATTCTCTCAATCTTTTTAGGACGAAATTTCACAGAATAAAACATGTTTGGTGCGTGGGTGAATGAACCCAATGCCGTGTGAACTCACATACCTCGTAGGGATCACCCCTTGACGAAATCCACAAGCGATTCGTGAAGATCTTGATGATTCGTGCTTCCTTTCCTCCTTTCTCCTCTTTTTTTCTCTTTTCTCAAAACCCAAACTCTTTTTCCAAAAGCGTAAATTGTCTAAGATCAGTTTAGACCCCAATAAATTACCCAAAAATGTAATAAAATAATTGGGTAAGGAAAAGACCATAATGCCCCTTTAAAATCCGGATTGGACATTTCCTTAATTGAACAGCCCAATTTCCAATCGGTATATCTCCCTCATACAAACTCGGAATCGCACAAAATTGGCGGCGTTGGAAAGATTGTTCCAAGATATTTCCTACGATATCTGAAAACACATCTAACTCATCCTGACCTAGAAGTGATGGTCGTTTGAAGTTGACCAAAAACTCAACTTTAACACATTTAAAATTTTCCAGAATTTTTTATACTTTCCAAAAATGACTATTTCCACTTTTTAACTTCTTTCTAGCTCTTTCTAGTTACGGGGTGTTACCATATCTACCCCTTGGGAATATTCGTCCTCGAATGAGCTTACTCTTAGTAGGCTAAGGGTGTAGCATTTAACATTCAGTTCAAACACCCAACAAGCAATGCAATTCCAATATGCTAATCTTATAAATAAAAGCTAAGAAAAGGATTAGTACCTTGATCTGGAATTTCTCCAATTTCAAAGAGATGTGGATATCCCTTCTTCATATCCTCCTCAACTTCCCAAGTAGCTTCCTCAACAAATCGGTTCCTCCAAAGAACTTTGACTAATACTACTTCTTTAGTCCTCAACTTGCGAACTTGACAATCTAGAATCTGAACCAGAATCTTTCCAGAATTTTTTATACTTTCCAAAAATGACTATTTCCACTTTTTAACTTCTTTCTAGCTCTTTCTAGTTACGGGGTGTTACCATATCTACCCCTTGGGAACATTCGTCCTCGAATGAGCTTACTCTTAGTAGGCTAAGGGTGTAACATTTAACATTCAGTTCAAACACCCAACAAGCAATGCAATTCCAATATGCTAATCTTATAAATAAAAGCTAAGAAAAGGATTAGTACCTTGATCTGGAATTTCTCCGATTTCAAAGAGATGTGGATATCCCTTCTTCATATCCTCCTCAACTTCCCAAGTAGCTTCCTCAACAAATCGGTTCCTCCAAAGAACTTTGACTAATACTACTTCTTTAGTCCTTAACTTGCGAACTTGACGATCTAGAATCTGAACCGGAATCTCCTCATAAGATAAGCTATCATTGATACAAATATCCTCAGTTGGTATGATAAGTGAATGATTTCCCATGCACTTCCTTAACATGAAAATATGAAATACTGGATGAACCGATTCTAACTCTTCTGGTATCTCTAACTCATAAGCTACATTGTCAATCCTCTTGAATATTCTATAAGGACCAATATACCGGGGACTAAGCTTCCCCTTCTTACCAAATCTCATAAAACCCTTCATGGGTGATACTTTTAAATATACCCAATCATCTACTTCAAACTCTAACTCTCTTCTCCTAACATCACTGTAAGATTTCTGACGACTCGGTGCTGCTTTCAATCTCTCTTGAATAACTTTAACTCTCTCCATAGCTTGACGAACTAAATATGGTCCTATTAACCCAGCTTCACCAACCTCAAACCATCCAATAGGAGGTCTGCATCTTCTCCTATAAAGAGTTTCGTAAGGAGCCATCTGGATACTAGAATGGTAACTATTGTTGTAAGTAACTCAATGAGAAGTAGGTGATCATCCCAATTACCCTTGAAATCAATCACACAATCTTCCTTGATACCTCAAAACACCATCTCCCCCTTGTTCAAAGCCATTACTTTTTGCTTATGAACATTTGCCTCTAGTTCAAGAAAAATAGGATATTGGTCTTGCTTCTCTTTTACTTCTGACACTAATGATGATTCAGCCTCATTCATCACCACTACTCCTCCTTCTATGGAATCCATTAGTCGAACTCCTAGCCGTGCAAGTCTATGCACCTCTTTTGCTAACTCTTTCTTATCTTCCTCAAAATAGGCAGTATTACTCATAGATAATCTACTCAAGGCATCATCAGCAACATTAGCCTTACTTGGGAGATAAAAAATACTCATGTCATAAACTTTGAGTAACTCTAACCACCTTCTCTGTATGAGATTAAGCTCTCTCTATAACGACCCTTCTGGAATAATATAAGCCTATAATAATATAAGCCAATAACTCACGAGATTTTTGCAGATATATATAATGTCCTCACACTAGTAAAAATGATATAAAAAGAATATTACCAACTTTCGAGTACCCAAACTATGTGGTTCATGCTTCACGCAATCATTCAAAATTAGTGGTAAATTTAGCATATTACAAGACTTGGGCTTACACACCCCAAAAGAACAAAACATAGAGTCATACTTATATTACAACCCATGGTGACATGATCACATTAGTCCTCAAAATTTAATGTAAATATACACCACATAGATCATGTACAAGTCACAATGTTTATACAAAATATAGATTTCTATATGCAATTGTGATCTTCCATCACCAATGGCCAGTTTCATGCCTCCTCTCGATCATTCCCTACGATAGAAACAACTATCGCTAAGCATATAGCTTAGTGGTGTAAAAACTATAGGTTCGAAGCCATCAGATTCACAAAACTACCTTTCTCAAGTCATGGGCAGCATAATCGAACATAAAAATAAATCAAGTAAACAATCTATCAAGAGTATCAAGTTCGATATTTAGAGGTCCAAATGTCAAGAACGCTCATAGTACCATTTTTCAAAAGATTCAATAACAAGGCTCGCCCAATATGTACATCATGTCTTCACACCAAGCACAATCAAGTATCAAGAACAGTTGACGCCCTGTATCAAGAAGGGTCAAAGCCCAAGAATCAAGAGAACCAAGAACCATATTAAAGATGGCTTTCTAGTTCGTACTTAAAATGGACAACTTCCATTCTTAAGACGAACTAAAAATCCAGAGTCAAGATGGCAAATGATCTGAATCAAGAGGCATACCAATAGTGACAAAGTCACAACCACAAGAAGGAAAAGGTCCCAACAAGAGTGCCAAGTGATCAAATAATCCTTACAAGTGGACGAGTTACACAAGCGTCTTTAACGTCTTAAAGGATACCAACACGACAATGCAAAGTGACAAGAGGTAACCAAGGTACCAAGATCAATCTTCAGATATACCAGAAGTTAAAAGAGTACAAATACAAGTTTATACACAAACCTCAATGCTTTAGCAAAGAAACAGTCCAACACAACTTCAAGAGTTCAAACCGTAGAGCAACCAATGTATCAAGGTCCTCAATTGGTTCACGAGTATATACAACCTTTAAAATACAATTAAATAACTTCTTTAATCCCTAGCAGCTCAATAATATTGATGTAAAACAGGATTATCATCACAAGTAAGATTAGCCTGTACAAACACAACTATGCTCCCAAACAGTGATTCTGGCCAGCCTAGTACCTCATGTCGCAACTTAGATTTGAAAAGGAAAATGGCAAAAATAGACTTATAGCCTTCATGAAAGATGTAGCTACATCTCTTAAGGTTGCAAAAAAACAAGAATCACCGCAAAATATATTTTGTACAACAAGATATAGTCAAAACACTAACAGTTGTTCATACAGGATTTGAAATTCCAAAATCTGGACAGAACTTGTCCTATGTTGCGTCCAATATTTTGAATCCATAACAGCTAAATCAGAGTTTTACATAAACATAAGAGTTGTAGGTCTACGGATTATATTTCCAAATCATATTTATTCATTGTAAACTAAGTTCTAGAGCGAGAGATATGCATAAAATACCAAACACTACCCAACTCAGAAACATATTTTGTCACTTACCAACAAGAAGTGTGTGTTCTTGAATTCCAGCCAAAAGGGCCAAGTTTTTCTTTTGTAATTTTGAAGAACAACTGATTAAAGAAGGCTCTAAGGTTTTTTAGACTTGGAAAGAAAACGAATTAACTCAAGGAGGTGAAAGTATATATAGTCACACAAGTGATGTTTATCACTTGTACAACTGTCTCCAAAAAGGGCTGCCCAAATAGTTGTGTGCTGCCCAAAATACATACATATACATCTATATATATATATATATATATATATATCCCTCATCTCCTTTTCAAGTTATACATAATTCTAATTAGAATATTACGAAAATACCCTAATACAATACCTGAAGTTACGATCACAATTTATGTTAAGCAAGTTAGCAATTATCACAACATTTCAAGTTCCCAAAATGAGACTAAAACATATTCTAGCAATTAAGAAATGGTAAATCAACATGCGACTCTTGGTTATTATTTAGGGGTGTTACAATTCTCTCCCCCTTAAAGAATTTTGTCTCAAAATTTAGCCTACACTAGTCCCGGAACAAGTGCGGATATTGGGTCCTCTTGTCTTCTTCTCGAGCTTCAATCCGAATAGGTTCTTCATTATACGTCAAGTCAGGATTAACCTCAATAGATTCAACTGGAGAACATGCGATGGATCAGAATGATATCTTATGAGCATAGAAACTTGAAAGACATTGTGGATCTTCTCCAACTCCGGTGGCAAAGATAATTTATATGCAACTGGTCCAATCCTTTCAAGTATCTCATAAGGTCCAATGAATCGGGGACTACGTTTTCCTTTTTGGCCAAATCTCATAATCTTTTTCCATGGAGACACCTTTAAGAATACTTTATCTCCCACTTGATATTCAATGTCACGCCTTTTAAGATTAGCGTACGACTTTTGTCGATCTGAAGAAATCTTTAGACGATCCTTGATAATTTTTACCTTGTCCTCTGTTTGTTACACAATTTCAGGACCAACAAGCTTTCTTTCACCAACTTCACTCCAACAAAGAGGGGTCCGGTAGTTCCTTCCGTATAGAGCTTCATAGGGAGGCATTCCAATACTCGATTGGTAGCTATTATTATAACCAAATTCTATCAAAGTCAAGTGTTTGTCCCAACTACCCTCAAACTCCATGATACAAGTTCGAAGCATATCCTCCAAAATTTGTATAACTCTTTCCGACTGGCCGTCTGTTTAAGGATGGAACGAAGTGCTAAATTTCAGCTTAGTACCCAAAGCTTCCTACAAGCTACCCCAAAATCTAGATGTAAACCTTGGGTCTCGGTCAGATACAATAGACATAGGGATACCATGTAGTCTTACAATCTCACTAATGTACAATTCGGCTAAACGCTTAAGTGAGTAATCCATTTTGATTGCTAAGAAGTGAGCACTCTTGGTTAACCTGTCCACAATCACCCATATTGCATCATGATTTCTCTGAGTGCGAGAAAGTCCAGAAACATAGTCAATAGTTATTCTCTCCCATTTCCATTCCGGCATCGACAAGGGCTATAGTAAACCAACTGGGACTTGATGTTCTACCTTTACTTGTTGACAAACCAAACACTTGGAAATGAACTCCGCAATGTCTCTCTTCATACCATTCCACCAACAATGTTCTTTGATGGTCTGGTACATCTTTGTACCTCCAGGATGCATTGCATATGGTGAAGTATGTGCTTCATTCCGTATTTTTCTCCTCAAGTTGTCATCATTAGGGATGCATAACCTGTTCTGATAAAATAAGACACCATCCTCTGTTAATGTAAAATCCAGCTTTTCCCCATTTTGAACTTCTCTGGTTAATTTTACAAGTTTCTCATCTATCTTTTGTGCTTCTTTCACTTGTTCAAGTAATATTGGCTTTACTTGCAAATTAGCAATAACTGAACCATTTGAATCAAGTGTAAAACAAACATTCATAGCTCTTAACTCAAGGAGCAAGGGTAAATGAATCAAAGAAATGCTTGCAAAGGATTTTCGACTTAAGGCATCTGCAACCACATTGGCTTTACCTAGATGATAATCAATCGTGCAGTCATAATCCTTGATGAGTTCAAGCCATCTACGTTGTCGAAGGTTTAGCTCCTTCTGAGTACTCAAGTACTTTAAGATCTTGTGATCAGTGAATATATGACATTTCTCTCCATACAAATAATGCCGCCATATTTTTAAAGCAAACACTACAGCAGCAAGTTCAAGATCATGGGTATGATAATTCAATTCATGCGGTTTAATTTTCGAGAGGCATAAGAAATAACCTTCCCTTCTTGCATCAAAACGGATCCTAGACCATTGTGAGAAGCATCACTGTATACTACATACTCTTTCCCTTCAATTGGTAGAGTAAGTATAGGCGCTTGAGTCAACAAGGATTTGAGAGTTTCAAAGCTCTCTTTGCATTTGTCATCCCAAATAAACTTTACTTCCTTCTGCAAGAGCTTAGTCAAGGGAGAAGTGATAATGGAAAAGCCTTTCACAAATCTTCTGTAGTATCCTGCTAAGCCTAAGAAACTTCTTACCTCGGTTGGACTTTTGGGAGGTCTCCATTCAACAACTGCTTGTATCTTACTAGGATCCACCTTCACGCCTTCGGCTGATACAGCATGTCCCAGAAATGTCACTTCATCAAGCCAAAATTCACACTTGGAAAGTTTAGCATAAAGTTCCTTCTCCTTCAAAATTTCCAAAATAATCCGGAGGTGTTTATCATGGTCTTCACTACTTCTGGAAAATATTAAAATATCATCTATAAAAACAACCACAAACTGATCTAGATAAGGCTTGAATACTCGATTCATTAGATCCATGAATGCCACAGGAGCATTTGTCAATCCGAATGGCATCACCAAAAATTCATAATGACCATACCAAGTTCTAAAAGCAGTTTTAGGAATATCTTCTTCTCTAACATGCAGTTGGTGATATCCAGACCTTAATCAATCTTTGAGAATACTTTAGCACCCTTTAGTTGGTCAAACAAATCATCGATCCTCGATAGTGGATATCTATTCTTGATTCTTATTTTGTTCAATTGTCTATAGTCAATACAAAGCCTAAGAGTGCCATCTTTCTTCTTTACGAATAAAACAGAGGCTCTCCAAGGAGAAACACTAGGTCGAATAAAACCTTTCTCAAGAAGTTCTTGCAATTGAGATTTCAATTCCCTTAATTCTGCCGGAACCATTCTATAAGGAGTGATAGAAATAGGGGTAGATCTAGAAATAAGCTCGATTGGAAATTCAACCTCTCTTTCTTGGGGAAATCCAGGAAGGTTTTCTGGGAAGACTTCTGAAAATCACATACAGCAGGTATGTCCTTGATACAAGGACTTTTCAACTGTGTATCAACTATGTGAGCAAGGTATGCCATACAACCTTGACGCATCGGCTTTCTTGCCAAGGCCATAGAAATAATACTAGATGTCAATGATCTTTCACATTGTACAATAATGTGTGAAAATGTTGGATCTTTAAAGGTCACATGCTTTGACCTACAATCTACCACTGCATGATATTTATGAAGCCAATCCATCTCGATAATAACATCAAAATCCTTGAAGGGCATTTCAATCAAATCATCAGGGAATACTAGGTTTTGAATCACGAAGGGACAATCACGATAAATTCGATTGCACACAACCTGATAACCCAAAGGACTTTCAACCAGCACATCATAATTAAGCCTCATAGATTTCACATTTTCAGGAAGAACAAGTGATGAACAAATATAGGAATGTGTAGAACCAGGATCAAACAGTGTAAACACACATAAGCCAAATAAGTGAAATTTATCGACAACCACGTCTTGTCCATCCTGCTCATCCCTCTGCCTCATAGCATAAGCACGTGCAGTAGTCATTTGTCCACTAGCTTGATTAGCTCCACTTGTACCTGCTGCTTGGGTGTTTTTAGGTCTTGTACCTCTATTAGTTTGAGGAGGATTAATAGAAGACTTATAAATGGAGCCTTTAGTTCTCAAGGAAAGAGCATTATTAGGATTAGGACATTCCTTCACTTTATGATCAAAGCTCCCACAATTGAAACATGCACCAGAAGCTCTCCTGCAAGTACCATAATGATTCTTTCCACATTGCGGACAAGTGGGAACACGAGGTTTGCCTTGGCCATAAGTTGGAGTGCTAGCTGTAGAAATATCTGATATGTTTTGCTTTTGTTGCGGTGGCCTGTTATCACTACTAGCCTTAGAGTTATCAAACCTTCCCCTTTATGATGGACCCCCAAAATTTGGTCTAGGCTTCCAGAATTTGTTTTCATTTCTACTAGCTTCTTCTTTATCAAGTCGCTCCCAAGTAAAAGCAGCAGACACTAGCTTAAAAAGTTCTCATGTTGCAGGATCGCCACATTCTTTCTAATGGAATTATTTAAACCATCTTCAAATTTCCTACACTTGTCTTTTTCTTCTTTAATAATACCTCCAGCATAACGAGAGAGTCTTAGAAACTTTTGTTGGTAGCCAGCAATAGACATACCTCGCTGCCTTAAATTCAAAAACTTATTTCTCTTTGCATCACAATAAGCAGGTGGGACATACTTCATACGTAATTCCCTAAGAAAATCATCCCAAGTAAGAACAGGAGGTTTTACCTTGGCATTTGGAACACTTACCCACCAATCGTAAGCATTCTTTTGTAATAATGAAATAGCATATTTAAATTTGGCAACATCTGAACACTCTAGCTGCTCAAATACCCTCTTCATGCGCTCCAGTCATTGTTCAACATCCGTGGGGATCAACGGTGCCTTCAAACTCCACTCCACCCATTTTCCTCATTTTCTCAAAGTTAATCATGTTGGGATCATACATCGCTTCAGCCATGTGGTGGAAGAATTCAGCCATTTGTTGAAAAGGAGGATTCATGGCTTGAGTACTACGACTCATGTGAGGATGTGAACTAGCTCTTGCACCCTGATGGTTTCCCACTTCAGACACACTAGTGTGGGGAACATATTGATTCGAGACAGGTTCTCCAACCTCTTCTAGTGTATGAAGTTGGGGAACAGAGGTACTCGAACCTTCATGTGCAACTTCCATAGGTCGGTGAGAAGAAGAGGCCATAACTTAATTCCTTCAAAAGGGAAGATCACATTGCATTAGGGACATGTACATGATGCATGTGCACTCTACATGCGATAAAAAATATTTTAAACCATGTAAGTGAACAAATAATCCAAATAAAAACATTTTCAAATGTGAACAAGTATACAAGTAATTCACATCAAGAGTCCTAGAACCACAAACCTAGGCTCTGATACCAACACTTGTAACGACCCTTCCGGAATAATATAAGCCTATAATAATATAAGCCAATAACTCACGAGATTTTTGCATATATATATATATATTGTCCTCACACTAGTAAACATGATATAAAAAGAATATTACCAACTTTCGAGTACCCAAACTATGTGGTTCATGCTTCACGCAATCATTCAAAATTAGGGGTAAATTTAGCATATTACAAGACTTGGGCTTACACACCCCAAAAGAACAAAACATAGAGTTATACTTATATTACAACCCATGGTGACATGATCACATTAGTCCTCAAAATTTCATGTAAATATACACCACATAGATCATGTACAAGTCCCAAGGTTTATACAAAATATAGATGCCTATATGCAATTGTGACCTTCCATCACCAATGGTCAGCTTCATGCCTCCTCTCGATCATTACCTACGATAGAAACAACTATCGCTAAGCCTATAGCTTAGTGGTGTAAAAACTATAGGTTTGGAGCCATCAGATTCACAAAACTACCTTTCTCAAGTCATGGGTAGCATAATCGAACATAATAAATAAATCAAGTAAACAATATATCAAGAGTATCAAGTTCGATATTTAGAGGTCCAAATGTCAAGAACGCTCATAGTACCATTTTTCAAAAGATTCAATAACAAGGCTCGCCCAATATGTACATCATGTCTTCACACCAAGCACAATCAAGTATCAAGAAGAGCCGACGCCCTGTATCAAGAAGGGTCGAAGCCCAATAATCAACAGAACCAAGAACCATATTAAAAATGGCTTTCTAGTTCGTACTTAAAATGGACAACTTCCATTCTTAAGATGGACTAAAAATCTAGAGTCAAGATGGCAAATGATCTGAATCAAGAGGCATGTCAATAGTGACAAAGTCACAGCCACAAGAAGGACAAGGTCCCAACAAGAGTGCCAAGTGATCAAACAATCCGTTCAAGTGGGTGACTTACACAAGCGTCTTTAACGTCTTAAAGGATACCAACACGACAATGCAAAGTGACAAGAGGTAACCAAGGTACCAAGATCAAGCTTATGATATACCAGCAGTTAAAAGAGTACAAATACAAGTTTATACACAAACCTCAATGCTTTAGCAAAGAAACAGTCCAACACAACTTCAAGGGTTCAAACCGTAGACCAACCAATGTATCAAGGTCCTCAACTGGTTCACGAGTATATACAACCTTTAAAATACAATTAAATAACATCTTTAATCCCTAGCAGCTCAATAATATTGATGTAAAACAAGATTATCATCTCAAGTAAGATTAGCCTGTACAAACACAACTATGCTCCCAAAACAGTGATTCTGGCCAGCCTAGTACCTCATGTCGCAACTTAGCTTTGGAAAGGAAAACGACAAAACTAGACTTTATAGCCTTCATGAAAGATGTAGCTACATCTCTTAAGGTTGAAAACAAACAAGAATCACCGCAAAATATATTTTGTACAACAAGATATAGTCAAAACACTAAAATTTGTTCATAAAGGATTTGAAATTCCAAAATCTGGACAGAACTTGTCCTATGTTGCGTCCAATATTTTGAATCCATATCAGCTAAATCAGAGTTTTACATAAACATAAGAGTTGTAGGTCTGCGAATTAGCTTTTCAAGTCATATTTATTCACTATAAACTAAGTTCTAGAGGGAGAGATATGCATAAAATACCAAACACTACCCAGCTTAGAAACAAATTTTGTCACTTACCAACAAGAAGTGTGTGTTCTTGAATTCCAGCCAAAAGGGCCAAGTTTTTCTTTTGTAATTTTGAAGAATAACTGATTAAAGAAGGCTCTAAGGTTTTTTAGACTTGGAAAAAAAAACGAATTAACTCAAGGAGGTGAAAATATATATAGTCACACAAGTGATGTTTATCACTTGTACAACTGTCTCCAAAAAGTGTTGCCCAAATAGTTGTGTGCTGCCCAAAATGCATACATATACACCTATATATATATATATATATATATATATATATATATATATATATATATCCCTCATCTCCTTTTCAAGTTATACATAATTCTAATTAGAATATTACGAAAATACCCTAATACAATACCTGAAGTTACGATCACAATTTATGTTAAGCAAGTTAGCAATTATCACAACATTTCAAGTTTCCAAAATGAGACTAAAGCATATTCTAGTAATTTAGCAACGGTAAATCGACATGCGACTCTTGGTTAGTATTTAGGGGTGTTACACTCTCTGACTAAACATATACTGAAGACTTGTGATCGGTGAACACATCCACATGAACACCATGAAAATAATGATGCCATATTTTCAAAGAAAAAATACTACGGCAACTATCTCCAGATCATGGGTTGGGTAACTCTTCTCATGAACTTTCAACTGTCTGGAGGCATAAGCTACAACGTTGTCATTCTGCATTAACAGACAACCCAAACCAACTCTATACGCATCACAATAGACAACAAAGTCTTGTGTACCTTCTGGTAAGGTCAATACTGGGGTAATAGTCAACCTTTTCTTCAATACCTGAAAGTTTTTCTCACAAGCTTCAGACCATTGAAACTTCACTCTTTTCTGAGTCACTTGGTCAAAGGAGACTAAATAGACGGGAACCCTTTGACGAACCTTCTATAATAGCCAGCCAAACCCAATAAACTCCTAATATCAGTGGGAGATGTGGGTCTAGGCCAATTCTGCACGGCCTCTATATTTTGAGTATTAACTCTAATTCCATCACCAGAAACTATGTATCCTGAGAACGCCATAGACTCAAGCCAAAACTCACATTTAGAGAACTTGGCATACAACTCTCTATCTTTTAGAGTTTGGAGAACTCTTCTGAGATTACTAGCATGATATTCTTCGTTCCTTGAATAGATTAGTATGTCATCAATGAAGACGATAACAAACATATCTAAATAAGGTTTGAAAACTCTATTCATAAGGTCCATGAATACTGCAGGCGCATTGGTCAAACCAAAAGATATGACCATAACGTGTCCTGAATGTTGTCTTTGGAATATCACATTCCCTCACTATTAACTGATGGTAGCCTGATCTGAGGTCTATCTTAGAAAAAGAAGAAGATCCTTGAAGTTGATCGAAAAGATCATCAATTCTCAGAAGAGGATACTTGTTCTTGATGGTAACCTTGTTCAACTGACGGTAATCTATACACATCCTAAGGGAACGATCTTTCTTTCTCAAAAATGGGATCGGAGCACCCCAAGGTGAGATACTTGGTCGAATGAAACCTTCCTCTAAAAGATCTTTCAACTGTTCTTCTAACTCTTCTAACTCAGCTGGTTCCATGCTATATGGCGGAATAGAGATAGGATGAGTATCAGGAATAATATTTATATCGAAGTCTATTTCTCTCTCAGGAGGGACTCCGGGAAGATCATCTGGAAAGACTTCTGGAAACTCTTTTACTATTGAAATTGATTGAATAGGAGATATCTCAACACTAGAGTCATTAACTTGGACTGAGTGTTAGTCACACCCCTTGGAAACTTTCTCACCTTAAGGTACGAAATAAAATGACCCTTAGGCACTGTTGAACTGCTCTTCAACTCTATAACTGGTTCACTGGAAACTGGAACTTGACTACTCGAGTTCTACAATCTATTGATGCATAACATGCATTAAGCCAGTCCATACCTAGAATGACATCAAACTCTACCATGTCTAACTCAACTAAATCAGTCATGGTACTATTGTGATTGACGGAAACGGAACAATCACGATAGACTCTTTCTACTAGAATAGACTCACTATCAGGTGTAGAAACACTGAAGGCTTAAGACGTCGCTCAGGAAGAACATCAAAATTGAAGACTTGGATCATACCAGTTACAACATCTGGTGAATCCTCTTGCTCTCAGCGCGATAGCATAAAGAAGGTTTCCTTCTCCACCTGCCCTTGAAGTTGCTCATCTAGATGCAACTCTATCTGGTGGAGCAACTGTAGAAGACTAGGCTCTATTGCCCCCACAACCATTACTCTGTGTGCTCTTAGGACACTCTCTCATAAAAATGACAGTTCTGGCCACACTTGAAGCAACTAGTGGAGTCATCACGACACATCCCTGAGTGGCTCCTACCACACTTAGCACATGTATGAGTTTTAGTACCCCTTTGTGCATTACTACCTGCGAATGCGCAGGTCTAGCTCTGAAGTTTGGACAATTCAGATTTTCTACTGACATTTGTTCCTTGGTGCAGGTGCACTAGCAGATGATGGAGCAGGTCCTTTCTGCTTGTATTGGAAAGAAGACCGATTTGCATTACTCTTTTGCTGCCCGTGTCATGACCCGAGAGCACCCATAGTTGTAACCGGCGTATTCGACCTCAAAGAGGTCAAATACAAGCCTCATGGATCATTCATTGCATACAATACTTAAAAAAAAGGAGAAATTAAAAATTTAAAACTTTCTTCACACACGAAGATACATTCACTAAATAGCAAGTGGAAGACTTTCTAGACTTAATCCAAGATGTCTCAAAACCATCTAATACTTGAATACAACATTGGGACTAAGCCCACTCCTAACTATAACAAAACTACATGACAAAAAGGAACATGTTGGTTATTGTCCTCGAATCTATGAGGACTCACCAAGTCTTTATCTTCAAACATCTTAGAAACCTATCCATCAACCATGGAATATCAACATCTCCAAATCCTTACACTTTAGTCAAAAGGAAAGAAAGGGGTTAGCACAATTAAGTACTAAGTATGGAAACCATGCAAAAATATGCTAAAAAGGACATTTGGTTGAAAGTCATGCCTTATGCCATTTTAGTAAAACTTCATGAACATTGACATATTAGACATATTATAGAACATAACCAACATATAAGACATTAACCATATTATAGACATACTCAACATTTTCACCAGGAACTCATTTCATCATCCAAGGACCCTTATCTAAAAGTTACCCTAAGACACACTTGAGTGAGACATGAAATGGCTGCCCATACAACCTCTTCATACACACCTAAGTGTTCCTCAAGGCTACTATAGACAAGAACCATCATACTTCAAGGTAACATACCAAGTAGCTCACTTCATTACCATAAGCTATTCATTCAACAAATCATTTAGACAATAAGTCAACATTCTTCTTTAAAGTCATTTAGGACACATTCATGCATTTAAGGGACTTCACACTTTAGTCATATAGACTTAGAGAACTCACTTTAGCACCTTCAAAGGCTACTTGTGCCATGTGTAGATAGCACCCCATACTACTACCTACATGGTGTAGAACCTATCAAGTAACTAGAGTTCACATTAAGGGCATCAAGTTCTACACTTAAAGATCCAAGTGTCAAGAATGCTCATAGCACCAATTTCCAAGAGATTCAATAACAAGGCTCGCCCAATATATACATCATGTCGTCACACCAAGCACAAGAAAGTATCAAGATGGGTCGACGCCCTATATCAAGAAGGGTCAAATCCTAATAATCAAGAGAACCAAGAACCATATTAAAAATGGCTTTCTAATTCGTACTTAAAATGGACAACTTCCATTCATAAGAATGACTAAAAATCCAGAGTCAAGATGGCAAGTGATCCGAATCAAGAGGCATGCCAAGAGTGACAAAGTCACATTCACAAGAAGGACAAGGTCCCAACAAGAGTGTCAGGTGATCAAACAATCCGTACAAGTGTCCCATGATTTCCTTATTTATGAATGTTCTTAAAAAAGCTTAAGTTTGAGAAAATGAGTCAACTTAATTGATTTCTAAATGTTTATGTGCATTTGAGTATGAGTTGCATATAGACTTCACGATATGATGATTTGAACATGTTTTAGCTTGGAGTTAATGTTTCCTTCTCGGATATGTGCATTTATGTGACTGCATTTATGATTGGGTTTTTAGGTTTAAGTTCCTGCCCTCCTTATGATGTCTTGAATCTCATTCGAGGACGAATAATCCCCAGGGGAAGATAATGTAACACCTTGGATTTGAAAAGGCAGGAAAATTTTAGTTTTTCACAACTTGGTGTCAGCAACCACGACACCATCCATGGACCGTAGGTGGGACGACGGTCCGTAGTTAGTAGCCATGGTTAGCCAGTTGGTTTTCCTAAAAATTTCAAGTTTTCTGTATTTTTCAATGGTTCACCAGGATGATCCGTCGTTCAATGTACGAGTCTTGGACAGGTCTCATAGGTAAGTCCACGAACCGTAGGTGGGACAACGGTCCGTAGTTGGTGGTCATGGTTGGCCATTTGGTTTTTTCTAAAAAATTTAAGTTTTCAGTAATTTTCAACGGTTCACCAGGACAGTCCGTCGTTCAATGCACGAGTCGTATAGGTCTCCTAGGTAAGTCCCATACTTAGAGAGATTTTGAGGTCAAAAGTTGAGGACCACGGCTGGGACCCACGGCCTATCGATTGTACCACGACTCGTGGGTGGTGCCCATTATTTGAGGTTCCAAAATTTAAGTCTCTGAACCAATCGAATGAGGGATAGGACGGTCCGTAGGTTGACCCACAGACTGTAGGTCCCCATCGTCAACTTGGTTCGACAGTTATTTCTTAGGGGCTTTTGGGACTTTTCCTAATTATTTTATCCTAATAATATGTCATTTAACCCTTCACCAAAACGCCCATATAAATGTTTTAACCCCAAAATTTACTCAATTCAAATCATTCTCTCAAATTCACAATAGAATACCTCTCAAATATTTCTCTCTCTAAAAGTTGAAGAAAAAAGGGTTCAACCTAGGCTTTCAAGTCAAGTCCCCAATTCCACCATTGAAGTCAAGCAATTGACATTGAGGTATGATAGTTTTCATCCATGGATAACTTCCATTCATGGATTTTCTAACTTCTCTAATTTTTGAAGTTAGAAATCCCTCAATTGAGTTAGGGTTTTTCTTCCATATTGTGGGTTCGCTTGATTATTGGTTTAATTGATTGATTTATGATCTCTTATGTATGAATTGAGTTAATCTCATGTTTTTTATGATGATCCCCATGAACCCATGTAATTCCCATGTTTTCCAAGTTATAATTATATATGTGGGTTTTGGATTATGAAAGAAAAGTTTATGAAATCAAGCATGTTCTCATTAAATTTATGTAAATGTTTTAAGAAAGCTTGGAGAGTGAAGTATAAATGATGTTGTTGTTGTTGTGTTGTTGAAAGGATTTCTCATATACACATGAAAACATGATTTGTAAAAGGTTTTCTCACATTCTTAGGGTTCAAATGTCTTCTCACCTAAAATGAACCAATGTTAAGGAGTTAATCTAATGTTGATGCAAGAGGTGATTGCCCATGCTCTCTAATAGATTGACAAGAGGTGATTACCCTTGTCATATGATATAAAGACAAGAGGTGATTACCCATGTTCCTTTATGAGCTAAGATGAATATGAATAAGGACTACTCCATGAAAGTTAAGCTTAGTACTGAATGGACAAGTCGCGATTACCAATGTCCCATAAACTATGTGCCAGCATAAGATTGTCTAGATAGACATTAGCTAGTGGATCCACATAATTAGCTAGAGGTTCATGATACTTACTTTTGCAAGTAGGACAACCCTTTTCGGTGTGGGAGACACCGAATTCCATGTTGATAGATCACATGGTCATATATATCGGTTAAGGCTACTTCTTGCAAACAAGCTTAATATGAACTAAGGTTACTTCAAGGACGTATCTCATACATGTTTACGATTATGTTCACTTGCATTGATCATGTTTTACAACTTATGTTTCCAAACATCCAAGATTCATGTTTTAGCTTGATCATTGCATGCTCTTGAAAATGTCCCTTTCTAACATGAACTATATGTTTTGTCCATGGCTATCATACTTGGTACATATTTTGTACTAACTCATACTCTTGCCTACATTTCTCCAAATGTAGGGTCCGACAGCCAGGGTTCCCAGTTTCGTGGCTACAGTTCATTAACGAGATTCCAAGCTTTGGTGAGTCCTCATGCTTCGATGACTGGATCTTCATTGTTTTCAGTTCTTCCTTATTTCCAATTTTGGACATGATGTACGGGCTAGACCCATATTTATTCTTATGTACTAGATGGCTATTGAGACGATGCTTAGATTTTCCTTTTTGCTTTATAAAACTTTGATACCTTGAAACTATCTTTTAAATCTGTTTGTCTATTTCTTATGTTATGAATGCTAAGGGGCTTGTATGAGTCCTCTCGGGGTCCTATACGCCATGTTACACCTAGGGGCTACCTTGGGACGTGACACTCGTTGCACACCAAGGGTGCAAAGAGCGTTGGAACGATTACAAGAGAGATTGTAAGTTCTAACTCAAACTTTTAAATAAATAAATAGTTGATAAAATATAATTAGTTGATTAATATCATCATAACTTTTATTTTTATTTATAGAAAAAAGAATTTGGGCGCACTCCCCTTGTACCGGATGTTTTCAAGAGGACTCATGTGAAGAAGAAATAAAATGAGTCAGATCCGGATGTGTGGGTGTAGGAAAGGGTCGAACGAACTTTTATAAGTTATTTAATATGAATAGTGAATATGTGTATATATATATATATATATATATATATATATATATATTTTAATGCTAATATTATTTTTAATATACATGGAGAGTATAATCAGTACGTAAATGAGAATCTACATAGTTCGATCCAAATGACGCCTGAAATGTCCACTCAAATTTGGAAAGAAAAAGTGGTAGGGGTCACAGAAGGGTAAAGTCGATGGTCGAGGCACATGACAATGTTCAGGTAGATGCTATGTCGGATCAAATATCAAAACATACAGCAGCAGTGGCAGAGTTTGAGCGAAGAAGAGTAGTTGAACAAGAAAGCATGAGTGTGACCGTTCACCAAATCAAAGAACAAGTGTTGAACCTCGCTCTTCGACCGTCTACATCATCTCCTGCCAAGGACACCGATGACGTGAGTGAGGAGGATGATGATTTCATACATTGCACCCCTTAGCTTGAATCTTTTATTTTATGAACTTTTTCGAATTTTGAAACAAATTTTGAAAGACTTGTCTTTAAATTGTGATTTATATATTTTTGAAGGTTTAATTAAGTTTGTTAGTTTGTATTTTGTGTAGCATGTTTATTATGTGTTTTGCTTGAATAAGCTTAATTGATTTGATAATGAATTGAATCTAATATGCAGGTGGGAGAAGAAACTGCCAGTTTGTGTTGTAACAAAAATGCAGAAATAGCGACGGACAAGGTGGCTTTGTCCGTGGTTTTTCTGTATTTAAAAAAAAACATATAAAAGCGATAGACAGTGTCCTTTAAAACGTCGCTTTTCTAGGTTTTTCAAAAAAAAAAAAAAATTCAGAAAAGCGACGGACTACGTCGCTTTTTGGAATTTTTTTAAAAATAAAATGAAAGAAAAGTTATGGATGGTATCTCTTTGTTTGTCCCTTTTAGAGGATTCAAAAAACTATAAATTTAAAATAAACGACGAACTATATTTCAACCCAAGGTATAATTTTCACTCTTTATATTTGTGATGTTGATATTATTTTAAGATAAAGTTTTCATGAATTTTGTCATCCTGCCTTCTTCTTGTGTAGTACATTTCTCTCTAAGAGCTACAAAGTCAATATTTATGAAGTATATATAATGGAACCAATCATGCAATTAACTAACTAATTGAACACCATGAAACCAATTTTTTTTTCTTAGATCTTACAGGTAACGTGTCCTCTATGAATGACTTTGCTAACAATAAAAATCTGCCTTTCAAATCAGGTATAGTTTACTCTTTGTATACTTTAAACTTTCTATCTTATGGTGCTACACATTTTATGCAGATTTATCTTAAAGCTTAACTATAAGAAATTAAGTTGGTTTTTTTAGTTAAATTATTATTCTTGTGTTGTTTTGATTTGGCTGTAAAATCATTACACTATGACCTACTTGAGCATGGATTGAAAATTTTGAATTATGATCTTATCGCGATTGGACCAAGCAGTTTTTCTTGGTCATATACTCATATAGTCCCTTTTTCTTTTTATTGGCACGAGTATATGACTTGTTTAGTGATGATATGTTTTTTTCTTTGATAACCAGTGACAAAGATCATAAACAATTACCAATAGCATCAACGAAGGAGGAGTTGAAAATACAAAATGTTTTATTTTTTGGGTATATGTATGTATATAATGACAATGAATAACATGATTTTGTATATACACAATTGGGTTTTGAGTAATGAAATTTCTCGTTATTTATGATCAGCGAATACTTTTTTGTTGGTTGAATAATATTCAATGTTTATATTATAAAAGTGTAAATGATAAAAATTACCTGTAAATTGGTTCTAGAAATTTAGGTGTCCACTGGACATATATTAGATTTGGCAAGTACTTTTGTTGAAAAAAGAGCTTTAGGGCGACGTAACTTTGTTGAAAAAAAAAATTATTTGTAGCAAACTTCATTATATATGATAATTTGGTAGCATATTTGTTTTATTTTGCTGGCAGACATTGTCGCTGCAATTGATAATCTTTAATGGTAATTAGTAATCATCAAGGGTCGTCACAAATAACTTTCAGTCATGGAAATTCTTGCAACGTCATTAAAGTCGCTACTAAAAACCTATAATGGCGACTTTATGAGATTCTGTAACGACAATAGTCGCCACAGAAAAATCAATTTCTTGTAGTGTAATAGAATGGCCTTGGTGCATCAATACGTAACTCAAACCAATGTCGGATGCATCGCAATATACGGTCAATCCCACACCCTCAACTAGAAGAGACAAAATAGGGGCAGTAGTAAGTGATTCCTTGAGGTTCCAAAAGCTTAACTCATACTTATCTTACCAATCAAAAGGAACATCAAGGCAAGTCAACCAGTTCAAAGGTGTTGCAATAGATGTGTGCGGAAGACATCTGCAAAATATCACAAAATAGGGACAAAATAAAGTGTAGGGCCCTCCCTTCTTACATCCCACACCTTAGCCAAATAAGCTAGAAACCCGCTAGCAACTATAGTCTCTGCAATCATACATAAGACATATCCCCGATCGGTATGTGACAAACAGAACCCTACCACACTAATGATGGGATATCAAGAATGACAAAGGTAATAGTCTTAGCAAATCATGCAAGTCGCACGGTAGGGGGATAACAAGTCCATGCCTACAATAACATCAAAATCTAAGACATCCACCACAGTAAGATCAAAATGATCAAACTATATATATATATATATATATATACCTAATCCACTACTAAAGACTCAACCACGGGGTTTGAAACAAGCAATGACATCGAAAAAGGCTAAAAAAAAATACTCAATTAGGAATCATAATACAACGATACATTGGAAAATATTGAATCCAAATAGAATAAGGTCGAGGCAGAGTAATGCCATAAAATATCGTACTGTTGATGGCAGTGTTGGATGTCTTACCCTTTGTCCTCATTGGAGTTGCATATCGATGATAACATGTATACCATAGATCAACTGAAAGCTTTAGAGGAGCTTGATGGACACCAAATAAAGACAAATAAATGTTAAAGGTCCATCAAAGTGAAGAGAAAGAAGAAAGTGGTCATGTGTGCAATTAGGAATCATAATTCACAAAAGAAGACAACCAAAAAAGGTCCTTATCTCATTAAGGGTAAAATTTTCAAAGAAGTTTCGTCTTTATTTCCATAGTATAAATATTAGTCTTTTGGAAGACTTAAACTATGTTGAATATTGACTCTCAAATTATAGTATCTTCTTAGTGAGTTATTAAGGTGAACTCTTGGGATTGCTTTTTAACGTCTTGGGTTTGATTAATCAAAGTGTCACCCCTTTGTAATTCTTGGTTTCATTTGATTATTCTTCCTTGGATTGAATTTAGGTTGTTGAAGTCAATTGGGAGGTGGGGGTTTTAGCTCCTTGTTGCTCATAATTTCAATAGCGTGAATATTAATCCACATATCCTTTTTTTCCTTTCCTTGTTTGATCCTTATTATTTAATATGAAAGCCTAGGTTTATATTTGCTATTACAAATCTAATCTTGGTTTGCAAAAAAAAAAAAAAAACTCATTAATCTGCCCAATTTTTTGAAAAATAATAATTTGATTCATGTTTTTGTTGTTGTTTTTGATAATAGATTCCTGTTCCCTAGTGTTTTTTGAGTCTATGTTTAAAATTTCATGTGATTTGGAATTGGGAAGAAGAATATGCCATTAAAGGAGCTTGAATCTTTGAAGAAATTTAAAATCGTTTTGTTTATTAAGGTTTAATTTCAGCTCAAGAAGTGTTGGTGTTGTTCTCTAACTTGAAAGGAAGCAATTCTTGAAAATTGGGGTGATTTGGTGAAGATTTGAAGTGGGGTTTATTTTTTGTGTTATTCATGTTCATGGTGTTCTTCATAATTTGAATATTGAGGAAATGGGTTTATTTTCGGCTTAAAATTATGGCTTAAATCTATTGGAATTTGTTTGTGGTGTTGAATATTTTTGAAGTTCATCAATGTTTTTTGTATTCTTCTTGAGTTCTTGAGAAAGAAGAAGAAGAAGAGAAGGAGGAGGAGGAGGAGGAGGAGGAGGAGATGAAGAGGAAGAGGAAAAGGAAAAGGACGAGGAAGAGGAATAAGAAGAAAGAAAGAAAGTTAATTTTATCAAATATTCTCAAGTCAAAGTTGGTCAAAATGTTTATTGGTCCATTTCAGGATATTTGAAAAAAAATCGAAATTCAATTTTTTTTTAAAAAGAAAATGAAATTCCATGTGGTCATGCCACGTCAGCAATCAACTGTCAAAGTCAACCATTGACTGTCGAGTCAGCAGCCACGGGGGTGCCAGTCAGCGGACAACCAACAATTGTCAGGGCCAACAAGGCCCAGACGCCTAGTCAGCACGTTGGGCTCTATTTCAGAGGCTGAAAATTGCATGTTTTTCACTTGAAAGCCCAAAAATATTCTAAGTATGGGAATTTCTTGGGCCTAAATTTTTTTCTAAGTGTCCAAATTTGCTTTTTCTTATTCTAACTCATTTTTCTTTTATTTCTCAACTATTTAAAAACTAATTAACATCTTTAATTAAATGTTAACTAGTTCTTAATCATAAAATCATTTCTTTGATCCTTTAAATTAAGTAACAACAAGTAATTCTTCTACTTTCGGACTTTGTTTATTTTGAATTCGAATCTTTGGGTGCTTTGTTCTTCTAGTTTTCTCATCTTAATTCGTTGATAACCTTCTTGATTCAAGTTTGTTAGAATTATGTGGGTGGTTTTCCTTCTTTCAAGAGTCAATAGAATTCACTCCACCACAAAGGATAGGTGACCTTGAATTTGTTTGCAAAGCTAGTTCACTATCAATTTTGAGACGACGCCTTAACAAGTGAGTTAATAGTTCAAATAAAGAGTGATGTGAGGATTTTGCTACTAACTTATTTGTTAAGTTTTATAGGTATGATTGAAGGATCATTATCATTTTTCTATCAAGATCCTCGCACTATGAGCACAAATGAATTGTTTGGATTCGAGAACGAATCCTTTTCAAGAAGGGGAGGATGATAACGACATGGATAGCATAGATCATATAAAAGCTTTAAAGGAGCTTGATGGACACCAAAAAAGACATATAAATGTTAAATTTCCATCAAAGTGAAGAGAAAGAATAAAGTGGCCATGTGTGCAAATGGTCATTTCATCAATTCAAGAATTTACAAAAGAAGACAACCAAACGAAGCCCTTATCTCATTATGGATAAAATTGTCAAAGAAGTGTCTTCCTTATTTCCCTAGTATAAATATTAGTCTTTTTTTTTCATTTTGGAAGACTTAGAGTATGTTGAATGTTTAAATTGAATGCTCTCAAATTGTAGTTGCTTAATTTAGTGTTTAGTTTTATTCCCTTAAGGAATTAGTAAGCCATTAGTGGTTAACTCTTAGAATTGATAGTTAACTTCTTTGCTTGATTAATCAAAGTGTCTACCATTTGTGGTTATCTTTTGGTTGCCTTTGATTCTTGAGTAGGGTAGATTTTAGGTGTTGAAATCAATTGGGAGGTAAAGGTTTTAGTCCCTTGTTGCCCATAATTTAAATTTCTTAATCTTAATCCACATATTTTTTCTTTCAATCACCCGTTTGATTCTTATCAATTGGTGATCCTTTCAACCTTTGATTTGAGCATCTGATCTATCACCTGACCTGCCTCTATGGGTCCTCTTCAAGCTCTCTAGTGACCTCTTTATCAGTCCTTACCCTAGGAAACGCCTCTAGCTGGTTGTGCTACCGTTGAAACTCACTAAGCTTAATCTGGAGCATGTCCAATCATCCCACGTCAGAGACACTCTCTAGATCTATGATAAATCTTGCCAAACTTAAAAACACCCTATGTAATCAAGCATTTAGAAGTTCGGCCACCACAACCTAAAGAACTAGAACTCTGATATGCACCAAAATCACCTGACAGAACTTTTCGCCCCCAGAATCCTGAAGCGCCACCTAAATAGGTTGGCTAGACTGACCACGATGATGATACCATTAGTGCCCTTTCAGAGTATTACTTGGCCCTAGTACTACTGTTTGTCCTCAACAATATGAAATAAGACGCAACCCATACATTCCTCAAGCAACATAAAACTAGGGAATATGTGGTAATTAAGGTACATTAACACTTGGCAACACATACATTTACAACAGTTTACCTTTCATTGTTATTTACCACATGTATGTATAATTGAGAGCATCTTAGGCTAATACTGAAGGATTGAAGATTGAAATTATACAATTGATAGATGACAATGCGTACACCAATGATACACTACTTCAAACTTACCAATCAAAGAATGTTACCCTACTACCTTCATATAGCAAAGAACATCCCTTACAATATATTAAAGTAAGCCTTGGATGGCATAAGCAAAGTGTGTTCACACTTATAAATAAGTTCAAACAATACACATATAGATATAATAGGCTTGCCTTTATTTTCTATGCTTCTATCATCAAACGATTGGATTAGAATCACTATAAGAATTTGTTTGGCTTGAAATGTAAACTTAGAGGCGGGTATGGTAGGTTTGGATAAATGAATGAACTCTCCTTGAACACGAGAATTTTTTTCTATTTTTGTTTCTCAACCCTTTTTCTTCCCTCCCCATTTTCTTCCAATGAGCTTACGTGAGGTTTTATATATTCATTTTGAATTTCTCTTTGAAATGCAAATTTTTGGATGTTTATGATTAATTGTAGATTTGCACTCATTTGAGGCCGATTTAGCTCAATAACTAGTGTCCTCAATGCCTAATTATGTCCTATTCTGGTGATATTTTTATGATAAGCAACTATGAAAGCTGATGGTGAATGCAGGGATGAATGTTTGAAAGAATGGCCAAAAAAGTAAAAAGAAATGTAAACTCTATCTTGATGATCACGAAACAAGAAAGTTGGATTGGCTAGTGAGCATAACCTTGTCTAAAGTGACAGTGCACAACACTTGTGTTTGTCGAGGGAGATAATAAAACTCTAGAAGAAAAGGTGACTCACTGAATAAGAAGAGCGATCTTGTTGACCATCGCTAAAAGTGACAGTGCAAGGAGAAAATTGAAGGCTTGGAAGATGAACTAAGGGGGTAATTACTAATACACCAAATGTGAAAGGTTGACTTAAACGAGCCCACCGACTATGTTTCAAACAACTGAAGCCTAGAGCAAGAAAAGGAAAGTTGAAGCATGAATTGTGACTTGCCAAATGAGCTGGACGAGCCTAACTAGCGTCTCCCAAAGGGTAGCATGTGAATTTTGGGCCAAATTTTGGGAGACTATAAATATACCAAAAGAGAGCTTTTGGCAGGAGTCATGAGTTCAACACAAGAATAGAAAGAATCATTTTTCTGAAGAGAAAAACACTTTACCTTATGAAGAACAATTTCTAGTTTTTTCGGGGCTTTTCAACTTTTTTCTTGAAATTGAAAAATTGAAGTTAAAATCAATGTTGGTTTTCTTGTAATTGGTTAGTTTCATGTTACCTAGAGCTTCTTTAATGAAAGGTATATTTTTTTTTCTTTTTGTGATGGGTTGCTAAAACCCCAAGATCTAGGGGTGCAATTATGGGGTTGGGTGTTTTTTTAATGTAGTGGGTATTGTGTTATGCTATGTTTTACTGCTATTCATACATGAACTTTGGCTAATTAGCATTGGGTTAACTTATAGGTTAAGGTCGCAAACTGAATTCCTACTTCTGATCTCCAATCGATGCTCAAAAGAGATTGATCGGAGTGGGTGATTAATCTGAAACTAGAATTTTAGGTTTGATGTCTATAACTTTTTTTAAAATAAGGTTATGGGTTGGATCAATTTTCCCTATTTTTGCATCGAAAGCGAGAATAGAGTTGTAACACCGCGGATTCGAGAAGACTAAACAGTTCAGTTTTTCCATAGACCTAGTGTCATCATACACGACACTGATGAGTCAGGAATTTCGATTCATTTAGGGCTTATTATCCAAAGTATTAGTGTACTCAATGCCTATTTTATGCTCTAAATTGATGTTAAAGTGCTAATATACAGCAGTGAAGGTAAAAGAGCAAGGCAAAGGCATTACCGGGCAAAATGGAGCAAAAAAGATGAAGAAGTTGAAGAAAAGCAAGGTTGGTACTCAACAAAGCTACTTGGCGAGTCATCGAGTGGACCTTCAGCTCACCAAAAGTTCCAGTAGGCTAGCCCATGGATAAGAGCAACTCGGCGAGAAAATTGGTGTTTTGGCGAAGCGCCGAATAGATCGGCGATGTTAACCTTGATCACCTAATGTCACAGAAGAGAGGTGGTGAAAGTCCAAGCTAAGAAGGCGATGGAAGGGAGAATTCGACGCATCTCCAACCAGGTCGGTGAAGCCCGACTTATTTCGTCGAATGACCCCAAATCTGAAATTCTGGGAAAGTATAATTGCAATTTTTAATAGAAGAAAAGTAGTTCCCACATTGCCAGTTTTGGGTTTTTTTATCCTAAACATTGTTCTTAGACTTTTTGAGTAGAGATTTAGGGTTTATTTGATTTTGAGTTTCAATTAGAGAATTTTGGAAACATAGTTGGTAACGATTTCTTGTTCTTTATTATGTGTGGCTAAAACCCCATTCTTGGGGGTGTGATTACGTAATTGAATGTTTCCATTAGCTTATGGGTGTTAGTATTTACTGATTTTATTGTTGATTTAAAGCGGGTTCAATTAATAGTTGAGTTTTAATTGATGAATTGTAGTTGCAAATACAATTCTAGTTTAGCATTCTAAGCTTGCTTGAGAAAGAAGTATTAGAGTTAAAACCATTAGTTGATGATTGTAGTGATTGGGTTATTGTAGACTTAGCTTGAGAAAGTGGTTCTAAATGCAATCCTACAAATCTAGCTTTAAAAAGTAGGTTGATTGAGGTATTGGGTTGTTTATATGTGTTATGCTTGTCGAGGTTTGAAAGAACTTGCTTGATTCATGATAGTTGATTGAAAAATGGCTATTGCACCTAATGCCTAGCCTACACGCTAAGATTCAACGACTTCTAGTAAATAATAATCACTCATTTTGCAAAATTGGCATTTAATTGATCACACTCCAAGAACTACCCTCTACTTGTTCACTCCCGGTTGTTCTGAGTTGTTATTTTTTCACTCAAATCCCCCTATTTGACATTAATTGTCAACCCTTTGTCATTTACTTTATTTTTTGCAAAAATGTCTACTTCTACAAACGATTAGAATACTTTTTTACTTCATAATCAAATTCTTTACTGTATCACTCCATGTGGGATCGATCCCAACTCTTAGTTGGGCTTATACTTGTTAGCGACTGCCTACACTTAGAATCAAATGAAGTGTAGTTGAGAGTTATCAAAAATGGCGCCGCTACCGGGGAGTGGTGTTTAGAATTCTTTTTGTGAAATTTAGTTGTGAACTGATCTTGTTGTAGTTGAATCAACTTATTTTTTTCTTTGGTGGTTGCTCTTAAACAAGTGAATGAGATGAGTGTTAACGAGAGCAATTCTAGCCAACTTGGGCACAATGATGACATCGGTAATTTGCACGATGTCAATGACGATCATTTGGCAAGTGCGGGTGCTATTTGATTGCCTCCGACTATGGGGAATGCAGTGTTTCATGTGAACAACACTATGTTGCAACTGTTGCAAATAAAGGGTCTTTTGGAGATCTTGCTACTGAGGATCCTCATGACCACATCCGAAACTTTGTGGATGTGTGTGGGCCATTTTCTTTCAAGAACATCACTCAAGAGTCGGTCCATCTTCGTTTGTTTCCCTTTTCTCTAATGGGGGAGGTAATGAAGTGGTTAGCTTATTTACCAAGGGAATCAATCACTTCTTGGGAGGAGCTCACTGATGCATTTTATGTAAGGTTTTTCCCTCCTTAGAAGATGGTGAAATTGCAGGATGATATTTAGAACTTTAAGAGAGTGGATAGGGAACCTATTCATGACAATGTCCAACTCATACACTCCCGAATGATGTGTTGGTACAATATTTCTACCGGAGCCTAGATTCAGTCAACAAGGGTGTGGCAAACCAATTTGTTCGAGGAGGAATCATGCAACAATTGTTTGATATAACATTTACTCTTCTTGATAAGATGACGAAAATCAACAATGCTTGGTACACTAGAGAAGATCAAGTGTCTCCTTTGAACATCAGGATGACAAAGGAGCAATTGGAAAAGAACCAATAGCGAGATAGAAACATGGCCAAGATGATGACCCAAATGGACCTATTGACGAAACATGTCATGGAAAGTGGTTTTAAGGCTGTGAATTCGGTCGGAGCTAGTGGAGTAAATCCTGATGAAGTGCACTTTGAAGCTATGTACAATGAAAAGTGCATTTCTTAACAAATCAGGGAGGAGCTTTCCTTCCGAACTATCTAAGGCCGGGCGGGAATCAAGGTTAAAACAGGGATCACGATGATGGTTAGAAAGACTGATATAGGGAATGGCGTGACTGTGGTACAAATTGGAGAGAGAGAGACGGTGACAAAGAATGATATGTACCTCTCCATGAGCGTCAAAAGCCAAAAGAGCGAAGGGTTGATCCTGAAAATTTCGGCACCGAAGATATGTTTGCACGCATTCTCAACAAAGTGGAAGGATCATACAAGGTGTTAAATGAAATGAAAGATGACGTCTCTACTCTGAACCAAAAAGTTACCTCACGTTCGGTATCAATTAAGCAGCTGGAGAAACAGATGGGTTAGATCTCGACTCATTTAAATCCAAGACCAAAAGGAGGATTACCGAGTGATACCATGGTTAACCCAAAGAATGAAGCTTGAAAGCATGTCTTCGTCATGCCAGTACATTAAATAAGGCGTTTCTCGGGAGGCAACCCAACTTTATAGTTTTTAATTTTGTTATTTGAATAACGATTGTTAGATGTGCGGGTTGAAAATTCAAAATTTTGGAAATATAGGCAATTAGGCGAGCTCAGGTCCTTTCGGCGAGTGGCTGAACAGGTCGGTGAGCCCGATGTGTATCACCTTTTTGACCAACCAAAGGGTCAGAGTTCTATTAACTTCAGTGGGCAAAAGTGACATCCGATGCATCACCGAGTGGGTCGGTGACAGAAGTGACATCGCTGATCTAGGCGTGAACTGAAGGGTCAAAAGGGTTTCCAACCATTTTAAATTCAAAACTCTCCTTTATTTTGTATTTTTTTAACTCCTGCACACTTACACTTCAAATTTAGATCAGATTTTGCATGTTAATTTTGTGTGGGGATCATTTTCTTGGGGGAAATTTGCATTTTGCTTCCTCATTTGCTCGCCTGACTTTTGGTTTTCTGTCTATTTTTGAGGTTGGTGTCCCGAACTTAACTTGATTTATGGTCGTTTGTTATGCATGCTCATATTATTGTTGGATCTATTGCATAATCTTGGATAGTTGGTTGATTTCTAATTAAGGGCTATTGTAGTACCATGTTTACTTTTGTGTTTCATCCCATAATTGTTGAATTCTGTGTTTAAATTACTTCAAATCGTAGGTGTGTAGTGGTAGTATGTTGGGTCTAGTGAGGGTGAAGTCTGAGTAACCCGAATTGTACTAATCGACTAAATTTGCCCAATAATGGAGCGGGTGACTGTTACACCCTGTAGTTTAGTAGGCCAACTAGGGATAAGTATGAGGGCAATAAGCCAACACAAGGGGGCAAGGGCCAAGGCTGCCAAAGCTTAACAAGGCATTGCCCACATCCACGACAGCCTTGACAGCTCGTGGTGGTGAAGGAGTAACTCACCAAGGCTGCCTCATGTTGGGCTCACCTTCACGAGCCACTTCACGGTCAGTGGTGAAGACCCCGGCTCTTGGGAAGGCTCGTGGTGATGCCTTCAATTCTTAGAGGCTAAAGCAAGGTGGCCTAGACATTGGTCCAAGGGCCATGTGTAACACCCCGGAAACTAGTAGGCTAAACTAGAGCTTAACATGAGGGTTAGAGTCATAAACGTACCTCCCTGTACCTAAAAATATAGGGTTTTATGTTAGAATGTCAAGGTACAACCCCCAAGGACCCATCATGGTCCTTGAGTAGGACCCTTAAAGGCTGTCTGGGCAGGGACCCACGGAGGGCACCCGCGCCTTGTAGGTCAGGACACACCTTGTCGGTGAGGGGTGTAGGTCAAGCCCTGAAAACCAGGTCTCTGAACCCAGACCACGCTTCACTAGCATGGGTCGTGGGTCCAACCACGTTCCGTTGGTGAGGGGTGTGGGTTAGATCTGGAAACTGCTAGTTGGCAGTTACACTTAGGGGCATTTTGGGGATTCTCGGTTTAATTAATATTAAGTGACGTCAGTTTACACTAAATTAGAATAACTATATAAGTTTTTTAAGTCACCAAATTAAGTCATCCAAGCCATTATTCTAAAAATCCCAAAAGAACTTATCCTCTCCAAAAATTCTCTCTCTAGAACTTCAAGGAAGAAGAAGAAGGAAGTTGTAGCTAGAGTTTGAAGGAACAAGGTTTTCTATTCAACTTCTTTGGAGATTCATAGCTAAGGTATGGTATCTCTTCATCAATGGATAGAATTTATCCACGGAGTCCCTTCAAAACTCAATTTCAAAGGTAGAAATTCCCAAAAGCTAGGGTTTGACTCCAAGTCTTGGATTCCTTTCAAACACGATTCTAATGAATTAATTACTCTATATTATGATTGAATTGATTATTTATTATGGTTTTATGTTGAAATTCCCCAAGAATCCATGAAATCCCCATATTCTCAATTTATGACCTTGTGATATGGGTGAATTGATGAAAGAAGGATATTATGAGATTATGCTTGTAGTAATTGAACTATCTGAATTATGTTATTAGCCATGTCTAATTTAGTAATTCTAGATGTGTTTATGGAAAATGATTTATGGTCTTTGAAGGTCAAAGTATGAGAATTATGCATGATTATGAGGTTTATGTAAATGATTTAAGAACACTTTGAGAGTAAAGTTAATATGATTATGATCTAGTTGTTGTGTTGTTGGAAGGTTATCCTCATGTACACACTTAAGTATGAATAGGATATGATGAGGAAGGTTTTCTCACAATACGATGATTCGAAGGTTGAAAGGCTATTCTCACCTATTGAATCTATGAGATATAGTAGGAGTTATGTTGGATTGAGCGTCAAGACATTCTTCTATGAATATGAACTTAAGTCAAGACTTGATATGAACTCCATGGGAATTAATTCTTAGCACCAAGCGGATAGTGATATGATATGGAAGCCCTCACGATAGTAGAGACCGGGTTTCTAGGAGCAATCTCTTGGTATGGAAGCCTTCACGATAGTAGAGGCTGGGTTTTCTAGTAGCAATCCCTTTATCCCATAAACTATGTGCCCTCATAGGTATTTAGCTAGTGTATATAGCTAAGCTAAGAGTATGGTTCTACCTTATTCTAGTAGGACAACTCATTTTCGGTGTGGCGTAGACACTGGATTCCATGTTAAGCTCACATGGCCTATGTCGATTAAGGATTATCCCACTATGCTAGTATGAACAAGAATATGAATTATCGACTATCGCTACTCAAGAGGCTTTACTTAGTATGGGTGAGATTATGGGATCTTACTCATGCATTGAACAAGTATGCTTTGAGGGTATTTATGGTATGATGATTTATGAGTTGATTATGCTTATGACTTATGTTTTTCCATTATCTTCCAAATAATGCTTTAACTTAGTAAATTGCATGCATTCAACTAAAATGTCCCTTTTAACATGTTTTCATGATTTTATGTATGGCGATCATACTTAGTGCATTTTTGTACTAACTCATATTTTCCTACATTTTACCCAAGACTAGGGTCCGGTTCTCAAGGTGGTCCCCACTGTGACTAAAGCTTGGATTTGATCATTTCTCCTAGCTTGTTGGTGAGTCCTCATGATTCGAGGACATATATTATCATTGTAGTTTCATTCTTGTATTTTCTTTTTTAGACTATATTGTATGGGTTGTGACCCTATTTGATTTTACTATTGTAATAGATGGCTAATTGAGACAAGTCTAGACTTCTGCTTTCCTTTATGAAAATTTTGAACTTGAAATGCATTTTTACTCTTATTGTTATATTGCTTATGTTATGATACGCTAAGTGGCTTACATGGAGCCTTTCGAGGCTCTATGTGCCTTGTTACATCTAGGGGGTACCCCTGGGTCGTGACATCACGAGAAGTACCACGTCCAGTGGTGAGAACCACAACTCGTGTTGTCTCTCGTGAGGCCTGGGTAGTAGGCTGCCAAATGAGGGTAAAATGTGAAATTTTGATTTAAGTTGGAATAATGTGAGGTCCTTTTTTTAGGCCTAGTACACCTATATAAGTGATTTGAACCCTTTAAACTCACCATTCAAGACATTATTTCCAAAACCCAAAAAGAATCCCAAAGTTTATCCTCTCAAATAATTCTCTCTCTAGAAAAGTGAAGAAGAAGAAGAAGAAGAAGAGGGTTCAAACTAGTTCAAGTCAAGTCTCCATTCTTCCTAGCTTGGTAGTATTTTTAATAAAGGTACGATGGTTTATTAATCCTGGATTCCTTTCATCCATGGAGCCCCCATGTTTTCCCCAATTTAAAAGAAGAATTCCCCAATTCTAGTTACGATTTCTTTTTATGTTATGGGTATTGATCCAAATCAGTGGGTTATGATTGTTTATGTCTGTATTGATATAATTACATGTTTTTACGATGAATTTACATGTACCCATGCCTAACTCATGTCTAAAAACATGAAATTGATTAAATTGGGTTTTATGCCATGAAAGGGGAAATTGAGGGTTTAGATGTAATCCTCTTGAATTGATGAAATATATTGTAAATCTCTTGAGAATTAAGCATATAGACATGAATTGATGGATATTAATGTGTGCATGATAAACCATGATTGGTAGTCTTTGAGGTTGGGGGATATATGATGAAGTATGAAAAGATTGCCTAAGGGTAAAGCATATAGACATTGATTGATTTAAAATGAAGGCATATATGATGAGTTATGATAATAAGGGCTTTTAGAGTAAAGCTTGCATGTTGTAGTATGTTTATTAGTTTGAGAGTAAAGCTAACATGATGAGTTATGATTAGTAAGGCTTTGAGAGAAAAGCTATATGATGAATGTCGATTGTAGATAGAACTGTTGTGGAAGGTTTACCCACATGATGTACCCTATGTATGTATGTATGTATGTATGAATAATGTGAAAGGTTTTCTCACATAAAGTGATTCTAGGTTGAAAGGCTTTCTCAACTAAAATGAATCAAAGCATGTATAAACTATGATAGCTTGAAATAGTCATATGTGATCCCTTAATGAATAGCTTGACTTGGTAAGACAAGATCAATCATGGTAGCTTGAGTAGTAGATCTCACGGATAGCCTTGGATTGAAAAATTGTACCCTTATAAAGGTTTGCTTGGACTAGCATAATAGAATGCTTACATGATAGCTTGACTTGGTGAGGCCACATCATTTCATGATAGCTTGGATTGAGAAATAGTACCCTTCCTTGAGTAGCTAGGACTTGTATAGTAAGGTGATTTTCATGATAGATTGGTCTAGAATAATGAAGTGATTTTCCTTGGTAGCCTTAAATTGGTAAATCATAATCATTCATGAGTAATGATTTGTCTTGGATTAATAAAGAAGTTCTCTTCCATGAATAGTATGAATATAGGGATTAATCCCTAATCAAGATAGCATAGTTATGATGAAACAATATTACTTCAAAGAAGTATTGTAAATATGTTTCTATATAAGATTAATTGTATGATGATAGCTTAGCTTGGATTGTTAAGTGAGTTGCTTTCATTGACATGTATGAATAGAGATAGGTGACCTATGTATTGAGTAAGAACAAGTTGAGGTTACTTGAGAAGTGTTCCTCTAATGATATGATGATTTATGTGCATTGAATATTCTTATAACTTATGTTGTTATCTCTTATGCTAAGCCTATGTTTTATTTTGACTAATGTTTATGCCATGCTTATGTTGATGATTTATGCTAGCCATCATATTTAGTACATTTTTGTACTAACGCATATTGTTGCTTACATTCTTATCAAATGTAGGGTCTGACAATAGTGACTTCCATCCTTGTGGCTAGGATCTTAGTAGAGCAGGCAAGTGAAGATTTGGTGAATCCTCATAGCATCGAGGATTTGACCACCTTTACTTTATGTCCTTTATTTTATGTTTAGAACTTTTGTATTGGTTGTGTCCCTAAGACTTTCAAGTATTAGATGGTTTGATACAATGTTAAAGACTTCCGCTTCGTTTTATGAAACTTTGATGTTCTTTCAAAAGGTTTTAAATTTCTGCACCATTTTCTATTATCTCATGTTATGATATTCTAAGGGGCTTGTACGAGACTTCTCGGAGTCTTGTACGCCTTGTTACATCTAGGGGGTACACCTGGGTCATGACAAACTTGGTAATAAGAGCACAAGGTTTAGAATCGTTCTATGATGTCTCAAAACCACGTCAAGTAGAGTCTTGTTCATGAGTGTGAAGCGCACAACATTTATGAATTAGAGGCTACTAGATGCTTAGGAAACTTCACTTCTTCATTTCTCTAAGTCGTGCCATAGAGTTTGACTCTATTAAGTCTTTCTCCTAATCCTTACCCGATGGTCTGCAAGATATATCTACTACAAGGGCTAATGCTAGAAGGAATGAGAAAGACCATATGGATCAAGAAGTTCATCCCCAAGCTCCTACACAAGCTCCAATTGACCCTTTGGCTGATGATGTGTCTAATGCAAAGTTTAGGTCCGCTTTTCAAGTGTTGGCTCAAGCCATGACGTCCCAAGCCAATAGAGAGGTGGTATCTCCCGTAAACCTAAATGTGGGTACGGCGACTTCAAGAGTGAGGGACTTTATTTGGATGAACCCTCTGAAGTTTTATGGGTCAAAGCTTGATGAAGATCCTCAAGAGTTCATTGATGGTGTCCATAAGGTGTTAGACATTACGGGTGTTACTCCGGAGGAGAAGGCGGAATTGGCTGCTTACCAACTCAAAGGGGTTGCTCAAGTTTGGTTTAATCAATAGAAAGAAGCTAGACTGTTAGGAATGGGTCCCATAGAGTGGGAAAGGTTCAAAATTGCTTTTCTATATAGATTTTTCCCTCTTGAGATGAGAGAAGATTTTGTGCTTAAGTTTATTAACCTTAGGCAAGGTAATATGAGTTTTAAAGAATATATGTTAAGGTTTACTCAATTGTCGAAGTATGCTCCATCTTTAGTGGCCGACTCTAGGACGAGAATGAGTAAGTTTGTGTCGACTGTGTCCGATTTAGTAGTGAAAGAATGTCATACTGCCATTCTCATTGGTGACATAGATATTGATCGTCTTATGTCTTATGCCCAACAAATTGACGAGGAGAAGCTAAAAGGGAGAGCTAGGGAGAAAAAATGGTCTAGAAATGATGATGATAATTCCTCTCATGTAAGGTCCGATGGACATGGTCTTCATAAGCATCGACAAAGGTTTTCTGGATAAGATTCCTCCAATGCTCCTAAGTATAGTGAAGATATGGTTTCTAACCTTCAATCGCAAGGAATTAATAGTGGATCCCTATGGCCTGCTTGTGCTGGGTGTGGTAAAAGACATCTGGGTAGGTGTTTGGCCGGAATAGAGGGTTGCTTTAGTTGTGGTAAAAGTGGTCACAAGATGAGTAGTTGTCCAAAGATGAAGGCTAAAGGAAGACAGGGTAAACAAGTTGCTCCTAGTGGTTCGGATGGGAATACACAATAGCAAAATAGGTTTTATGCTCTTCAAGCTAGAGGTGAACAAGAGTGTCCTCCGAATGTTGCTACCGGTATGTGTTTTATGCTTTATAGATTTCGATACTGCTTTGTCTTTTGTGACTTGATGTGCTAGACCTTGATGTTGTCTTTAGTATGAAATGGTTGCATTATTGTTATGTTTTATGGGTTGTAGGACCCGATATAGTAATTATGAGTTTTGGGTATGTTGTTGGGTTTAGAATCATCTTGTGTGAAGGATATGAAAGCTTAGTGATAACTTGATCCGACCTTAGAATTGAATGAAGCGGTGCTTAGAAAGACCATTTTGGCTTTCTCCCAAGGGGGAGATGGTGTTCTTAGAAAGAAAGGTTGTTGTGTGTTTTTGATGTTCCCGTGATTTCCTTATGTTATGTATGTTCATGAAAGATTGTGTTTTGAAAGAAAAAAAAATGAGTTTGCATGTTTGATTTCCTCATATTGTGGTGCATTGAGTATGATTTGCCTACAGACTTCATGAGATGAATTGATGAACATGTCTTAGCTTGGAGTTGAGAGATTCCTCCTTGGATGAATGTTATGAGTATAGCTTGCATATAGGCTCCAAGAGAAAGTGTTGAGCATGTTTTAGCTCGGAGATGGTAGTTCCTCCTTGGACATGATTAGTTATGAGATTTTATGCATAAAGGGTTGTTATATGTAGTTCCTACCTTCCATATGATGCATTGAGTATATTTAGCTTGGAGTTGATGTTTCCTCCTTGGTTGTGTGCATTTAGATGTGTTGCATACATGATGGGCAGCTAGTCTAGAGTCGTTTTCTCTAAAAAACTGTCTAGAACATCATTCAAGGACAAATGTTCCCAAGGGAGAGATATTGTAACACCCTGTAGTCTAGTAGAACAACTAGGGCTAAGTATGAGGGCAATAAGCCAAGACAAAGAGGCAAAGGCCAAGGAAAAAAGAGCAAGGGCCAAGGCTGCCCAAGCTTGCAAAGGCACTACCCACCTCCACGACAGCCTTGAGGGCTTGTGGTGTCCACCACGGCCCGTGGTGGTGAGGAAGTAGCTCACCAAGGTTGCCTCAAGGTTGGCTCACCTTCACGAGCCACTTCACGGGAAATGGTGAAGACCACGGCTCGTAAGAAGGCTCGTGGTTATGCCTTAGAGGCCAAAGCAATGTGGCCTAGCCACTGGTCCAAGGACCACGAGCAGGACCACAACCAGTGGCGATGACCATAGCTTGTGGTGCCTCTCGTGAGGCCTAGGCAGTAGGCTGCCAAGTGAGGGTAAAATGGGAATTCCGGTTTAAGTTGGAATAAAGTGAGGTTGTTTTGTTTAGGCCTAGTACACCTATATAAGTGATTTTAACCCTTTAAACTCACCATTCAAGACATTATTTACAAAACCTCAAAAGAATCCCAAAGTTCATCCTCTCAAATATTTCTCTCTCTAAAAAAGTGAACAAGAAGAAGAGTGTTCAAGCTAGGTCAAGTCAAGTCTCCATTCTTCCAAGCTTTGTAGGTTTTGTAATCAATGTATGATGGTTTATTCATCCATAGATTCCTTTCATCCATGGATCCCCCATGTTTTCCCCAATTTAGAAGAAGAATTCCCCAATTCTAGTTAGGGTTTCTTCTAATGTTATGGGTATTGATCCAAATGAGTGAGTTATGATTGTTTATGTTTGTATTGATATAATTACAGGTTTTTAGGATGAATTGACTACCCATGCCTAAATCATGTCTAGAAAGATGAAATTGATGTACTTGGGTTTTATACCATGAAAGGGGAAATTGAGGGTTTAAATGTAATCCTCTAGAATTGATGAAATATATTGTAAATCTCTTGAGAATTAAGAATATAGACATGAATTGATGGAGATTAATGTATGCATGATGACCATGATTGGAAGTGTTTGAGGTTGGGGGCTATATGATGAAGTATGATTAGATTGCCTAACGGTATAGCATATTAACATGGATTGATTTAAAATCAAGGCATATATGATAAGTTATGATAATTAGGATTTTAGAGTAAAGCTTGCATGTTGAAGTATGTTTAGTATGGCTTTGAGAGTAAAGTTAACATGAAGTGTTATGACTAGTAGGGCTTTGAGAGAAAAGTTATATGATGAATGTCAAGTTTAGATAGAATTGTTGTGGAAGGTTTACCCACATGATCAACTCTCTCTCTCTCTCTCTCTATATATATATATATATATGTATGAATAATGTGAAAGGTTTCCCCACATAGAATGATTCTACGTTGAATGGCATTCTCACCTAAAATGAATCAAAGCATGTATGAACTATGATAGCTTGGAGTAGTGATATGTGATCCCTTCATGAATAGCTTGACTTGGTAAGACAAGACCAAGCATGGTAGCTTGAGTAGTATATCTCATGGATAGCCTTAGATTGAGAAATCGTACCCTTCCAAAGGTTAGCTTGGACTAGCATAATAGAATGCTTGCATGATAGCTTGACTAGGTGAGGCCACATCATTTCATGATAGCTTGGATTGAGCAATACTACCCTTCTTTGAGTAGCTTGGACTTGCATAGTAAGGTGCTTTCTATGATAACTTGGTCTAGCATAATGAAGTCATTTTCCTTGATAGCCTTGAATTGGTAAATTGTAACCATTCATGAGTAATGATATGTCTTGGATTAATAAAGAAGTTCTCTTCCATTAATAGTATGAATATGAGTGACTAATCCCTATTCAAGGTAGCATAGTTATGATGAAACAAGATTACTTCAAGGAAGTATTGTAAGTATGTTTCTACATGAGATTGATTGTATGATGATAGCTTAACTTGGATTGTTAAGTGAGTTGCTTTCCTTGACATGTATGAATAGAGATAGGTGACCTATGTATTGAGTAAGAACAAGTTGAGGTTACTTGAGAAGTGTTCCTCTAATGATGTGATGATTTATGTGCATTGAATATGGTTATGACTTATGTTGTTATCTCTTATGCTTATAGCCTATGTCTTATGTTGACTAATGTTTATGCCATGCTTATATTGATGATTTATGCTAGCCATCATATGTAGTACATTTTTGTACTAACACATACTCTTGTCTACATTCTTATCAAATGTAGGGGTCGGCGATATTGACTTCCATCCTCGTGGCTAGGATCTTAGTAGAGCAAGCAAGTGAAGATTTGTTGAGTCCTCAGAGAATCTTGGATTTGACCACCTTTCCTTAATGTCCTTTATTTTATGTTTAGAAATTGTGTATGGGTTGTGCCCCTAAGACTTTCATGTATTAGATGGTTTGAGACAATGTTAAAGACTTTCGCTTCGTTTTCTGAAACTTTGATTTGAAAATGTTTAAATTTCTGCTCCATTTTGCTATTATCCCATGTTATGATATGTTAAGGGACTTGTATGAGATTTCTCGGAGTCTTGTATTCCTTGTTACATCTAGGGGGTACCCTTGTGTCGTTATAAACTTGGTAATCACAGCACAAGGTTTATAATGGTTCTAAGATGTCTCAAAACCATGTCAAGTAGAGTATTGTTCATGAGTGTGAAGTGCGCCTCATTTATGAATGAGAGGCTACTAGATGCTTAGGAAACTTCACTTCTGCATTTCTCTAAGTCGTGTGATAGAGTTTAACTCTACAAGGTCTTTTTCCTAATCCTTACCCGATGGTCTGCAGGATATGACTACTAGAAGTGCTTTTGCTTGAATGACCAAGGAATAAAAGGTTAACCAAGGAGCTCCTCAACAAGCTCCTCAAGCTCCGGTTGACCCTTTGGCCGACCAAGTGACTAATGCGGAGTTTAGAACAGTTTTTCAAGTGTTGGCTCAAGCCGTGACGCCCCAAGCCAATAGGGAGGTTGTGAATCCCGTGAACCCAAATGTGGGTATAGCGGCATCAAGAGTGAGGGACTTCACAAGGATGAATTCTCTGGAATTCTATGGTTCTAGGGTTAAGGAAGATCCTCAAGATTTTGTTAACGAGGTCTATAAGGTTTTTGATATCATGGGAGTGACTCTGGTAGAGAAGGCATAATTGACCACTTGCCAACTTAGTGGAGGTGCTCAAGTGCATGAGTTCATTAATCTTCGACAAGGAAATATAACTGTGAAGGAATATGGCTTGAGACTTACTCAATTGTCTAAGTATGCTCCTTCTATAGTTACTGACTCAAGTCAAGGATGAGCAAGTTCATTATTGGTGTCTCTGAATTGGTTGTAAAAGAGTGTCGTACGATTATGTTTGTCCATGAAATGGATATTTCTCGTCTCATGGTCCATGCCCAACAAATTGAAAAGGAAAAGATCAAAGAATTGTCTAGAGAAACAAAGGGGGAAAGGACATATGATAGTAACTATTCATACTCTAGGTCCGGTGGATGTGGTCGTTCAAGGTTTCGACAAAGGTTTTCCAAGAAAGGTTCTTCTAAGGCTTCTCCAAGGTTCAAAAATGAAAGGTGTCTAACCCTAAACCTCAAGGATGTGGTAATGGGTCTTCATTGCCTAATTGTGTAAAATGTGGAAGAAAGCATAAAGGTAAATGTCTAGCGGGTTCCAATGCTTGTTTTGGTTGTCGTAAGGTGGATCATAAGATAAGAGATTGTCCTTCGCTTGCTAAGAATGAGGGAGATAATCGTCATAGAGTTCAACCCTATCCTTTATCCGGTCCAAGTGGTTCGGGTGCTAGTGCTCCTAAGCAAAATAGGTTTTATGCTATCCAGACTCAAGGTGAACAAGAGGATTCTCCCGATGTGGCTACCTGTATGTTGAAAGTTTTCCAACTAGATGTATATGATTTACTTGATCCCGATTCTACTTTGTCTTTTGTGACACCATATGTGGCTATAAATTTGATGTGTTTACCGAAGTGTTGTTAGAACCTTTTTTTGTCTCTACTCTTGTTGGTGATTCTGTGATGGCTGAGAGGGTTTATAGAAAGTGTCCCATCTCCTTATCCCATAGAGTTACTTTTGTTGACTTGGTAGAGCTTAATATGCTAGATTTATATGTCATCCTTGGGATGGATTGGTTGTACTCTTGCTATGCTTCTATTGATTGTAGAACTCGTGTAGTCAAGTTTCAGTTCCTGAATGAGCCTATTCTAGAGTAGAAGGGGGGAAATTCTATGCCGAAAGGTCGGTTCATTTCTTATATTAAAGCTAGAAAGATGATTTCTAAGCGTTACTTGTACCGTTTAGTTAGGGTGAGGGATATGGATTCTAAAACCCCTAGTCTTGAGTCGGTCCCCATTGTTAATGAGTATCTGGAAGTGTTCCCAGATGATTTACCAGTATTCCTCCCGAAAGGGAAATAGATTTTGGTATTGACATTCTCCAAAATACGCAGCCTATATCTATTCCTCCTTATATAATGGATCTGGTAGAACTTAAGGATTTAAAGTAACAATTGAAAGATTTGTTGGATAAGGGTTTCATCCGACCGATTATCTCTCCATGGGGTGCTCCAGTTTTGTTTGTTAAGAAATATGATAGTTCACTCTAAATGTGCAGTGACTATCGCTAGTTGAATAAGGTGTCCATTAAGAATAAGTATCCTCTTCCAAGGATAGATGATTTGTTTGATAAACTCCAAGGTGCAAGTTACTTCTCTAAGATCGGCCTTAGATCAGGTCATCACCAATTAAAGGTGAAAGAAGATGATATTCTAAAAACGGCTTTTAGAACCCAGTATGGTCATTATGAGTTCTTGGTGATGTCTTTTGACTTGACTAATGCTCCCCTTGGCATTTATGGATTTGACGCATAGGGTGTTTAGACAATACCTTGATATGTTTGTAATTGTGTTCATTGATGATATTTTGATCTACTCAAGGAGTGAGGATGACCACATTGATCATTTGAGGATTGTGTTGCAAATCCTTAAGGAACAACAACTCTTTGCAAAGTTTAGCAAGTGCGAGTTCTGGCTAAGGTATGTAGCTTTCCTTGGTCATATTGTTTCAAGTAAGGGTATTGAGGTAGATCCTGAGAAAATAGATGCGGTCAAGAGTTGGCCTAGACATGTATCACCTTCGGACATTAGAAGTTTCTTGGTTTTGGTCGGTTATTACTGACGGTTTGTAGAGGGGTTTTCTTCCATTGCCTCTCCATTGACGGTTTTGATTCAAAGGATGGCTAAGTTTGTATGGTCCAAATTATGTGAGAAGAGTTAAAAGATAGACTTACTTCCACTCCGGTTTTGACTTTACTAGAAGGGACAGATGGTTTTGTGGTATATTGTGATGCCTCAAGAATTGGGTTAGGATGTGTGCTTATGCAAAATGGAAGGATTATTGCCTATACACCAAGGCAACTTAAGGTCCATGAGAAGAATTATCCGATCCACGATCTTGAAACAGCGGTGGTGGTTTTTGCCTTAAAGATATGGAGGCACTATTTGTATGGTGTTCATGTAGATGTGTTCACCGACCACAAGACTTGCAATATGTGTTTAATCAGAAAAATCTGAATCTTCGCCAGAGAAGGTGGCTTGAGTTATTGAAAGATTATGATATGAGTGTTCTTTATCAACCCGGTAAGGCGAAGTAGCGGATGCTCTTAGCCGATAATCAATAGGTAGTGTTGCCCATATAGAAGAAGATAAGAAAGAATTGGTACGAGATGTACATAGATTAGCCCATTTGGGTGTTCAGTTAGTGGATTCCACCAAGAGTGGTATTATGGTTCACAATGGTTCCGAATCATCTTTTGTGAGTGATGTGAAAGCTAAGCAATGTCTTGATCCGACTTTGGTAGAATTGAAAGAAGTGGTGCTAAAGAAGTTCATTGAGGCTTTCTCCCAAGGGGGAGATAGTATACTTAGATATCAAGGTCGATTATGTGTTCCAAATATTGATGACATAAGGGAACGGATCTGACAGAAGCCCATAGTTATCGATATTCCATTCACCTAGGAGCCACCAAGATGTACCGTAATTTGCGGGAGGTCTATTGGTGGAATGGGATGAAGAAGGATATTGCAGGATTTGTGGCTAAGTGTCCAAATTGCCAACAAGTGAAAGTTGAGCATTAGAAACTGGGAAATTTATCCCAAGACATTAGCATTCCTACTTGGAAGTGGGAAGACTTGATTATGGACTTTATAGTAGGGTTGCCACATACTCGGTGACAATATAATTCGATTTGGGTCATAGTAGACCAAATGATGAAATCGGCTAATTTCATTCCCATCAAAGTTTCTTATGCGGCAGAAGACTATGCTAAGTTATATTTGAGGGAAACGGTAAGGTTGCATGGAGTGCCCTTGTCCATCATCTCCAATAGAGGTACTGAGTTTACTTCTCAGTTTTGGAAGTCATTCCAATAGGGTCTTGGCACTAAACTGAAGCTTAGCACAACTTTTCACCCACAAACCACTGGGCAAGCGAAGCGAACGATCCAAACTTTAGAGTATATGTTGAGAGCATGTGTCATCGATTTCAAGGGAAATTGGAATGATCACTTGCCATTTATAAAGTTCGCTTATAATAATAGCTAACATTCTAGTATTAGTATGGCTCTCTTTAAAGCTCTCTATAGTAGTAGGTGTAAATCTCCTATAAGGTGGTTTAAGATGGGTGAAGTGGCCTTGATAGGACCCGAATTAGTTCATGAGGCTATGGAGAAAGTCTGGCTTATTAGAGAGAGGTTGAGAACAGCCCAAAGTCGTCAAAAGTCCTATGCCGATGTTAGGAAAAGAGATCTTCAGTTTAAGGTTAGTGATTGGGTCTAATTGAAAATCTCACCTATGAAGAGTGTGATGTGATTCGGGAAGAAAGGGAAGCTTAGTCCCCGATACGTAGGCCCGTATCAAATTTTGAGACGTGTTGGTAAGGTTGCTTATGAGCTTGATTTGCCTAATGATTTGGCAATGGTGAATCTGGTATTCCATGTCTCTATGCTTAAAAAGTGTGTTGGAGATCCAACATCCATAGTTCCCCAAGAAGGCTTGGGGGTTGATGAAAGTCTCTCTTCTGAAAGGACCCAGTAGAGATCCTAGACCGGTAAGTTAAGAAGTTGAGAAACAATGAAGTTGCTTCCGTGAAGGTTTTATGGAGGAATCATTTAGTTGAGGGTGCTACTTGGGTGGCCGAGGCTGATATGAAGTCAAAATATCCTCCTCTTTTTCCTTCTACTCAAGTTTGAGTAATGAGTTCCTCATGGTTTGCTCTTTGTTTGAAGTCATGTGAATTTTAGATGTTCCCATGATTTCCTTATGTTTTTCATGTTCTTGAAAACTTGTGTTCGGAAAGAAAATGAATTTATATGAATGATTTTCCTCATGTTGTAGTGCATTGAGTATGAGTTGCCTATAGACTTCAAGAGATGAATTGATGAACTCCCTTTAGCTATGCTTTTTTAGAACAAATTGCATATGAGCTCCATGAGATTGTGTTGAGCATGTTTTTAGCTTGGAGAAGGTAGTTCTTCCTTAAACATGGGTAAATTTGAAATTCCATGCATAATGGACTGCTGGATGTAGTTCTTACCTTCCCTTGAGATTCATTGAGTATGTTAATCTTGGAGATGAAATTCCTCTTGGGTTGTGTACATTTAGATTAGTTACATGCATGATGGGCCATTATTTTCGAGTCTTTCCTTTAGAAGGTGTCTAGAAACTCATTCGAGGATGAATGATCCCAAGAGGGAGATAATGTAACACCCCAGATTTAGAAAAGGGAAAATTCTCACTTTGTAGTCTACTAAGCGATCCGCCGAGACTACTTGGTGATCTGCCAAATAGACCTTCCTCGCCTTTTGGTTTGGTTCCTGTTTGCCACCATTCTGTAATTTTGGGCGAGCCAAGTCAGGCTCGTCGTTCCAATCAGTGCCTCTCTATAGTACATTTCCCTATCGCCTAGTGGTCTGCCTCCATGAAGTGGCTTACTGTAAAATTAGGCGAGCCAAGGGATCACTTCACGAGTCACCAAGTGCCCTTAGGCGAGCCTCATCATGCAGTATCTTCAATAATAAGTCAGGTCCCTTGTGTCTTTTCCGATTTGTTCTAATTTGATACTACGTCGTTTGTCCCATCTTATAAAGACCTATATAAGTATCCTTCTCTCAAATTTCCCCAATTTAATACCCATTTTCTCGAGATCAAAAAGAAAACCAAAGTCTTCCTCTCACATATTTCTGTCTCTAGAACTTGAAGAAAAGGAAAGAGTTGGAGCTAGGATCAAGGTCAAGCCTCCATTCCTCAAGAATTTGTTTGATTTTTAATCAAGGTATGATGGCTTGTCATCCATGGAATCCTTTCTTCCATGGAGTCCCTAAGATTCCCTAATTGAGAAGATGAAATTCCAAATTTGAGTTAGGGTTTCTTCCAATGTTGTGGGTAATGATTACTGTTGATCCAATTGAGTGGATTATGATTGTTTATGATTGAATTGATAGGATTACATGTTTTTAGGATGAATTTACATGTACCCATGCATAACCCATGTCTAGAAAGATGAAATTGATGTAAATGGGTTTTATGCCATGAAAGGAGAATGTGTGGGTTTAGATATATTGAATCTAGGACTGACGAGATACATTAGAATTAAAGCTTATATGATGAATCATGATTAGAGGTGCTTTGAGATTGAAGCCTATGAGATGATTATGATATTGAATTAATTGAGATTGAGCATATAAAATGACTATGAGATATAGTGCTTTGAAAGTAAAGCTTATGTTGTCAATTGTTAACTATTGATGTAATTGTTGTGGAAGGGATAGTTCCCACATGAATTGCATATGTTATGCATGTGAAAGGTTTTATCACATCGAATGATTCTAGGTTGAAAGGATTGCTCACCTAAAATGAATCTAATGCTAAAGACTAAGAAATTGATGAGGCTAGAAGCGATTACCCATGACCTCCAAATGAGTTGGTTATGAGGCGATTATACGTATTCCATAGAATAAAGATATGATTACCCTTATTCCTTAAATTTGAACAAGAGGCAACTCCCCATGTTCTTAAGATATGATTTGGTCAAGAGGCAACAAGAGGCGAATACCTATGTGACATGATTGGACAAAAGGTGAATAACCATGATCCATATGTAATGTTGGACAAGAAGCAAATACCCTTGATCCATATGTTAGGTTAGACTAGAGGTGAATACCCATGATCCATATGTTAAGAAGGACTAGCGGCGACTACCCATGTTCCTTTATAGTAAGGTAAAAGAGGTGATTCCCCATGTCTATAAAAGATAAGCTAGACTATGTTATGATGAATGATGAGCTGGGATTGTTTCTTGAGTTGCCTTCCATGATGAGTAAGGATGATTTGAGGTTACTTTAAGAAGTATTCCTTTTATGTTGATATGACATATGATGTACATTGATTATGTTTTATGACCTTTATGGTCTAACTCTTACGCTTATGTTGATGTTTATGCTACCTATCATATTTAGTACATGTTTGTACAAACGCATACTCTTTCCTACATTTCTTATCCAAATGTAGAGTCCGGCGATCTCGACTTTCATCCTCATGGCTAGAATTTTAGTAGAGCAAGACTTGAAGATTGGTAAGTCCTCATAAAATTCGAGGATTTGACCACCATTTCTCTTATATTCTTTCATTTTATGCTTTGAACATTATTGTATGGGTTGTTTCCCACGATATTCATGTTTTAGATGGTTTGAGCAAAGTGTAATAGACTTATACTTTTTATATAAAACTTTGATGTTGGTCGAAAAAAATGTTTTAAATTTCCGCTCATTTCTACTATCTTATATTATGAAAGTTAAGTGGATTATATGAGGTCTCTCAAGGTCTTGTATGCCATGTTACATCTAGGGTATACCCCTGGGTCGTGAAAACACAGCCCCGAGGCTCATACATACCTTCATGGGTCCGAGCGTTTTACACAGAGTATGGGAGGCCGGTTCCAAAGGGGAAGAAGAAGGCCAGCTCATTCACACCGGTTGATCATGTGGTAGTGCGTGGTAAAAAGGTTAAATGCACCAGTACATACATTAATGAGGTGATAGGGTGTACTATGAATGTGATCCATTTCTTGGCGGATCAAATACAAAGGAAGACCCTCGATGACCTAAAGGGGTGGTTGGCTTTTTTGATTTCTAAAATCACACCGTCGTAGATCGAGGTTGGGGTCCACATTGAGAAGAAGGACCTGATTATAGGTGCGGTATTGGCTTTGATTCATTAACAACACATTGATGCCTTCCCAGAATGAGTCCATACTCCGACATCCTAAGGCGGCTTTGTTGGGATCTATCATTGACCGGGATAGACTGAATCTCAGGTTGATCATTGAGCAATAGATGGACATAAGGGCCAAATAGAGCCAGACATCACTTTCTTTTTCGGTGCAGATCACGGAGTAGTGTCGGCGTGCTCGAGTGTCCTTTGTGGCAAAGACGGATGTAGAAGTGACTCCCACTTCCTCTACTGACATATAGAAGATTGAGATCGAGTACACTAGGAACAAGGCTGTGAGGACGAGAGCAGCGCTGGTGGACACTTCCCTGGTTGTTGATGTAGAGATGCTAGAGACAGATACAACCCTTCCCACTCAGGCCAGTGAACCCTAAGGTACTCCTAGAACAACTGCTACTGCTCTTTCTTTGATTGTTGCTACGACTACTACTACTACTGGTAATGTTCGTCCCCTATTGAGAGAGGTAATGTTATACAATATGAGCCATCTAGCCCAATCTATTGATATACATGCTTCCCGGGTTGAGGCAATTGTCCCCGGACTGATTGAGAGGGCCATTGTTATTGCCCCAGCTCCTATCCGAGCTGAGTTGTGAGAGAACTGGGAGTTGATCACCGCACATGGCTTAGCCTTAGACCTCACGGTGCAAGTGGAGGCATGTGATCAGGGTAGACGTAAGTCAGCTGATGTCACGGTATTGAGAACCGATGTTTCTAGTCTGAGACGTGACGTGGATGAGCTCAAATCCACGTATTTGTCTATGTTTTTTGGCACTGTGTACCTTCCCGAGGTTTTGAGTACAGTGATGCCAACTATTTCTGAGATCCCTCCTGATACTACGACTGGAGATACTACTAAAGCTGATGATGATGCCGAGTCGGATACTCTCGAGACTGAAGAGGAAGAGCTTGGAACCTATGATGCAGTAGTGTATGATGACTTGGAGGATTTAGAGGGTGCGATGGTACATTCGACCATGGAGGCCTCTCTTCGGGACACTTTAATGGTTGGCTCCAGTGGCGCAAAGGATGGAGATGATTCGGGCACTGATACCAGATATAGAGAGCCCTAGATGTGCAGAGTTCACCTCAGGCTTAGCCAGACAAGGGGATCTTGACTCTCCTTTAGTTTTACTTTTGAGACTGTTTATTTATTTTGTATTAAGGATAATGGTAGGCTTTGTTTGGCGGGGTGAGGTATCTTCATACCTACCTCTTTTGGGTTGCATTTAGCTTATTGTGAATGTTTATTTTTGATAGCTTGTTCTGAATGCTTATTTTAGCGACTGTTGGGTTTTGTTTGTTTTTTAATGTGAATGTTGGTTCTTCATCTAAATTAAAATTTCACCTCTTGATTTTTGTGAATGTGGTTGTTCTCTTGCATATTTGAGTATCAGTTGAGATCAATACCAATAAATTAAATAGTTTCTTGATTGAACGATATGTTTGTGCGATTCCAATGAGGAAAATTTGAATTGCATAAGTCATGTGTGAACTCTTAGCATCTCATTGTGACTGGCCTATTGTTGAAATGAATCTTATGATGATCGTTGCACGCGAGCTAAATTTGTAGAATCGTTATTGATGGTTGTGTTGAATGCCATGTGTGGTTTGTCTTGAAATGTGTGCTTGGTGGTACATAGAACTTTCCCTATTGGTCCAATCGACTAATGTAGGCGAATGATAGAGATGATCTTACGCACAAGTTTTGGAGAGTGAACCAAATTGCTATTATACCTCTTTGTGACCACCTTGTGAGAGTGTGAGCTTAGTTTGGCACCATTTGAGTCTAACATTTTCTTTGGATGACACATGAATGCATTTGACCTCTTTCCCCATCACCTAAAACCTTTATAAAGGATTGGTATGTTTGAATAGCCAACTTAGGCCAAAAGCCTAAGTTGGGGGTGTGGTGAAAAATGAGGAAAGTCAAGAAGTTTGTGAAAAATTTCCCTTGATGGATTCTGTTGGAAAAGTTGGAACCCCTCTATATAAAAAAAGAGAGAAGAAAAGAAAAAGATTGAAAAAGAATGTTGCAATGAATCTTGTGCAATGGATAAAAGAAAAGAGGTGTCCAATGAGTCAGGCTTAAAAGAACTTAGGGTGGATTGGGAAAATTAAAAAGAGTGAAAGAAAAGGAGAAAAAGTGAAATGCAAGCCATGCTTCATAAAGGTAGAAGTCATTGAGCCAAAATGATCATACCTTTACCCTCAACCCCTCTACAAGCCTTGAAAGAGCTTAGTGATCTTGATTGAGCTTAATATCATGTTGATTGGAAAATACGGGCAAGCCTATGGGTAAAATCATACGTGTGTTTATCTTTGAGAGTGTGAGAGTTGATTTTGATTCCTTACTTCTTAAATATTGATGAGCTTTGTGTAGGCATGGAATTATTCTTGATGTGAGGGCATTAGAATACTTTTGTTGAGCTTAAATTTACATTTGAAGCAAGCATTGTGAACTTGATTTCTATTTGATGATGGCTAGTGTAACACCCCCTAAATACTAAAACAAAGATCCGCATGTCAATACACCATTCCTTAATTAATTTAGTATGTTTTATTCTCATTTTTTTAGGAACTTGAAATTTTGTGATATTTGCAAACTTGCTTAACATAAATCGTGATCTTAATTTAAGGGATTGTATTGGGGTATTTACGTAATATTCTAATTGGAATTATTTATAACTTGAAAGGGAGGTGAGGGATATACATATAGGTATATATGTATGCATTTTGGGCAGCAAACTTTTTGTTTGGGCAGCCACCTTTTAGGGACAGCTGTAAAGTGATAAACATCACTTTTGTGACTATATATTCACACCTCCTCTAGTAAAATTTGTGTTCCTTAACTCTAAGAAACCTGGAGAACTTCCACTAACCATATTAATCAGAAAATCATAAGAAAACCCTAGTCCTTTTAGCTGGAAGTCGAGACACATCACACCTTCTGGTGAGTAATCGAAATCTGTTTTTGAGCTGAGTAGTGTTTAGTATTATAATATCTCGTTCTATAGAACTCTTTTTTGGGTAAATAAATATGAGTTGGAAAGCTGATTCTTATACCTACAACTCTTATGTTTATGCAAAACTCTAATATAGTTGTTATGGATTAGAAATATGGGACGCAACATAGGACAAGTTCTGTCCATATTTCGGAATTTGAAATCCTGTATGTTCAACTGTTAGGTTTTGATTATAGTTTTTTGTACAAAATATATTTTACGATGATTCTTGATTATTTGCAAGCTTAATATATGTACCTACATCTTTCATGAAGGATATAAAGTCCAGTTTTGCCATTTTCCTTTTCAAATCTAAGTTACGACATGAGGTACTTGGTTGAAATTACTATTTTGGGAGCATAGTCGTATTTGTACAGGCTAAGCTTACTTGTAATGATAATCCTATTTTACGTTAACATTATTGAGATACTAGGAATTAAAGAAGATATTTAATTTTATTTTTAAGGTTGTATATACTCGTGAACAAGTTGAGGACCTTGATACGTTGGTTGGTCTATGGTTTGAACTCTTGAAGTTGTGTTGGACTGTTTCTATGCTAAAACACTGAGGTTTGTCTATAAAATTGTACTTGTAATCTTTTTACCAGCTGGTATATCTGAAAGTTTATCTTGGTACCTTGGTTACCTCTTGTCACTTTGCATTTTCTTGTTGGTATCCTTTAAGACATTAAAGTCACTTGTGTAACTCACCCACTTGTACGGATTATTTGATCACTTGGCACTCTTGTTGGGACCTTGTCTTTCTTGTAGCTGTGACTTTGTCACTATTGGCATGCCTCTTGATTCGGATCATTTGTCATCTTGACTCTAGATGTTTAGTTCGTCTTAAGTATGGAAGTTGTCCATTTTAAGTACGAACTAGAAAGCCATTTTTAGTATGGTTCTTGATTCTCTTGATTATTGGGCTTTGACCCTTCTTGATGCAGGGTGTCGGTCGTTCTTGATACCTGTCTATGCTTGGTGTTACAACATGATGTATATTTTGGGCTAGCCTTGTTATTGAATCTCTTGGAAAATGGTCTTATGAGTGTTCTTAACATTTAGATCTTTAAATATCGAACTTGAAACTCTTTATATATTGTTTACTTGATTTATTTATTATGTTTCAATTGTGCTGCTCAAAGACCTAAGAAAGGTAGCTTGGTGAATCTGAGGGCTCCGAACCTATAGTTTTTACACCACTAAGCTTTATGCTTAGCGATAGTTGTTTCTATCGTAGGGAATGATCGTAAGGATGCATGAAGTTGGCCATTGGAGATGGAGATATTGAGAGCCTTAAGGAAGATCACATTTGCATATAGGCATCTATATTTTGTATAAACCTTGGGACTTGTACATTTACATGAAATTTTGAAGGCTAATTTGATCATGTTACCATGGGTTGTAATATAAGTATGACTACATGTTTTGTTGTGTTGGGGTGTGTAAATCCAAGTCTTGTAATATACTAAATTTACTATTTGTTTCAAATGTTTGTGTGAAACATGAACTGGCTAATCTTAGTACTTGGAAGTTGGTAATATTCTTTCTATATCATTTTTAAGTGTGAGGATGATATATGCATGAAATTCTCGTAAGTTATTTGCTTAGATTATTTTGGAAGGGTTCTTCCGCCACAAGTTAAAATTCTACGCAGTATCAATTTGACATCAAATAAATGTTTAAATGGGCAGGATGCACATCCTTAACAATTTTTTTCTTTATGAACCTATTCCCTCTACTACATTTTAATCAATATTCCCTACGTTAATTTCTTTTAAATGTCACAAGTATTATATTAGATTTCTTCTTAAATGATTGTATCCTTCTGAAAGGGTCACTACAGCTAGTTACAGTTTGAAACTTGTAGTGCACAATTGACCATTGCATGGGTAGATTGAACCTCGTGTGCATTCATGTTGAGTCTTGAGTAGCACTATTGGTAGAAATTTCTGTTGAACGTATTGATCTTGTGTTTTACTTGAGAACAAGCAAAAGTTTAACTTGGGGGTGTTGATAGTTGGGATTAGAGTAAACCATGAGGATCTAAATACCTCAAGCTAGAGTAGATATAGAAGGAAAGAGATGAGGATAATAGGACATCAAATCCACCTCGGTCTCCCAAGTAGCACCCTCAACTAACTAATTCCTCCAAAGTACTTTCACGGAAGCAACTTCATTATTTCTCAACTTCTTAACTTGCCGATCTAAAATCTCAACTGGACTTCGTCATATAAAATATTTTACTTAACTCCCAAACCTTCTAAAGGAACTATAGATGTTGTATCTCCAACACATTTCTTCTACAAGGAGACATGGAAAACTTGATGCACTGATGTTAAATCATTAGGCAATTCAAGTTCATAAGCAACCTTACCAACACGCCTCAAAATCTGATATGAGCCCACATAACGGGGACTAAGCTTCACTTTCTTACTAAACCTCATTACACCATTCATGAGTGAAATTTTCAAGTATACCCAATCATTTATCCCAAACTCAAGATCCCTTCTCCTCACATCGGCATAGGACTGTTGTCGACTTTGAGCCGTTTTAAACTTTTCTCTAATAAGCCAAACTTTTTCCATAACCTCATGTACCAGTTTGGGACATATCCAGGAAACTTCACCCACCTCAAACCAACCTATAGGAGATCTACACCTCCTACCATATAGATCCTCAAATGGAGTCATGTTAATACTTGAGTGATAGTTATTATTGTATGCAAACTCAATCAAAGGCAAGTGATCATCCCAATTACCCTTGAAATACATGATCTCAACATATCTTCCAAAGTTTGAATCGTACACTCTGCTTGCCCATCGGTTTGTGGGTGAAAACACGTACTAAGTTTAACACAAGTACCAAGACCCTTTTGGAAATATTTCCAAAACTGAGAGGTGAATTGGGTACCACGATCGGAAATAAGTGACAAGGGCACTCCATGCAACCTCGTAATTTCTCTTAAGTACAACTTAGAATAGTCCCCCGCCGATTATGAAACTCTGACGGGAATTAAATGAGCCGATTTCATCATTCAATCCACTATAACCCAAATCGAATCATGATGTCGCCAGGTGCTTGGTATACCAACAATGAAGTCCATATTCAAATCTTCCCACTTCTAAGTAGGAATGCTAATTTCTTGAGATAAACCTCCCGGCTTTTGATGCTCAACTTTCACTTGATGACAATTAGGACATTTAGCCACAAATCCCACTATATCATTTTTCATTCCATTCCACCAATAGATCTCTCATAAGTCACGATACATCTTGGTGGCTCCCGAGTGAACGGAATACCGAGAACTATGGGCTTCTGATAAGATCTGATCTCTCAAGTCATCCATTTTTGGGACACACAAACGACCTTGATATCAAAGTACACCATCTCCTCCTTGGGAGAAAGCCTCTATGGACTTTTCAAGCACCGCTTCTTGCAATTCAACCAAAGCCGGATCAAGACCATGCTTGATTTTCACATCAGTCACAAAAGTGGATTCTGAACTATTGTGAACTATAACACGACCCTTGGTAGAGTCAACTAACCGAACACCCAATCAGGTCAATCTATAAACATCTCAAACCAACTCCTTTTTATCATCTTCTATATGAGCAACACTACCCACCGATAATCGACTAAGAGCATCTGCCACTACATTCACCTCACCATTGTGAAAGAGAACACTCGTGTCATAGTCCTTTAGTAACTCAAGCCACCTTCTTTGGCAAAGATTTAGATCTTTCTGTTTAAACATGTATTGCAAACTCTTCTGGTCGGTAAAGACATCCACATGAACACCATACAAAAAATGCCTCCAAATCTTTAAAGCAAAAAAAAACCACCGCTAGTTCAGGTCATAGGTAGAATAATTCTTCTCATGAACTTTAAGTTACCTTAAAGCATAAGAAATGACTTTCCCATTTTTCATAAGTACACATCCTAGCTCAATTCATGAGGTATCACAATAAACAACAAAGCCATCAGTCCCTTCCGATAAATTCAACACCAGAACGGAAGTAAGTCTATCTTTCAATTCTTAAAAACACTTTTGATACGCTTCAGACCATATGAACTTAATCTTCTTTTAAGTCAATGCCGTTAATGGAGAGGCAATCGACGAAAATCCTTCGAAAAGCCTTCTATAGTAGCCGGCTAAACCCAAGAAACTTCTTATATCCAAAGGGGATAAAGGTCTAGGCCAACTCCTAACCACATTCGTCTTCTTAGGATCCACCTCAATATCCTTACCGGAAATAACATGTCCAAGAAAAACCACGGACCTTAACCAAAATGCACATTTACTAAAACTTTGCAAGAAGTTGTTGGTCCTTGAGAACTTACAACACAATCGTCAAATGATTAGTATGCTCATTCTAACTCCTTGAATAGATCAGTATATCATCGATGAACATAATTACAAACATATCAAGGTATTGTTTAAGCACCATATTCATCAAATATATAAATGTCACCGGAGCATTAGTCAAACCGAACGACATCACAAAAAAATCATAATGACCATACCGAGTTCAGAAAGTCATATTCGGAATGTCACCTTCCTTCACCCTCAATTGGTGATAACCCAAAGCGGAGGTCAATCTTACAGAAGTAACTTGCCCCTTGAAGTTGGTCAAACAAACCATCTATCCTTGGGAGGGTATATTTGCTCTTAACGGTAACCTTATTCAATTTTTGGTAGTCAATGGACATACGAAGCGAACCATCTTTCTTTCTAACATAAAAAATTGGGGCATCTCATTGAGACGGTCAGATGAAAACCTTATCCAATAAATCTTTCAATCGCTCTTTTAATTCCTTAAGTTCTGCCAGAGTCATACGATAAGGAAGAATGAAGATACGTTGCATATCTGGGAGAAGGTCAATACCGAAGTCTATTTCCCTCTAGTGAGGAATACCGGGTAGATTATCTGGGAACACTTCATGTAACTTATTTACAATTGGGACCGACTCAAGAGTAGGGGTCTCAGAATCTATATCCCTCACCCTAACTAGATTGTAAATGCAACCCTTAGAAATTATCTTTCTAGCTTTAATACAAGAAACAAACTGACCCTTAGGCATAGAATTTCCCCCTTTCCACTCTAAAATGTGTTCATTCATATGCTGAAGCTTGACTACACGGGTTCTACAATCAATTGAAGCATAACATGCATACAGCCAATCCATACCAAGGATAACATCAAAGCCTAGCATCTCAAGCTCTACAAGGTCAATATGAGTGACTCTGTGGTACAAGGAGATGGGACACTTTCTATAGACCCTCTTAGCCATAATAGAATCACCAACATGAGTATAAACTAAAAATATATCTAACAACACATCTGGAAAAACATGAAACCTTAGCCACCTATGGCGTCACAAAAGACAAGGTAGAACCGGGGTCAAGTAAAGCATAAACATTAAGTTGGAAGACTTTTAACATACTGGTAACCACATCGAGAGAACCCTCTTGTTCACCACGAGTTTGAAATGCATAGAATCGGTTTTTCTTTGGAGCACTTAAGCTTAAACCTCTAGGCAGAGCTTGTTTACCTTCTCTTCATTTATTCGTAAGCATTGGGAAATCTCTCATCTTATGACCACTTTTTACACAACCATTTATGGCATCTAAGCACTTACCCTAATGCTTCATTCCACATCTAGCACAAGCACGCAACGAATATCCACTACCATTCCCTCCTTGAGGCTTAGGTTTAGACACTCTATCTTTATTGAACTTAGGCGGAGCATTGGATGAGCCTTGACCGAAAAACCTTTCTTATAACTTAGAATTACCATGTCGACCAGACCTTGAGTGTGAAATGTTACTATCACCAGTCTTAGCCTTTTTGTCCTCCCTAGACCCTTCTTTAAGTTTCTCATTTTCAATTTGTTGAGCATGAACCATGAGATAAGAAATGTCCATATCATTGATAAGCATAGAGGTATGACATTCCTTAACCATCATCTCGGACACACTCGAAACAAACTTACTCATTCTTGCCCTACGATCGACAATCATGGTGAGAGCATCTTGAGATAATTGTGTGAACTTCAAGGCATATTCCTTAACACTCATATTTCCTTGACGAAGGTTGATGAATTCAAGAACCTTTACCTCCCTCATCTCAAGGGAAAAGAACCTATCAAGGAAAGCAACTTTAAACTTCTCCCAATCAAGAGGACCCGCATATTCCGTTCTCCCCTCTTTCCATTGGTTGAACCATATTTGAGAAACACCCTTAAGTTGATAAGCGACCAACTCTGCCATTCAACCGGTATCACTCCCATGATCATCAAAACCTTCTAAACCTCATCAATAACCTCTTGAGTGTCTTCCTCAACTTTAGAACCATAAAAATCCGGCGGATTCATCCTAGAGAAATCCCTCATTCTAGATGCCACTGTACCCACATTTGGGTTCACGGGAACCGCAACCTCCCTATTGGCTTGGCCCGTCATGGCTTGAGCCAACACTTGATAAGAAACCTGAAGAGTCTGAGATTTGGACTTATTTAGGGCTTTGTTTTTCTAGTTTTAGTGTCCTCAAATGCCTAATATATGCTATAAATTGATGTTAAAACCTTTATTTTTAGGTGTATGAGCTAAGGAGCAAGGTAAGGACAATAACAGGCAAAAAAGAGCATAACAGGGTGAAAAAGTGAAGAAGGGCGAGCCTGGTGATCGCCATGACCACTCGGTGACTCACTGAGTGGCTCTTCAGCCCGCCGAAAGTTCCAGTGTGCCATCCCAGAGCGAAGAGATCCCGTCGGCGATAGGCATGGGCAGTCGGTGAATCGTTGATCATTTCCACAATGACAAGATAGATAGCCCAAAGTTACAAGACTTGAGGATGCTGAGAACCAACGCATAACGTTGATGGAAGAGAGCAATGGATGGTTCACTGAACCACTCGGCGAACCCAACTTATCTCGCCTAATGGCCTTTCAGGCCTTATTCTGGGCAACTATTAATTGAATTTTGAACTGTAAATTGAGGATCTGGCTATCATTGAGAAGAGTTTTCTTTTGAGTTTTAGAGTTCCATTGTAAAATTTGAAGCTTTTAGAGACTCAATTTGGAGAGTTTGCAAGTGGGTTGCTCAAATTCTTCCATTTTTGACCATTGTAAAGACTTGGGAGCATTTACCCATCATTGCAAATGTTTTTGGTAATCATTTCCCAAATTTTTATGATGTGTGGCTAAAACCCTAATTTTTGGGGTGTGATCATATGATTATAGGTTGATTAAGAGTATGGGTATCGTTAATTACTAGTTTAAATGCTATATTGAAGTGGGTTTAATCATTAGCTGAGTTTTAACTTATGAATTGTAGTTGCAAATATAGTTCTAATATTTTGTTCTTAGCTTGCTCGAGAGAGAGGTTTTGGAACCAAGGCTTTTGATTAATGGTTTGTAGGTATTGGGTTGATATGGGTTTAGCTCGAGAGAGTAATTCCTAAATTTAATCCTACCCATCTAGCTCGAGAGAGTAGATGAATTAAGTTGTGGGTTGTTCTTAAGTGCTATGCTTATTGATGTTCCAGAGAAATCACTTGAATCAAAATAGTTGTTTGAGAGAAAGATATTTCACTCATAGTCTAGCCTACCCACTGATATTTAGCTATGTATTAGTAGTTACAATTACCCTTTTAGAGAAATTTTCATATAATCGATCACATCCCGAGAATTCCTCAGTATATTGCTATTTCAGTTTTGTGTGATTGCGTTGTAGTTGATCATTGAAAACCTAAACCCCAATCTAAATTCGTGTCACCCCCTTTAGACTTTTTTACATGTCTTTTTTGATAATTTCTATTCATATCGCTGATTAGACCGCGATTGTACTTCCTAATTGAATTTGAATACATATCGTTCCCTGTGGATTCAACCCCAACTCTTTGTTGGGTTTTATACTAACTAACGATCATTTGCACCTAGTATTAGATGAGGTGTGCTTGAAATGTTAATCAAAATGGCATCGTTTCCAGGGAGTGGTGTTGTTTAAAGTTCTTTTATTGAAGATGAATTGTGATCGCTTTGGTTGCAGTTGAATCGACTTACATTGGTTTTGGGTTTTGTGTTGTTTTTCTTAAAACCAGAGGAAGAGATGAGCATAAACGGGAGCAATGGTAGCCAAGTGGGCCACCAAGACGACATTGGGAACCTTAATGACGTGAATGATCCAATCTAATTGGGTAGTGTGTGTGCAATTTGTCTAACCCTGTTGAGGGTAATGCAGTCTTTCATGTTATGAGCACAAAGTTGCAGCTTCTCCAAATGAAAGGATTATATGGAGGGTTGCCACATGAAGACCCACACGAGCATATTAGGAACTTTGTGGATGTTTTTGGTCCGTTCTCATTCAAGAACATATCACTAAAATCAGTCCATCTCAGATTATTCCCATTCTCTTTAATGGGTGAGGCTAAAAAAGGGTTGGCTGAGTTACCAAGGGATTCCATCACTTCATGGGATGAACTTACTACAGCATTCTCTGTTAGATTCTTCCCCCATCGAAGATGATGACACTTAGAGACAGCATCCAAGGTTTCAAACGCTTGGAGGGTGAGCCTATCCATCAGATGTGGCTGAGATTTAAGAAGTTGGTACTTTAATACCCAACTCACGGACTTCCAAATAATGTGCTACTACAATACTTTTATAGGAGCCTTTACTCGGTGAACAAAGGAGTTGCTGATCAACTTGTTCCCGGTGGTATAATGCAACAGCCCTATGAAGTAGCATCACAACTCCTTGATGGCATGACCAAGATAAACAGAGAATGGTATACTCGTGAGGACCAAGTGTCTCCTCTTACTTTTAGGATGACAAAAGAACAAATCGAGAAGGATCAGAGAGGGACCAAAGCATGGCCAAAGTGATGACCCAACTTGATATATTGGCGAAAAATATGATGGTTAGTGGTGCAAAGAGTGTTAATGTTGTTGTTTTTACCCATTCTTCTCATGAAATCATTGGTGGAATTGTGGAACTTTACCACCTAGCTATTCAAATTCTAAATTTGGCATAAGGTTGGTTTTCCGAACACCGTACTTGAAATTTGTTGTTGAAATCAAATGCAATAGGTAAAGTTATTGTTATTTTGTTGTAGGTAATTGTTATAATCGTGCGCAAGTGTGGGTTTCCTGTAATGAATTAAAATATGTGCCTAAGTGCATAAAATTGATCGATTCATGTGCTCTTGCTTGTAAAATCGAGTCTAAATTGTAGGATTGTTGTATATTTGTGTTGGGTCTAGTGGGGTGAAGTCTAAGTAACCCCGAATTATGCAAAATGAAGTAATTTGCCCAATAATGGAGCGTTTGATGTCATTCTTATGGGGAAAAGCAATCAAATAGCCAATTTTGGCCAGATCGGGGGAAGTCTGAGTACCTCGAGGGCATGGGTAGTATGGGTATATCCTCAATTGAATAGTGATTGTGTTTAATTTTGAATTCAGGGTATGCGGGCTTGATTTCGAAGCATGAGGTTGAAAACTGGCACGATTGGGCCATTTGTCGAGCTGCATTGAGCTCGTCGAGTGGTTCGGCGGTTAGCCAAAGTCCCCCACAAGTCACCTTTAATTTCCAATTTTGGTTGAGTTTGTTTTATAACTTTCGACGAGATGCCGGAGCTCGCTGAGTTCACTTGGCGACTCGGCCAAAGGCTTTCTTGATCGCCCTTTCTGTGCCCCTAACCCTTAAAATACACTATAACTTTTGATGAGCCACTTGTAGCTCGCCGATTGGTCTCGGCGATTTGCCAAATGGCCCTGAATATTGCCGACTTGTCTTAAGTTTTGAAAATTTATGCGTTGGTACTTTAGGCGAGCCCGATCTAGCTCGCCAAGGTGACTTAATGACTCGCCAAACGGTTCAGCGAGTCATTGTGCAGCATATTTTATGTGTGTTTCTGGAAATTTTCCTAAGTTTTTCTCTGTTGTTTTGCAAATATGGCTAGACCCAAGGTATCAGGAAGAGACATGTTGCCCCGCAAGTGGGCAAGAGGAGCAGTTATAAATGAGGATGCAGCTGCATCCAGGCAAAGGCATCCAAACTCCCTACAAAGGGAGGAAAAGGCAAAGGAAAGGGCAAGGCTCCCATGGTGGAGTTACCAGAGGCCAGCTCTGACTGTGAGGGAGTCTACGAGACTCACCTTACTTCATCAAACAATGAGGGAGAGTCCCACGATTCTCAGTCTTCCATTTCTGAGCCTGAGGATGACCAGCTTTTACATGCCTGGAGAGTAAAGCTTCGCTCCAAGGCAATGAACGATCCGTCTAGGATCCCGATGCCTAGACTCCTCCTACAGCTCCAGCACAGACCGTGGTCCCAGCGCCACCAATACAGGGTCCTCCTCCCTAGTCTCTCAACAGACTAAAGGGTGAGGGAATGAGGATTATTTTTTAGGAAAATTGGTTATCCACGGATGGTGTCGTAGACGGGTATCCTGAGATATGGAGCACTCTCAAGTTGCACAAATTCATGATTTTCACTAAACATCAGGGCCTCTACATTCCTTATTGGGTCCGAGAGTTCTATTCGGCATACAAAGATTTTGTGCCACAAGGGAAGAATAATGCCAGCGCCTTCAAACCAGTTGATTCGGTGATGGTCCGGGGTAAGAAGGTGAAATGTGATAGTGGGGACATTAACACCTTTTTGGGATGTACTTATAACTTCATGCATGACTACTAGAGTATGATTCAGACATAGACTCTGGATGACCTAAAAGGCTGGTTCGCTCTTCTTTTCTCTGACAGTACCCCAAGGTGGATCAAGGCTGGAGTGACAATAGAGAAGAATGATCTCAATGTCGCGTTTAGGTATTGGTTCGAGTTTATTAGCAGTACAGTCATGTCGTCCCAGAAGGAGTCTATCCTCCGCCACCCAAAGGCTGCCTTTCTGGGATCTATTATTGCTAGGAAAAAGATCAATCTAGGACTTATCATTAAGCAGAAGATGGCCATGAGGGCCAAGCAGTGCCCGACATCTCTTCCTTTTTCGGTATTGATCACCAATCTATGCAGGCGAGCTTGTGTCCCTTGAGATGAGAAGACAGATTTGGAGGTGACACCCACCTCCTCTACTAACATCCGGCGTATTGAGGCCGAGTACCAGAGGGATGAGGTGGAGAGGACATTGAAAGGAGGCTAAGAATTTTCAGCACATACATACTTCATTATTATTTATATCATTTTAAAACATTATACAATTTAGCAAGAGATACACGAGTCACTCAAACATGGTTTCTACTTATTCACAATTTTGTTTCCAGTGATATTAAAAGAAGGTACTAAAAGAAACTTCTTTCCTCACCAAATTCATATTTTATCTCTGGAAAATAGAGGATATTCTCACTTTCATAAATTGAAAACAGTTTTAACAACTTAATGCTTTTGATATGAATAATAACAGTCTTATAAGCTAATCATTTATAATTCATACTTGTATTTTCCTATAAGGATTTTCATCACATACATACTTCAATATTATTTCTATCATCTTAGAACATTAATGCTAATTAGCAAGAGATACATGTGCAACCCACGTGCTCGAAAACTAGTGTATGTATATATATATATATATATATATATATATATATATATATATATATATTTCTTTTATATAGAAATGAGACTTTTGGTGTACGAACATTGTAATAGATTGGTGTACCAAAAGCAAAATGAGTTGTACAAATTCACACTATTTGATAGACACGTGGATTCAAAAAAAATTACTAAGCATGCGTAGCACTCTAAAAATTGACACTGTTTGATAGTTCCTACAAATCACACGTGGATTCATGTTTTTTGTGAAGCACTTTAATCTACAAATTCTTCTTAGTTGCTTCTTTGTATTCATCTCTCTCAAAGAGATTTCCCCCTTTTGATGGCGTTAAGAAAGTAGGTTACGAGTTCACTCCGCTATCAATTTTTTCGAAGAAATTTATGAATATGTTCAATTTTATACTTGATACTTCAGTTCGAGCATGTTCAATAATTTTCACGGAGCAGAATTAATGCTTGTTGTTTCAGTTACAAGCTTCATATAGAACAAAACAAGATTCTCTTTTGTGCATGTTTTTAATTGTTGTTGGCTGATGTTAACAAATTAAGTTTGTAACAATTATTAAGCATAATTATCCTTGAGGTGATTAATTAAACTATACTAAAAAAGCTAATAAAGATATTGTCCTTTCTGTTAATACATTTTGAAGATCATTGATAAAGTCAAAAAAAAATTTAAAAAAATTGCTTTAAACTACAAAGCTTTGCCTAACATTATTTGGAATTGCAGAGAGTCAATTGCAAAACAGAAGACTTCTCATATCTCTTTTAGTCCCAAAACATGTGGCCTGAACTAAATTGCTGAGAGAGGTCATACCAAAACCTGTGGCCCGAAAATTTTTTTGCAACAATGCACTAATTTAACTGGGATGTACTTATAACTTTATGCATGACTACCACAGTATGATTCAGACACAGACTCTGGATGACTTAAAAGGCTGGCTCGCTCCTCTTCTCTCTGACAGTACCCCAAGGTGGATCAAGGCTGGAGTGCCAATAGAGAAGAAGGATCTCAATGTGGCGGCGAGGTATTGGTTTGGGTTTATTAGCAGTACAATCATACTGTCCCAGAATGAGTCTATCCTCCGCCACCCAAAGGCGTCCTATCTGGGATCTATTATTGCTAGGAAGAAGATCAAGCTAGGACTGATCATTGAGTAGGAGAGGGCCAAGAAGCGCCATAAATCTCTTCCCTTTTTAGTATTGATCACCGAGCTATGCAGGTGAGCCCGTGTATCTCGAGATGAGAAGACGGATGTACAGGTGACAACCACCTCCTCTACTGACATCCGGCGTATTGAGGCCGAGTACCAGAAAGACGAGGCTGAGAGGAGGAGAGAATCCCCGGTGGACACTCTCCTGGAACTAACATTGATTTACTACCTGCAGCGGCAGTCTTTACTACTTCGGCAACTAGGCCTTCAGGTACTTCTAGATCTGCTCCCTTTCAGGCTCCAAGTACTTCTTCTACTTCCCCATCCCCTAGATCTACTACTGGTGATACTTTATCCAGGCCTGCGATCACCCAGGCCATGTAATACAAGATGGGGCTTTTAGCCCTATCAGTTGATGTGCGTGCCTCCCGGCTAGAGGCCACGATTCCTGGGATAATCGAGAGAGCTATTACTATTGCATTGATGCCTCTCAGAGCTTCCATTGATGCTCTCTCAGTAAGAGTAGAGGTTTGTGGGAAGGGACAGGGTGCTACTGAGGATGTGACGGCTTTGAAGGCTGTTGTTTTTTAGATAAGGAAGGATGTGGACCAGCTGAAGTCCACAGATATATCCTTGATTTTTGGCAATGTGGAGATCCATGATTACCCGAGTGTAAATATTCTAGCCTGTTCTGAGGTGCCTTCGGCTACCGCTAGAGATGGTATTAGGATTGATGTGGATGCTTCTGAGTCAGAGGCCGAGACAAATGAGGAGTAGCTCGGTGTTCAGGAGGAGACTATCTATGAGGGCTTGACTGATTTAGTGTAGGCTATGGTACATTCCATTGTTCAGACCTCCTTGAGAGATATTTCTATGGCAGGCTCTAGTGGAGCCAAGGTTGATGAGACACCAGGCATAGAATGCCTCAACAGACGGAGTGACTAAAATGCAGACTTCACCCAGGCTTAGCCTGGCAAAATGACCTTTTACCTCCCTTTCTATTGTTTTATTGACTATTTTATTTTAGTTGCATTTGAGGAAAACTGCATATTTTTTTTGGGTAGGGTGAGGTAGTTTCATACCTACCTCTTGTGATATTATTGATTTTGTTTTGTGAAGATTGGGCTTATTTTGTTGATATATATATACATATATATATATATATATATATCTTGTTGTGATCTTAATCTTGCGGATGTTTTCGCTTGTGGCCCATTGTTTTAAAGTGTTGTGAATTGAAAATGGGTTTTGAACCAAATTTTTGTGCCACCTCTTGTGTGTGATTGTGGCTATTCTTTTTCAAATTTTAGTATTGGTTGTGGTCAATATCGATGACTTGAATAGTGCTCTTAATTGAACAATATGGATGTGCAGCTACGATGAGGCAAACTAAGTTACATAGGCAATATGTGAACTTTCAGCATCTCGTTATGACTAGCCGATTATCGAGTGAGTCTCTTGTAATAAACATTGCATGCTAGCTACAAAGTGTGGAGTCTTGTTTGATATTGGTACCAATGACTTGTGTGGTGAGGTCGTCTTGAGCATTACATTTGATGACACCTAGAACTTACCCCGTTGGTCCGACTGATTGAGTGAAGTGAACAATTGAAATGATCTTAGGCAAGAATTTTGAACAGTGTGCTAAATTTGACAATATATCTCTTTTGTGGCCACCATTGTGAGAAGTGTGAATGTTGTTTTGGCACCCATTGAGCCTATCCTTTTTTTGGAAGAACTTGAACAACTTTGACTTTTTTATCCCATCACCTATAACCTTCATGAAGTTTGAGTTATTTGAATAGCCAACTTAGGCCAAAAGCCTAAGTTGGGGGTGTGGTGAAAAAGAAGGAAAGTCAAGGAGTGTGAAAAATCCCCCCTGTGTCAGACTGTTTTGAAAAATATGGAACCCCTCCATGTAAAAAAAAAAGAAGAAAGAAAAGAAAGAGACTGAAAAGTAGTAAAAATTATGAAATAAAGTGTGTGAACATAGTGAAATATGGGGTATCCGGTAAGTCATGTCTAGTTGAATAATGGGGTGGAGTTGAACATGTTTGAATGTGAAGGAGAAGGAGAAAGAGTGATTTACAGGCCACACTTCATGAAGGTAGAATCCACTAAGCCTAAATGACCATACCTTTGCACTCAGCCCTATGAAAAGACCATTGTGATCTTTAGTGAGCTGAAATGAATTTTGATTGGAAAATAAGGGCAAGTCTATGAGTGAAGTCATGCATGTGTTCATCTTTTGAGTATGAGAGTTGTATGTGATTCCGTAGCTTAAAATTGTTGAGAAATTGTGTGTGAATGTGGAATCATGTTTGTGTGAGGGCATTTGAGTACCTTTGTTGAGTTTGAACTTTCATTTGAAGTAAGTATTGTGAACTTGAGAGTCTTTGATAATGAAGAGTCACAATTTGAATCTTTGAGTGCACAATTGGGCATTGAGTGTGTAGTTTGAACTTTCTTTGTATGTGCTTATGTTGTGTCTTAGGCAGCACCACTTGAGACATCCTTATTGAACTGCTGATTTTGAGTTTTACTTGAGGACAAACAAAAGTTTAAGTTGGGGGTGTTGATGAGTCCGAGATTTGGACTCATTTAGGGCTTTGTTTTGATAGTTTTAGTATACTCAAATGCCTAATATATGCTATAAACTGATGTTAAGACCTTGATTTTCAGGTGTATGACCTAAGGAGCAAGGTAAGGACACTAACAGGCAAAAAGGAACATAACAAGCTGAAGAAGTGAAGAAAGGCGAGCCTAGTGATGGCCAAGACCACTCGCTGAGTGCATCTTCAGCCCGCCTAAAGTTCTAGTGTGACAGCCCTGTGGGAAGAGACCCAGTCGGCGATAGGCATGGGCAGTCAGCGAATCGCCAATTAGTTCCGCGATGACAAGATGGATTGCCTAAAGTTACAGGACTTGAGGGTGTTGAGAACCAACGCATAACGGCGATGGAAGAGAGCAAAGGGTTGTTCACTGAACCACTCGACGAACCTGACTTATCTCGCCTAATGGCCTTTCGGGCCTAATTTTGGGAAATTATAAAATGAATTTTGAACTGTAAATTTAGGATCTGGATATCATTGAGAAGAGTTTTCTTATGAGTTTTAGAGTTCAATTTTAAACTTTGAAGTATTTTGAGACTCAATTTGGAGATTTTGCAAGTAGGTTGCTTAGATTCTTCCATTTCGGACCATTGTAAAAACTTAGGAGCATTTACCCAGATCATGGCAAATGTTTTTGGTAATCGTTTCCCTATTTTTATGATGTGTGGCTAAACCCCCAATTCTTAGGGTGTGATCATGTGATTGTAGGTTGAATTAACGTATGGGTACTGTTTATTACTAGTTTAAATGCTATATTGAAGTGGGTTTAATTATTAGCTAAGTTTTAACTTATGAATTGTAGTTCCAAATGCAGTTCTAATGTTGTGTTCTTAGCTTGCTCGAGAGAGAGGTTTTGGAACCAAGGCTTTTGATTAATGGTTTGTAGGTATTGGGTTGATATGGGTTCAGCTCGAGAGAGTAAATCCTAAACTCAATCCTACCCATCTAGCTCGAGAAGAGTAGATGAAATAAGGTGTGGGTTGTTCTTAATTGTTATGCTTGTTGATGTTCGAGAGGAATCACTTGAATCGAGATAGTTATTCGAGAGAAAGCTATTTCACTCATAGTCTTGCCTACCCACTAATATTTAGCTATGTATTAGTAGTTACAATTACCCATATAGCAAAATTTGCCTACAATCGATCACATCCTGAGAATTCCTCTCTATATTGCTATTTCAGTTTTGTGTGATTGCGTTGTAGTTGTTATTGCAAACAAAAAACCCCATCTGACATTCCTGTCACCCCCTTTAGACTTGTTTACATGTCTTTGTCGATAATTTCTATTCCTATAGCTGATTAGACTACGATTGTACTTCCTAATTGAATTTGAACATGTACCGCTCCCTGTGGGTTCGACCCCAACTCTTCGTTGAGTTTTATACTGACTAACGATCGTTTGCACCTGGTATTGGATGAGGTATGCTTGAAATGTTAATCACAGCCCTAAACTCTGCATTAGTCACTTACTCGGCCCAAGGATCGACCAGAACTGGAGGAGCTTGAGGAGGAGCTTCTTGTTCCACATTATTTCCCGCATTCCTTCTAGCATATGCTCTTTGAGTAGCCATATCATGTAGAGCATGTAATACCCCGAAAACTAGTAGACTAAACTAGAGCCTCAAGTTAGGGTTCTAGAGTTTCATGTGAGAGTTAAGGTCGTAGATAAGACTTCCCATACTTTGAATTAGGGGTTTAGGGGTCAAACACCAAGGCACGTGTTACACCCCGTAGTTTAATAGACCATCTAGGGTTTAATTGAGGGTTGCTAGGGCAAGTGCCAAGGCAAAAGGGGTAAATCCTAAGCCAAAGCCCAAGGTTGTCCCAACCTTGGCCAACCACTCCCCAAGTTCACGACCAGTGGTCTTTACCACGGTTAGTGGGAGGTCTCGTGAAGTCCCCTTAGACTTGTGGGAGGAAAGACCTTGAGACCAAACTACTGCCTAAGGACAACGAGCCACTTCACGGTCAGTGGTCATAACCACGGCTCATGGAAAGGCTTGTGGTCATGCCTTAGCAATGTGGAGGCCAAGACACCAAAGCTTAGCCACTGCCCAAGGACCACGGGTAGGACCATGGCTCATGGTCTTGACCACGGCTCGTGAGCCCTGTCGTGGTGCCTGGGAGTAGGCTGCCTAGGAAGGGTCTTTTTGGTAAATTCCTTTTTTGGTTGTTTTAAGTGGGGGTCATTTTATATGGACTTTATACACATATATAAACTATTTTAAGTCATTAACCACCCCAACTAAGTCATTAATTCCAAAAACCCCCAAAGTTCATCTCCTTCACAATATTTCTCTCTCTAAAACTCCATACAAGAAGAAGGTGAAGTCTAGGGTTAAAGGAGATTGTCTTCTCTACTCAAATTCTTTGAAGAATCACCCTAAGGTATGGTAGCTTTTCATCTATGGGTAGCCTTCACCCATAGAGCCCCTTTAAAGTTCAATTTCAAAACTAGTGTTTTCCCCAAAAGTGAGAGTTTGATTTCAATCTTATGGGTTCTTTCCAAAAACATTTTTAATGGTTGATTTATGATGGATTATGATTGAATTGTTGAATTATTGTTGGTTTATGATGAATTCCCCCAAGAACCCATGAAAACCCTAATTTCCCCAATTTGGATCTTAAAGTGTGGGTATTGTTGTATATTGGTCCAATTGAGTGAATGATGATTGTTTATGGTGTAATTACATGATTTTAGTATGATTATACATGTATTATTGATTAACCTAAGATTCTAGGGTGAAATTGATATAGTGAGTGTTATGCCATGAAAGAGGGGATTTAGGGCTTAGATGTGAACTTCTAAGATTGATGAACTTCTTTATGAATTGCTTGAGATTAGAGCACCCAGATATGAATTGCTTAAAGGTAAAGCTTCTAGACATTAATTGATTTTATTAGGGCTTATATGATAAATAATAGTTTAGTAGTATTGAGATTGAGTTTATATGATGTTATATGACTATAATTGGTTAAGAATGAAGCATGTGGTTAGATACCTTGAGAATTAGGTATACTTGATGATCATGTGAGGCATTGCTTGAGAGTAAGGCTTGTAGCATGAAGATGACTTCTAGGGCTTTAAGGGTAAAAGCTAATATGAATAAGCTAAGGATGTTAAGGCTTGAAGAAGAAAGTTATTATGTATGTTGAATTGTTTATGGCATTATTATGGAAGGACTTGACCCACATGACCTATAATATGAGTACATGAGATTGAGCATATACTAATCGAATTTCTTGAATTGTGATTATATCCATGTCTAATGTAATGAATGATAGATGTGTTGATTTAATATGATCTATGATCCTTGAATACAAGATATGAGAATTATGCGTGATTGTGATATTCTGTACATGCTCTATGAACACTTTGAAAGTGAAGTGTCTATAATGATGATATTGTGGTAGTGTCATTGAAAGGACAATCTCACCCACACACTCCATGCATGAAAGTGATTATGATGTAACTATGGTGTTGTAGAAAGGCTATGCTTACATACACCCATACACATGTCTATGAATGAAATGTCCATGACCATGATAATCTTGTTGTGTTGATTAAAAGGCTATTATCATTAACACACTACGAACATGATGTGAAAGGTTTACTCACATATTAATGATTCTAAGGTTGAAAGGTCATTATCACCTATTGAATCTATGAGCTATATCATGATATTGTGTTGGATTGAGTGTTAAGTCACCCTTCCATAAACATGATCTTAAGTCAATACTTAACATGAACTTAAAGGGAATTATGCCTAGCACCGAGTGGATATGAATATGAGATGGAAGCTTTTACACTAGTTAGTCCGGCTTCCTAATAGGTTCCTTTTACGCCAGTTAGTCCGGGTTCCCAAAATAGTTATCTCATGAGATGGAAACCTTTTATGCTAGTTAGTTTGGGTTTCTAGAAGCAATCTCCCTATCCCATAACTATGTGTCCACATAGGTCTTTAGCTAGTGGATCCACCTAAGCTAATAAACTTCAGTTCTACCTTAGGCAAGTAGGACACTTATTTTCGGTGTGGGGAAGTACACCGGATTCCATGTAGCTCACACGGTCTATGTCGATTAAGACTATTTCTCTCCATGAACTATGAACAAGAACATGAGTTATGTACTATGGTTCCTCAAGAAGTTCTACTTAGTATGAGTGGGGGTATGGGATTTCATTCATGCATTGCACGAGTAGGCTTTGAGAGTGGTCACGGTATGTTTCTCTTATGATATGATGATTTATGAGTTAATGTATGCTTTATACGAATTATGAACATGAACATGAACTATACTTATGACTTCTCAAGGAGCTCTACTTTGTTTGAGTGGGGGTATGGGATTTCATTCATGCACTACACAAGTAGGCTTTGAAAGGGGTTATGGTGTGGTTTTCTTATGCTATGAAGATATATGAATTTATGCATGTATGATATGGATTGTTGCTAAGAGTGGCTTTCCTTGTTATAAGTTATGAACATGAATGTTTCCTTGTCTATGAGTATTAACTATGGATGAAATCAAAGCATGATAAGTATGAGCATGGTGACCTAAAAGTGGTACTTAGTGTAGATGGAATTATGGCATCTTATATATGCATTGCACAAGTATAACTTAGGGTTACTTATGTGATGGTTCTGTTATGATGAGATGATCTTGGTATTTAACTATGTATGTGTACTATGTCTTATGATGATTGAGGTATGCATTATGTTTATGTTGGGGGCTATGCTTGTGATTATGTTGATATCCTTTATGCTATGATGAATGGTACATGAGTTGTCTTATGGGTTACATTCCCCAACTATTTCAAAGATGATGTTCAAAATTGGCATATAGCATGGTTTCAACTAAAATGTCCCTTTTAGCATGTTTTAAGGATTTTTATGCATAGCTATCATACTGAGTGAATTTTTGTACTAACCCATATTTCTACATTTTTTATAAGTGTAGGGCCCAGTCGTTAAGGTGTGCTTCTTCTAGTGTTCAAAGCTTGGATTGATTCTCTCCACGATCTTGGTGAGTCCTCATAGTTTGAGGACGAAAGTTGTTCATTTCTAGTGTCTTTCTTACATTCTCTTTTAACACTATGTTGAAAAGGGTTGTGACCCTTATTGATACTCGATTGTATTAGATGGTTAATGAGACAATGTCTACACTTCTATTTGATTTTATGAAAAGACTTCGATTGTAAAAAGTTTTAAATTCCGCATTATTTCTATTTATCTTATGTCATGATATGCTAAGGGCTTGTATGAGACCCCTTCGGGGTTGAGTATGCCGTGTTACATCTAGGGGGTACCCCTGGGTCGTGATAGAGCATCGGATAAGGATTAGGAGAGAGACCTTATAGAGTTGAATTCTATTGCACGAATTTTAGAGTAAGAAAAGAGGTGGAGTTTCCTAAACATCTTATATCCTCTCATTCATAAGTATGGTGCGCTTCACACTCATGAACAAGACTACTCGGTGTGGCTTATGAGACTTCCTAGGACCTTTCTAAACCTTGTGCTCTGATTACCAAGTGTGTCATGACCCAAGGTTAGCCCCTAGGTGTAACATGGCGTATAAGACCTCGAGAGAACTCATACAAGCCACTTAGCATTAATCATACAAGATAATAGAAATATAAGATTTAAAAAATTATTTCAACATATAAGACTTCATAAAATGAAGCGGAAGTCTAAACATTGTCTCAAAGCCATCTAGTACATAAGAAGTGATTGGGACGTATCCCGTACATCAAGTCCAAAATGGAATGTAAAGGCATAAAGAAATAAAAACTCGGTCCTCGGAAGATGAGGACTCACCAATCTTCAATTCTTCAACTATGGAGTACCTAACCACGCAAATGCAAATTTGGAGCGCGTATGACCCTACATTTTCATATGGTTGTAGGCAAGAGTATGTGTTAGTACAAATATGTACCAAGTATGATAGTTATGCATAAACTGTTTAACAACATGTTTAAAAGAGACATTTTCATGAAATGCAATGGCCAAGCTAAAACATGAATTTAAACAAGTAACAAAGCATAAATCATAAGTTAATCATCGTCAATGCAAGATAACATCTTCAAAAATTTCATGAGATACTTCTTGAAGTAACCTTAGTTTATTATTGTGAGAGATTTACATTTAACCGATATGTAAGACCATGTGAGCTATTAGCATGGAATCTAGTGTCTGCCCCCACACCAAAAAGGGGTGTCCTACTTGCCAAGGTAAGGCCATGTACTTCTAGCTTATATGGATCCAATAGATAATGTTTATCTTAGACAATCATCCAATGGGGGCACATCGGTAAGGGATAAGGAGATTGCAACTAGAAACCTGGCCTCAACTAGGAAGAGGTTCCATCTCAATATCCTCTCGGTGCTAAGAGTAAATCCCACTGAATAGTCATTATTACAAACTTGTCTCCATTATCTATGGAAGGGCACGTCATATTGTCAATCCAAGCTAAGTCATATATCATCCATGGAAAGGTACGTTTGAGAAACCAACACAAGCTAGGTTTCATTAGAATAGCTCCTTAACTTTGATTCTATTTAGGTGAGAAGACCTTTCAACCTTAGAATCCTTCATGTGAGAAAAACCTTTCGCATTCATGCATGGAGTAATTATGTGAGAAATCCTCTCAAAACAATTAACAACGACAACATCATCTATGCTTTACTCTCAAACCAACTTACATCATAATTAATCAAATTCATAAGAACACGTATATTTCCATAATTCACCTTTCATAGTTCAAAACCCAATTTAAATCATCAATATCTAGAAAACATGGGTTATGCATGGGTTCATGGGAATTCATCTTTAAAATATGGAATCTTCTCAATGCATACATAATAGATCATAAAACAATCAAGTAAATCAACATTGAAGCGAACCCATGACATGGAAGAAAAACCCTAATTCAAATGGGGATTTCTAACTTTGTAAATTGGAGAATTTGGAAATTCCATGAAGGAAAGGGCTCCATAGATTAAAATTATCATACCTCAATGCCAAAATCTTGTCTTCAATGGAGAAATCGGAGACTTGACTTGAAACCCTAGGTTGACTCCTTCTTCAAGCTTTCTAGAGAGAGAAATGTTTTGGACATGAAGACTTGTTCTTCTTTTAAGAATTTGAGAGAATGATTTCCATTGGGGAAATTTGGGGGTAAAAACACTTATATAGGACTTTTAGGTAAGGGTAAATGACATAGTATTAGGATAGAATAATCTGGAAAAAGACCCAAAAGACCCTGACTTAAAACTGACGCGACCACTGCCATAGTTGCCTTCATGGCCCGTCAAGGACTCCACAAGCCATTATGGCAGTCGTGGTCATTGACCAGTGGCTGGGGAGGACCCCTTTTGCCCTAACCCTCTTCACGACCACCTTGACGGTCCGTGATGCTCACCACGGGCCGTCTAAGGGTTCGTGGGAGGGGAACCTTCTTGGATAGGTTCTGGAAACTCTTCACGAGCACCATAACTAGTTGTGGTCCCCTTCACTGCCTGTCAAGGGCTTCGTAGAGGGTTCCATGGATCAGTTTGGGTTGGTGACTACCTGCTTGGCCCCTTTCCTAGCCTTCTTGATTCCAAGGTGTTACAGTTTTCTCATGAATGTGGCTAAAGCTTACTTATCCACTGTTGCCACTAATTTTCTAGATTTTGATATCTAATTGTTGGACTTCCTAATGAACAACGGAAGTAGTCGTCGTGTATTCTAGCTAACATGATTTCTTATTGTTGATTCTAGTAAAATTAAAATAAAACAATTGTTGCTACATCCACATGCTATGCAACTTATTTTTCCTTGGCGTTATCTGTTGAAATAAAATCTGGAAACAGAACTTTTACTTTGAACATGGGAAATTGTAATGGTTTCCCGTCATTTTATCTTTCTATATAATTTATAATATAATATGCATAAAATTCACTTGAATAACTTCTATAAGTACAAGCTCCCTTCAAATTAGTACCATCTGATATTGGAGAAACAATCCTCTCAAGTTCTTTGTCATATGTATTAGACTGAACATTTGTAAATGAATTTGTAAATGTCAGCATTATGGTATTCCTATTGACATTAATGTGAATGGCAAATCTTTCTTGGTGCATGAGATCAACATCTGATTATGTGAAATCCGGGTTGATAAATAGCAAACTATAAGATCGAAATTGATTTATGTGATTAAGTGTATAGAGATTTGGGATTAAGTGTTGAATTATAAAGCATGTAGAAAGCATTATATTTGTTTTAGCTTCACGTATGAACATTTTTTGGTTGTGATACGTGGATGTTGAACTGAAGGTGTTGGGAAATTTTCTATTTCAAGATATATTAAGTATTGTCAGGTTGCACAACTTTGAATCAACTGAAATAATTTTTGTTTTTTGAGATCAAATCTGAAATAAATGATGCTCAATTAATTTTTCTTATTTTTTCTATATCTTTAGATCAACAACTTAAATAAAGATAACTGTCCAATAAGTTTTTATCTTCAAAAAAGACATCAATGTGGCAGTGTGTGCTTATATTTTGGTAAAGTTGTGTTACTTTACCTCCTTTTTGGTAGATGTTATTTGAATCAGTCTCTATACAAGAAACATGTAGGTTATTCTCATAGCTTGAAGCCAGATGAAGTGGGGCGATGGCTTGTGAATTTGAGTTATTGATATAAATGTTGTGAGATGGGCTTCTCTTTCAAAACTATGGTAGATAGGTTGCAATAGGTCGTGATATTTTTTAACTTAGCTATAAGATTTCTACACTTTTTCAACAGAAAGAAGTTATCTGTTTTATACGGTCAGAATTGTCATTACAAGATTGAGTTATGACTTATGTAACAAGTACAAGAATTATTTAACAAAATGTTAGTTAACCAAGATATATGTCGTGTTTAATTTGCTTCTAGCAGCTCCTTATAATACGTGCTTTGCTTCATTAAATAATTCATTGAGACATGTAAAATTTTTCCAATTTTTGCTGCACTCACTATATTATTTTTGTAAACTAAAGTTTACTTGTGAGAATCTATTGGGCCCGTTCTGAGCACGAGTTATGCCCATATATATATATATAATAGGGGGTTTAGTAACAACTAAAAAAATAGGGAATCAACACAAATATGATCTATCATGTTTGAAAAGGAATAGAGGTGTGTGCATAGCAATTGGGGTATCAACTCGAATAGGCAAAGATTAATCCAACAAAATTGATAAATACATCGATAGCATTTGGTCAAGGATACATTTGAAATTCTTTCGAACTATCAAAAGTAAGTCCCTTGGATTCTCTCGATCTCCAAGACTCTTTACAATAAAACACCAAACATTGCTTCAGTAGATAGACTATCCCTAGCTCATATCATTAAATAATCAAAAATTAATCGAATTATCCCTAGCTCAAACACAGAGTAATTTCTAACAAGTTCTCACTATTGAGTCTTACCCATCTCCAGTTTTCTTTCACAATCCAAAACGATTTTAAAGAGCTCAATCAATATTTGCAAGCACTAATTTTTAGATTAAAACTTCAAGAAAACAACCAATTCATATAATCAATTTTAGAATCGATTATTGGGGTTTTACACCCTTATCAAGCACACACACCCCTAGCTAAGAATTTAGTTGCTTATAAAGAAGAAATAGAGATAATAGTCATGTAAGAAATCTCCATTTTAGGCCAATTTGATTAACAAAATCTGAAATCTAAGTTTAGATTAATACAATTATGACGCTTCTTCCTCTATAAGCTAAGAAGTTCTTCGCTATTCACTATGAATATCTTTTCCACAAAAGGTCTCTCTACTACTATTATCCCTAATTGGGAAGAATATAAAGGTACATAATTTCAAAAATCCTCATTATATCCTTGGAACCTTCCAAAGAAAGCACTAATTTTCATAATTGTATTTTTATCCTTCACCTTCCCTCTTTGAACTTGTACTAGACCGATGAAACGTTGATCAAGGTGTCACGACCCGATTTCACGAGCCATGATTGCGCCTACCAACCCTCCAGTAGGCAAGCCAAACCCTGTCTCAGAACTTGAGAGTAATGGGACTGAGGGGGGAACTATCCTTAACTAAGTGAAGCATAAATAAACAGAACACATAAGAGGAAGGCGGAAGCGAACCCAAAACTATATATACAAAAGATACCTCCCAGAACCTAGAAGTCACATATACAGAACTACTAAAAGAGTACAAGTCCCAAAAGTGGACCACAGAAATAAGACTGCCTCAAAAAGCAAAAGGCAAGTCAAAATGTAAGTACGGAATGGAGACAGGAAATCCCAGAGTGCCATTAGCTCACCCTCGTCTCCAGAACAGACCATTTCAGGCTCGACCATAACGCTGATAGCTGGTGCTCGAACCTGCATCACGAAAACAGTTGCAGAGTGTAGCATGAGTACCGAAGCGGCATGTACCTAGTAGGCATCATAGGTCAACTAGGCAAGAAAGGTAAAAACAGACAAAAAAGATAGAATCAAACACTAACAAAGGTCAACATAAATAAGAGCAGAACAATTAGAGAGCTAGTCTAAGGATATTGAACCTAAACCCAGCTAGGCCCCCATAAGACCCGCTAGGTACACTCACACACAAACAAACAAGAACCCGAATGGACTCTCATAAGCCCGACAAGTACACAAAGAAGCCACATCTACAAAACCCAAAGGAAACCCAACTCCGAACTGACACAATCAACAACTCCAACACAATCAACAAGTTTGACTTCCACATTAGGCCACCTAGCCCACCAGGAACTCCGGGGCATGACCCAGCAAGACGAGTGTCGCGCGAGGGTATATCATTCCCCTCCAAAAGCCCTAATCCAACTGCAAAATAGGCTAACACTCCGGGGGCCTGCCCAAGACAACCAAGTATGCCATCTAACACTCCCGGGGGCCTCCCTTAGCAAGACAGAGTGCGCGGGCCTGTCAACTCCGAAGAGGACCTTAAGTAACTTATATCCAACTACCCAGCTAGTTAATCAACCCTGGGTCCTGTCGAATGCCAACCAGGTGAGTCAGCTATCACCCTTGGGGGCCCTGGCCAATGCCAGCTAGAGTGTGTGGGTAAAATCAACTCCGTAGAGGATCTCAAATTCCAAGTTATTCTGGATCAACGTCCACTACCAACCACATCAAAACGGTCAATCAACTCCAAGCCATCGTGGATCGACGTCCACTACCAACTACCTCACACCAGAACCAACCGTGAAATAGCCAACCTAGAAAAATACTACGCCTCTAATAACGCATCGGCATCACAGAAATGGGGAGAGAATCCATAATAGATCATAAGGAATAAAAAGACCAACAATAGGCTCAACTATCAAACCCAAGTCTGCTATGCCAGATTACAAGGACATAGTCCATCCAAATCGTCGTCGGATTCATACCAAAGTCAATCAGGTGCATGGGTGTAAGGCAACACTAGTCTCTCCTAGACTAAGGCCAATGATAAATTCTGACTTATATAAATAGCCAACTAGAGACTACGCATGCAACGACAAATAAATAGCCCAACAGGTAATTCATAAATACCCATAGATAAACAACCCCTCCAACAGCATGGTACTCACCCCGAAACAGCCCGAAAATCAATCCTATAGCATGGTTTCTGAGAAGAAAAGAAGAAATACTAGAAGCCCACCCCTGATTCACACAATTCAGCATGCAATTGATCAGTCTGAATGAAAGGAAGTCGTAGCCTACTAGAAGGCAGACCGTGCATGCTTCGAATCACTCTATAGGAGCTTCTCCTTTCCAAACAGCCTTGGATTACTGCCAGAATCACAGCATCAACACGGTCGTTTAGATACTAAAATCATCAAAATCAGAGACACACCATTTTCAGAGTCAAAATCGGGAAATGTGGGACTTGCTACGGAATTTCCAAAATTGACTCCCTGAAGAGGTCCTAAGCAGTCCCCCGAGCTTTTGTTCCAAAACGGATCATCTCTCGGGGCTCAAAACAGCTCCATGCAACAACAACCCAAAATGCAAAACTTTACACAAAATAAGACTTAGGGCAGCCATTTACAATGCTGATACACCACAATCGGAGATTTTCGACACGCTCCGGACAGTAATCCACACAGCCAACGCAAACCCGAACACGCCGGACTTCGAATCACCCAACACACAGCTCTAGAACTTGAGATATTAAACTTTCAAAATGAGGTTGAATCTGATTTTTTGCTATATAAATTGCAGCAGTTCTGGTTGTTAAAAGCTAAATCTAGTCACCAAATAACTAAAATCTGGTCGCTAAAGGTCTGCACCAGCAACACCAAAATTTGCTATTTATTTTTTAAAAGTCTCCGAACGGACCCTCAAAATTCGTTCGGGACCCAATGAAAATAAATCAGATATGCCACCCCCCCTAAATTTGACATTTCGGACTCAATGGGGCAATAGGAATTTCCATACAAGATCATTTCAATAGAAAGTGGGTCCCAAGCCCAAATACCCTTTTTAGCCAATTTCCGCAACGGGCCTCGGAATAAGACCAAAAGCTTAGGGAAGCGCATGAAGGGCAGTTCTAGACCAAACTCGACATTCCGAAACTAACCGCACTGACGGAATTCTCACTCGGGTGCGTTTACCAAGAATGTTGACCAAAGTCACACTTAAGCCATAATTCAAAGGCTAAAGCGTTAAATGGCCCCAAAGTAACGTCGAAAGCCTCGGGATTCATGCCAACCATGCTACTAGACTAATTTTGCTGCTTTTAAGCTGATGCAACCGTCAGAATTCCCATCTGAGGTCATTTACCTAAGGTTATGACTAAAATTAACTTTTCAAGTTTCAAAATCTCCTAACCAGAAAAAGGGCATAAAACTCAAATGAACGACCAGGCGACCTAACACTCAGTGCCAGCAAGTTAAAAATGACTTGTGGTCACTACAGGAACGCTCTAAATGACGGAAAGAAGGCATAAACACATAAATGACCTGGAGGGTCATTACAACATCCGCTACTAAAAAAACTTTCGTCCGCGAAAGTAAGAGTCAAGAAGTACCTGAGGGCTTAAATAAGTTGGGGAACTACTCCCACATCTCCCGTCGGTCTCCCAGGTAGCATCCTCGACTGGATGATGCCTCCAATGGACCTTCACCACAAGAATGGCTCTAGACCTTATATGTCTCACATCTCTGAAAATAGCAACTAGCTCTTCAATATAGGTCAGGCGATCATCCAACTCAATGGCATCATACTCGAGCACATGAGACTCATATGGAACATATCGCTACAGCATTAAAACATGGAAAACTTGGTGAATAGTTGAGAATATTGTGGGTAAAGCTAACTCATAAGCCACATCACCAATTGTCCTCAAAATCTGAAATGGCCCAATGTACCTGGGGCTAAGCTTGCCCTGCCTCCTAAATCTCATCACGCCCTTCATAGGCGATACTTGGAGGAATACCTGGTCACCAACAGAAAATCTCAACGGTCGATACCTTCGATCCGCATAACTTTGATGTCTACTCTGATCCATCTTGAGCCTATCCTGAATTAACCTCACATGAACTAAGGCCTCCTGAAACAAGTTTGTACCATGCGGCCTAGGCCCTGTAGAATCAAACCAACCGACCAGAGTGCAAAAACGCCTACCGTACAAGGCCTGAAATGAGTCCATCTAAATGCTAGAATGGTAGCTTTTGTTGTACGCAAACTCCGCTAATAGAAAGAACTGGTCCCAGTGACCTCTAAAGTCCATAACATAGGCCGGAAACAAATCCTCAAGAACCTGAATAGTACGCTCCGACTGGCCATCAGTCTATGGGTGAAATGTTGTGCTAAGATCAACATGGGTGCCCAACTCCTCTTGGAATACCCTTCAAAAGCTGGAGGTGAATTATGAACGCTAGTCTGAAATGATAGAAACTGGCACACCATGAACACAGACTACCTCTCATATGTAAGTACGAGCTAACCTCTCAGCACTGAATGAAGTATGAACCGGAAGGAAGTGTGCTGACTTGGTCAATTGATCCAGGATGACCCAAAGGTTGTCAACACCTCTAGAAGTCCGAGGTAAACCCACCACGAAATCCATAGTGATAGGCTCCCACTTCCACTCAAGAATGGGTATTATCTACAACTCCTCACCAGGCCTCAAATGCTCGGCCTTCACCTGTTGTTAACACAAGCAACGGGACACATAGTTTGAGATATCCCTCCTCATACCTCTCCACCAGTAATGCTGCCTCAAGTCACGATACATCATAGCGGTTCTCGAATGGATAGAATATCTGGAATCATGGGTCTCGCTAAGGATCAGCTTAATCAAATCCCCAACTCTTGGAACACAACTGACCGGCAAACCTCAAAACCCTATCTAAACCTAAAGTAGCCTACCTTGCATCGCCTGCCAACACTACTAAAAAAACAGTGAATACCGACCTACAAATACCGACCTCTGGAGGTCGGTATTCCTTGAAATACCGACCTAAAATCGACATCCCAACTTAGGTTGGAAAAAGCTTGGTCGTTATTCAATACCGACCTCTAGAGGTCGGTATTTACTGACCTCTCGAGGTCAATTTTTATTTTATGTCAAAAAATTCATATATTATTATTTCCGACTTCCTGAGGTCAAAATTGGAATACCGACATCCGGAGGTCGGTTTTTTTATTTTTGTAATGTTGAAATTCTAACCTCCGGAGGTCGGTATTTTTATTTCTGTATTTTTAAAATTCCGACCTCCGGAGGTCAGTATTTTTATTTTTGTATTTTTAAAATTCTGACCTCCGGAGGTTGGTAATTTTATTTTTGTAATGTTGAAATTCCGACCTCCGGAGGTCGGTATTTTTATTTTTTGTAATGTTGATATTCTGACCTTCGGAGGTCGGTATTTTTATTTCTGTATTTGTAAAATTCCGACCTCTGGAGGTCGGTATTTTTATTTTTGTAATGTTGAAATTCCGACCTCCGGAGGTCGGTATTTTTATTTTTATAATGTTGAAATTTTGACCTTCGGAGGTCGGTATTGTTATTTTTGTAATGTTGAAATTCCGACCTCCGGAGGTCGGTATTTTTATTTTTGTAATGTTGAAATTCCGACCTCCGGAGGTCGATTTTCTGCTACAAAACAGGGAGCAAATTGCTGAAATTTTTAGTTGCCCACCTGCATATTTATGCCAAAACAACCCAAAGCCAAATAAACTTAAAGTATTTTCAACATATACATTAAAGTATTTCAAAATAAACTTCATCCAACTTCAAAATAAACTAAAATACGATCAAATTAAACAATTCCAAAAATATAGAAGTCTAAAATGTCAAATAGATACAACTACTCCTAATCACTCTCACTCTCCTTGTCAGACGTACCATTCTCATCACTCTCACTCTCCTTGTCGGACGTAAGCTGAAATTTCATTGACAAAGTAGAGTAAACAAAAAATAATCAATCAATTAAAAATAAATAGATAAATGAAAGATAAAACATAATTAAATCATACTTGTATCCCAATGGCTCGATGACGAGTCTCCGAAAATTGTCTCTATCGCCTGGCTGAGGACCATGTGCATTTGAGTGCTGGGTGGTGGGAGTATTAGGCTCCGAGCCATTGGATTCAAGATGAAGATTGGAAAGTCCAATTGATCCACTACTAGTATTCAAAGTATTGCACTGACTAGCACTAGATGATGGTATGGTAGACCCATGACCAAGATGTGAATAGCCCTGCAAAGTTTGGTACCCTGAACTAGGTACCACAGTGGGTGTAGATATAGTATAACCAGATTGTGGAGCCACATGAGTAGAGGCATTATGTGACTGGTGTGCCGAGTGAATAGTTGAAACTGAGGCTCGTTTTGAAATATTAACTCGAGAGGGCTCATCAGATATCACGACCCCAGTGGGCCTTCTCATAGCATTGGCCTTAAATTTCCTTTTTGGATTAGTGGATTTTTTTTATTTACCCTTGTCTTTATCTACCATCTATATCAATTAAATATAAAGATTAAAACAAAGTAGTACAAAATAATGTCACAATGTCGAACAAATATATCAAACAAAGTTATCATAACATAAGGCTTAATCCAAATAGTCTTTCACAATGTCAAACAAAAGTTAAAACTAATAAAATATAAATTATACTCAAATATGAATAGCTAAAAATCCACTAACTAAACATACAAATTGTTATTCATCATCTTCGGAAGTTTCTTCATCATCTATCCATTCACATGCATCATCTTCGGAAGTTTCCTCCTCATCTATCCATTCATCCTCTTCGAAAGTTTCCTCCTCATCGTCCTCCATATTTGTTGGCATATCTAACTCTTCTCTATTAACTTCTTCTAAAATGTGATGAGGATGCTACAAATTCATTTCTAACTCAGCATCCACTAACCCACAACATTTATTTTAACTTATTCATACAACTTAACAACTTTTTCACTTTAACTAGTTTAGTTTCGACTTAATTCCGACAACTAAATTCACTAACTAACCCACAACATTTATTTTAACTTATTCAAACAACTTAACAACTTTTTCACTTTAACTAGTTTTGTTTTGACTTAATTTCGACAACTAAATTCACTAACTAACCCACAACATTTATTTTAACTTATTTAAACAACTTAACAACTTTTTGAATTTAACTAGTTTAGTTTTGACTTAATTCCGACAACTAAATTCACCAACTAACCCACAACATTTATTTTAACTTATTTAAGCAACTTAACAACTTTTTCACTTTAACTAGTTTAGTTTTGACTTAATTCCGACAACTAAATTCACTAACTAACCCACAACATTTATTTTAACTTATTTAAACAACTTAACAACTTTTTTACTTTAACTAGTTTAGTTTTGACTTCATTCCGACAACTAAATTCACTAACTAACCCACAACATTTATTTTAACTTATTTAAACAACTTAACAACTTTTTCACTTTAACTAGTTTAGTTTTGACTTAATTCCGACAACTAAATTCACTAACTAACCCACAACATTTATTTTCACTTATTCAAACAACTTAACAACTTTTTCACTTTAACTAGTTTAGTTTTGACTTAATTCCGACAACAAAATTCACTAACTAACCCACAACATTTATTTTAAGTTATTTAAACAACTTAACAACTTTTTCACTTTAACTAGTTTAGTTTTGACTTAATTCCGACAACTAAATTCACTAACTAATTACCCACAACATTTATTTTAACTTATTTAAACAACTTAACAACTTTTTCACTTTAACTAGTTTAGTTTTGACTTAATTCCGACAACTAAATTCACTAACTAACCCACAACATTTATTTTAATTTATTCATACAACTTAACAACTTTTTCACTTTAACAAGTTTAGTTTCGACTTAATTCCGACAACTAAATTCACTAACTAACCCACAACATTTATTTTAACTTATTCAAACAACTTAACAACTTTTTCACTTTAACTAGTTTAGTTTTGACTTAATTCTGACAACTAAATTCACTAACTAACCCACAACATTTATTTTAACTTATTTAAACAACTTAATAACTTTTTAACTTTAACTACATTAGTTTTGACTTAATTCCAACAACTAAATTCACTAACTAAACCACATTATTTATTTTAACTTATTTAAACAACATAACTTTTTAACTTTACATAGTTTAGTTTTGACTTAATTCCAACAACTAAATTCACTAACTAAACCACATTATTTATTTTAACTTATTTAAACAACATAACTTTTTAACTTTACATAGTTTAGTTTTGACTTAATTCCAACAACTAAATACACCAACTAAATCAATTTTATCATCTATAGGATCAAATAGTGTTGGTACTTATGCTTAACAAATATATTATTTCTAAATTTAAAGCTAAGTGTCAACACTAGATGGACACAAATCGATCTTGCAAGAAAATCAATTTTGTCATCAATAGGATCAACTAGTGTTGATACTTATGCTTAACAAATATATTATTTCTAAATTTAAAGCTAAGTGTCAACACTAGATGGACACAAATCGATCTTGCAAGAAAATCAATTTTGTCATCAATAGGATCAACTAGTGTGATACTTATGCTTAACAAATATATTATTTCTAAATTTAAAGCTAAGTGTCAACACTAGATGGACACAAATCGATCTTGCAAGAAAATCAATTTTGTCATCAATAGGATCAACTAGTGTTGGTACTTATGCTTAACAAATATATTATTTCTAAATTTAAAGCTAAGTGTCAACACTAGATGGACACAAATCGATCTTGCAAGAAAATCAATTATGTCATCAATAGGATCAACTAGTGTTGGTACTTATGCTTAACAAATATATTATTTCTAAATTTAAAGTCAAGTGTCAACACTAGATGGACACAAATCGATCTTGCAATAAAATCAATTTTGTCATCAATAGGATCAACTAGTGTTGATACTTATGCTTAACAAATATATTATTTCTAAATTTAAAGCTAAGTGTCAACACTAGATGGACACAAATCGATCTTGCAATAAAATCAATTTTGTCATCAATAGGATCAAACTAGTGTTGGTACTTATGCTTAACAAATATATTATTCTAAATTTAAAGCTAAGTGCCAACACTAGATGGACACAAATCAATCTCAAGAAAATCAATTTTGTCATCAATAGGATCAACTAGTGTGGTACTATGCTTAACAAACAATCGATGGACACAAAAAAATTATCACAAAATTAAAGCTAAGTATCAATACTAGATGGACACAAACACATTATTGAAAACAATTGTACTTGAACTTTAGAAATTTAGAAGCACCAACCTTATCTCCTACTTTGATGAAAGAAGCGATATAGTCTTATATCAACTTTTTAGATGTTGAGCTTCCTCAGTTGCCTAGCACGAAAAGTTCTAAAATTAGTTATATATAAACTTCAAATCCAAGAATATTAGTTTTATATATATTCAAGTTTTAATAAGTTCATGTTCAAGTTCTAATTTCAAATTCAAGTTCTAAGTTCAAGTTCAAATTCTAAGTTCTAATTTAATGTTCAAGTTCCAAGTTCACACATTCAAGTTCTAAGTTCAAGTTCAAATTC